>NC_135482.1:140279332-140614645 GCF_052094955.1 Ictidomys tridecemlineatus
AATGTCAAGCTTAAAAAAGATCTGCATTTCTAAATGTAATTTAATATTTTTAAATGTGTCCCTAAATGTTGGACATATTAGTATTTTCTTAATTCCTCTTCAAATATGAGAGTTTCAAAGTTGTTTACTGTATATATATTTAACTTGAAGAACTAAACCTTTTGAAATTTATGACTGCTTAACACACCATTGTTAGCCATTTTCTCAGTTCTCCACATGACTTCTTTTTATTCTTTGATAAAATGATGAAGTCTGATTTGCAGACAATATTTGAAAAAAATATAACTCTGAGGAGCTGAATAATGATTAAATAAAGTCTAAAATATGAACACAGAAAAAGCTATTCATGTGAAGTTAGTATAACAAATGCCCCTCTGAATTTAAGATACCTAAAACGCTATTATCTCACCAATAAAAATTCAATGATTTTTTTATTAAAATATAATACCTGTGTTATATTAAAATGTCCAAAAAATCTCAGTCTTTTTAAGTTTTTGGTCAATTTGAATTAGTATCCAACTAAAGCCAACTTATATTAGTTTATTATATGTCTGACTCACATTCAATTTAAAACAATTACTTCTGCATGTTTATTTATTCATTTTTTTCATTTTTTTTTTAGTCTTTGATTTGTGGAAAAAATCAGTAAATATTCTTGTTAAATGGGACACATTCTAGATTCTACTATTTGTGTACTTACAGTAATTTTTTTGTCTTTCTTATCCCTCTCAGTTTTTATGTTTGTATATTTCAAAATGTTTGTGGAAAAGGTTTTAAAATTCAAAAGAAATTCTGATAAATAGAGTGTATATCTGTGGCTGCATGTGTCTATATGTGCCTGCTTATTTTTGTAATTTTGCACTTATTAATCTGAGCATGTAAAATCAAATATTTATATGCTAGGCAGCTTATTCTTCAAGGTGATTCAAGTTTCGCAGGTGTTCAACCAGTATCTCATTTCACACATGTCATCATTACAGCACACAAGCCCTTCAACCACAATGTAAAAATGCATGTGATATCTTGAGTAATGACTATTGTCTGTAACATAAATTGGAGATCTTTTGTAACAACTTGACTTATTTTCAATAAACTATAGGTATTTTGGGTTGTTTGTTCTTGTATTTTAGGTGTGTGTTGATTGAAAATTTCAATTGGTGAAAGAATTGGAGCAAGAAAACAAGCTAAAAATATGTTTGCTGAGTTTGAAAGGAAATATTTTCTTCTAGTCTATTTTTATACCTTCCCTTTTGGATTCTTACTAGTTTTTGTTTTAATATTTGAACCAGCAACTGTGAAAAGGAATAGTTCTAGCTTCATTCTTAGCTGAATTAAAGCACATTAATTAAAATAGTCTCCAGGATTTTGCCACTCAAAGTATTATATATAGATATACATATTTTGAAACTGAAATTCATTTTTTGTTCATTTAAATAATTTGGACTCACTAACTTCAATTTCTTTTTTTTGATTCATCAATTAAATTTTACTTTATAATAATTTCATTCAAATCCCAACTAGGAAGTGGAGTGATTATAAGCTTGTTTACCAAAATTAGTATATACCTTTAAAGTATTTGGAAAGGAATCATTTCTTTTTTAAAAAATTTGTTCTTTTTAGTTAAACATGAGAGTAGAGTGAATTTTGACACATTTTTACAAACATGGAGTATACCTTATTCTAATTAGGATCCCAATCCTGGGGACATACATGATGTTGAGATTCACTGTGATATATAATTATATATACACAGGAAATTTTTGTCAAAATCATTTTACTGTCTTTGCTATTCCTATCTTCCCTCCCTTCCCTTCATTACCCTTTGTCTAATCCACTGAATTTCTATTCCTCCTCCTTCTCTCCCACCTTGTTTTGTGTTAGCATCCCCAAGTCAGAGAGAACATTTGACCTTTGGGTTTTTGGGACTGGCTTATTTCACTTAGCATGATAGTCTCCAGATCCATCCATTTATCAGAAAATGTCATAAAGTCATTTTTCTTTATGGCTGAGTAATATTCCATTGTATATATACATTTTCTTTATTCATTCATCTGTTGAAGTTCACCTAGGTTGGTTTCATAGTTTACCTATTGTGAATTGAGCTGCTATAAACATTGATGTGACTATGTCACTACAGTATGCTGATTTTAACTCCTTTTTATACAGTGAAGTGATATAACTGGGTCAAATGATGTTTCCATTCCTAGTTTTTTAAGGAATCTCCATACTGCTTTCCAGAGTGGTTGCACCAATTTGCAGTCCCACCAGCAATATAAATGTTCCCCTTTTCCCATATCCTCACCAGCATTTATTGTTACTTGTATTCTTGATAATTGTCATTCTGACTGAAGTGAGTTGACAACTCACTGTAATTTTAATTTGCATTTCTCTAATTGCTAGAGATGTTGAAAATTTTTTTTATATATTTGTTGACTGTTCATATTTCTTCTTTTGAGAAGTGTCTGGTTAGTTCTTTTGCCTACATATTGTTTGGGTTATTTGTGTTTGTTCGGAGTTAAGCCTTATGAGTTCTTTGTATGTCCTGAAAATTGAGGCCTTATCGGAGATGCAAGTCCAAAGATTTTCTCCCATTTTGTACTCTCTCTTCACACTCTTGATTTTTTTTCTTTGTTGTGAAGAACCTTTTTAATTTGATACCATTCCATGTATTGATTATTGATTTTTCTAACCTCAATTTCTTGACATACCAAACTCCCTCATGGTGAATACTAGTAATCTTTCTACATATCTTAGGAGTGGCAGTTCTATTCAAGTTATAATTATTTCCTTAAGTTTCAAAGGCTCTGTATTTTTCTATTAAATGAATTAAAAACATCTTATCTAGGAAATCAGACAATCAATAAGCTGATCAAAACTTATCTCTTTAGATACACTGCTATCTCATACTTCTTTGAATTTAGCCATACTACAAAACTATTTCCTCAAAGCTAGGCACACATATTTTTAAACTGTAGCTCTTTTGCACAAATTTCTCTTTCTTTTCTAGCAAATTTAGGCTAAACTTTTAGAATTCATGTAAAAGCATTTTCATCAGACAAGTACACCATGATTCTCTCAGATTTTAGCCAATTCTTTGATTCATTACTATAACACTCTACACATACCATTTTAAGGGCACTTGTTTTGCTGTGGAAAACATTTGTGTATCTAAATTTTCCTAGTAAAAAAGAAATCATGATATTTACCTTTGTTAAATGAATTTGTAGTATATAAGCGTATAGGCATGTTTTTTAAATACCTTAAAGTTTAGAAAGCTATATATTGTGGCTATCAATTGCAAACACCTGCTCAAATGGTTGAACTTTTAAGGAAAAAAATGACTTAGGTTTTTTTCTCATGGCATGCATTTGAAAAAATTACCATTCATCAAGTAAAAATTGAATGCAATTAGAATGGGTTATGTTCTATTGTCCTTGAATTTCAGGTATGATCCCAAAACAGACACTTGGACCATGGTGGCTCCTTTGAGTATGCCCCGAGATGCTGTTGGAGTGTGTCTCCTTGGTGACAGATTATATGCTGTTGGTGGCTATGATGGGCAGACATACCTCAACACCATGGAATCCTATGATCCACAAACTAATGAGTGGACACAGGTAAGATTGTCATCTACTAAAGTTACTTCAAGTATAAGAATTAACTTCATTTACTTCTTTTGGAGTAAGAAGATACAAATAGTGATGGTTCTAGCCCAGTTGCCTTCAACCAACAATGATTTAGTCTTAGGTTAAGATTGAAATAAATATCATTAAATCACATTTTATGTATTTTTCTGTTGCATGTAATATTAAAATAAACTTGTATTGAAAAGGGACATGCCTGCTTCGCTTGCATTTTCACTTTATAATAAGCCATACAAGGAACAGGAATTGAATTTGAGTTAGCTGAAGCAAAAAAGTAAAAGTGTCATATACTTCTTACAAAATCCTAACACAAGTATATTTGGTTTTACACACAGTTAGAAAAAGGAAATTGGTGTCTGCAAAACTCGACCTTTTTGCCACTCATGTTTGCCTGTTTATTGGGTCCATTCTTACTTAAGAGAATTTTCCATTTGATGCTGTTGTAAGCTCCCACTCATAATCTTCATAACCACAAATGAAATAAAATAAATTGTTGTCCCAGTTGAATTAAAAAGAAAAACAATTCTAAATAGCTTTTCGTATATAAAGTACCCAGTCCTTGACAATGACTTTATGCAAAAGAGGTAGGGAATGATTGGCTTAAATGGGACATTAGCCCCTGAATATAGTTAGGGACTCAGGTTTATGCTAGAGTGTAGCAGCTCCCATTCTGAGTGCATAGTTAGAGGATGCATGCTGGAGTGTGTGTGTGTGTGCGTGTGTGTGTGTGTGTGTGTGTTAGGGAGGATGAAGGCAAGACAACCCAAGTAGACCTAAGTTTACAGAAAGCACCTGAAGCTTACAGCTTCTATGTCCTGAATACATTCTAAGACTTGTGTCCTTACAGTCAATTGCTCTTTCCTTTTTTCTTTCACAATTTCCTCAATATTTGTATCATTTTGTTTATTAGTCAGAAGTCTAAACATAAGATATATTCCAAATAAATACATAGCTTCTATCAATGAGTGCACTGATTTTCCAAAGTCTTACTTGAAGTTGATTAATGATCACATCTCATATGCATTAATGGATGGAAGTGCAGAATAAAATTTCTAATGTACAGGCTAAGGTACCTGAATTATGAATCTCCCTCCCCCCTAAAAGAAACCTCTTGAATTCAATAAATATAGATATATTTGGTTGAGCAAGGGAAAATGGAAAAATGGAGGAAAGAAGGTGAAATATTAGGATAAATGAGTTCTGTGAGTTGCTACAATTCTTCAGTTGTGAGAGAAACAATTTTTATCCAAAGGGTACCAAATATAAAATAAGTTACTAATGACTGCTTTTCACATTGTTGTACTAAAAGTTTAGATATATTTTGAGTTTTTAACTTTGAGTCCTTAGTATTTCCAAAGAGCACTACAAGAATTAATGATATTTTATTTACTTAAAAAGTCTCAGTTCAATGGTATGTAACTGAAATGTATCACTTATACAAATGAGCATTAAAGGAAGTTTATGGGTGTATAAATTATATATAATATCTTCATAACGTATATGTAGTATAGAGCCATTATGCTTATCATTCCTCTAAAATTAAAATCAAAATAATGCATGCAGTAATAATAAGTTTTAAAAGCCTCCTAAAGACTATTTCCCTCATCTGTATTTTGTTACACTCTTTTGTATCATATAATGTCTTACAAACAGCAAGGCATTATGTTTTATAACTTTATTTTAGTATAAAAAGCATTAATTTTAAAACTTTTAAATTACTTTAAGATCTTACTTCCACATCTTTTCATTATTCATATTTTTAAGACATTTGAGGGGACTATCAACAGACTCACACAAAAACCTTTTGAAAACTCTGAGGATTCCAGCCTATTGGAAATGTTTCTTATATATGACATTTAATTCCATAAATTTCACTCCACTTACCCCTTATGAAATCCATTGGTTATCCCATATATCATTGACACCCCCCCCCAGAACAAGTGGCTGATCATTGGAATGAATAAGGCAAAATAGTAAAATACCCAAGGATATGATTATTTGTAAAACGTTCCATGTAAGCTAGAATCAGAAATGATGAAAACAGATTAGGGAGTAATTCCCATACATAAGTCTTAGTGTGTTTTGTAGAGAACATATCCACATATCTGTGTGTGCATATGAATGTGTTTTAAATAAATTTGACTGCCATTAAACATTAGGCTTATTTCTGCCATTTAGTTTGAAAAATACAATACATGTGCTTCAAGACTTATAAAGAACTTTATTCTATTTCTGATAGCCTGGGTAAAATCATCGATTCCTGTGTTCTCTTGCTGTACTCTTCCTGCCACGTTCTCACACTGTATGCCTCTACCAGCTGAGTATAAGAAAACAAAACAATGTGTCTTTTTTTTATATAAAGAGAGAGTAAGAGAGAGAACTTTTTTTAGAGAGAGAGAGAGAGAGAATTTTTTAATATTTATTATTATTATTTTTTTTAGTTCTCAGCAGACACAACATCTTTGTTTGTATGTGGTGCTGAGGATGGAACCAGGGCTGCACGCATGCCAGGCGAGCGTGCTACCGCTTGAGCCACATCCCCAGCCCAACAATGTATCTTTTAATAATCTGTCTCCAAATACTATCTTGATTGGTGAAATATAGGGAATATGTGAATGTTTCTCATGCCAATTAATTGAAAACTGTCCTTTCTACTCAGTTAACTTTAGCGTGCATGTGTTCAGTTTATTTTCACACAACATATCATAGGATTGAGAATGTGTTCAAGGGAAGCCTTTTAAGATACCTGCCAATGTAGATATACATAAAAAGTAAAGCTACTCAATCTGTTTGCAATGGAGTGCACAGTACTTCCCAGTATTGAATGTATATCAGAGGGCCTTTGAGAAACTTTTCAAAAACATTTACCCAGTACTCATCCATTTCTATTTAATGGTAGGAATACTACATATATATTTGGTAAAAGCCCCTTAGATGACTCTGATGTGAAACAACACCTGAAAACAATTAGGTAACTACAGAAACACAAGGAAAAGCACATGTATTTTAGAGTTAGATGCATTTCAATTTCTTCACTTTGATGATGTGTGACTTACATATTGCCTCTTGATGCTTGCCGCTTAATGCTCTATTCACTCACCAGTCACATGGAGCACGTGGAGATGACTATACACAAGGTGACTGCAGATAATTGTGGTGACCTATAAAAATTATTCTTAGCACAAAATCACCTATGAAGGACTTCACATGTTCCTTTCCTCCTCTCAGTTTAACATCAATTCTAAAGGAAGATATTTATTATCTTTTATTACATTAAATTAGATTTTATAAACAATGTACTGAGTGAAAGGAATAAAAAATTAATATTATTTGAGTTCTTTTAAACTTACAGTGAGATAATGGGTAACTAAATACATTAGAAAGAACTGATAGATAATGCAGTTAATTTCCATATTTAGAAAATGAGAAAATGTTCTTTCTCAATCCAGCTCATATTAGTTATTTTATTTCTTACTTTTTATTCACCTTATTTCTAGAATGAAACAATAGTATTTAATTTCTAGTCTACCCTGAATCTTTAGATCTTAGAGAACCATAATAAAAATTGATATCAAAAAGTCAAATTATTAAAATGTTGATTTACTTCTAAAGAATAAATCTTCATTATAAACTACATTAAATTTTTAATATATGTATAGCTATTTTTGTATTTAATATTATTTTTAAAATCCAGTTCTCATTTCAATGATTGTCATAACTTGAAAAAATTTAATAAGCCAACAGCAATTGTAATTATGGCCTATTTATGAGAAAATATTGAAGTTACTCCATTGTATGTCTCTGTCTGGAATGAATGAATAACACATTTAATTCAATATAATATCTGGGGAAATAACTTCAAAATAATTGCAGTGAGTGTAATAGCTGTTTCTTCTCAAATATAGTCCAAGTTATCACTATGAAGTATCATTGCAAAAATATACATGCAAACTGAAGAGTAAATCTTTATTGAAAATTTTTCTATAGAAATTTCATTTTACTGAAGCTCTAGTTTATTATTTTTCTTAAAAATTCCATAAATGACTGAAGGTATTACCATTTTTAATATACAAATCACTGCCTTTTTAAAAATGCCATTGTCAATGTTTCCATTTTAATATACTACTTGTGAATGAAAGGAGAAAATGCAAGCATATTTATAATTTTTATAATACTAACCTTTTAAATATATTATAATTTGCATATTTTACTCTGAGAGTAAAATTTGTCTGAAAGTTGTTTTTTATCTTTTTGGACAGATGGCATCCTTGAATATTGGGAGAGCAGGTGCCTGTGTGGTCGTCATCAAGCAACCTTGACTTATGTTTATTTTACTTGGAGGGATTTTATTTGCTGAAGTGGTTATTTTTATATCATATTGCAAGAATGAGAATGTCCTGAGATGAAAACATTTCAAGAACAAGGATTTCTGTAGATTTACCTACTGATGTCAAAAGAGGTGAAGATCAAAGAGAATTATAGGGAAGAAGGAAACATCAAAGTGGTGCATAGTTCTGGCCATATGTTAGTTCAGGAATGGTAATTGGTAATTTATTTTGTATTGTAGCATACAATAACTAGAGTTACCAAAGGCTTGTTTTTTCTTGAGCAGTTGAAAGGAGACTAATATTTGTGACATGAATAAATTACATGACAGCAAATCATTCTATTGTTTTACAATCTGTGGCGATATGGAACAGGTTGCCAAGAGTAGAAGATATGCTGTTTCATCTCACAGAATCTGATTGATTTACTGTTTTCCTAATCAGATGTGGTCATAACAGGAAGCAGAATAATGTTTTATTAAAACAACCTGCTCCTTCCTCATTTTTCTAAGCTACGAGGAAAATTAGAGAATAGATTCACGCTTGTCTCTTGCATTCAGAAAACAAACTGTCCTGCTATTCAAAGCTGCATATTTCATCAGAGACAATGGTTGAAATGTATTGCAACCATATTAGCAATCTAAACTGGCAAAAGCAAGGAATTGTTTTCATTAGGCTTGCCACATTGCTTTGTGATTTGAACACACTGAGCCAAAGAATCAATACAATTATGGGCTTTTGCCTTATGTTGAGTTCAGTGTAAGCATGGAAGCTAGTTATTCTGAATGTTTTATATATATATATATATATATATATATATATATATATATATACACTGCATGTAAAGTCCTTTAGAAATTTTGTTCTTTAAAAAATATATTAGAATTTTTCAAGAAAAAATATAATTCATTATGTTGGAGTGTTTATGATTATTACTGTAAAGAAGACAGGCTTCAGATTCTCATTTCCCATTTTTTCAAACTTGTTACATTGATTTGTACATTATTTTAAGCCAAATGTTTGTAGTTGTTTAAATCATAAAATAATAACATTGCATAACATCCTTAATAAATATGCCCATGTAAATTTTAAATACAATTAATAAATAATAGAACATTTGCTTTTATCAGTGTATCTTTCTTAAATAGATTTTAATTTAGATCTAGGTTGAAATTGACAAGGTATACTACTGAGAAAAACAGTGTTATTGTCTTACTTTTCAAAATTAGAGAAACACAAATTGATTTCCTCCTAAAGCAATACCATGCAGACACCATTTGTGGTTATTGTTGTCTTTTGTAGTCACTGACTTGAGACAGTATTAGTGCCTTGAAAATATTCATCATATAATAAATTAAGAATTGTTCAGAAGTTTTAAAATGCAAATAAATTCTTCTTTTTTAAGTCAGTGTAGACCACAAAATTAACTTATTGTTGGATGGTGAAAAATGTTTGGAATCTAACAACTAAGGAAAAATTATTGAGAGATTTTCCCAAGAATATATTGAGAAACTATAAATTCCCCAAGATCTAGATAACAAAATTATTACTTACAATCCACTACAGAAAAATTATGTTGTTATAGATAAAGATCTAAGATGCTACTGATTGTTTTTAAATTCTGATTTAAAAAAATATAACTCTTACCAGTAGCAAAAAAATCAACTCGAATGAATTAAAATCTTAAATGTAAGACCTAAACTAATAAACTCCTAGAAGAAAAAAAAAGGGGGACACATTTCAGGACATTGGAATGGGTTAGTTTCTTTTATTGGACAAGATCCCAAATGCACAGGAAACAAAAGCAAACATAAACAAATAGGATTATATCAAACAAAAAATCTTCTGCACAGCAAAGAGATCCCATCGACAAAATGAAGAAGCAATCTTCCGAATGGGAGAAAGTTATAATGTGAATACATGGTGGTGTAGAAAACTCATGTGTGAGACAATGCAAGAATGTACAGAGGTGAAATGATCAGATCATGAAATCCATAAACTTATCTGTGGATTAATTCACTTGAATGAATAACTGGATGGTAACTATAGGCAGGCAGATTGTGGCTGGAGGAAGTAGGGCACTAGGGTCATGAATCTGTGGTTTATATTTTGTTCCTGTTGAGTGGAACATCCTCTGCTTCCTGGTTGTCATATCCTGAGCTCTTTTTCTCCACCACATCTTTACACCATGATGTTCTGTCTCATCTCTGGTCCAGAGCTATGGAGTTGGTCAACCATAGACTGAATCTATGAAATCATGAGCTGAAATAAACTTTTCCTCCTCTAAAGTGTTCATGTTGGATCTTTTGGTCACAGTGACACAATGCTGACTAATACACTATCTAATAAGGAATTAATCTCCAGAATATATAGCAAAACAAAGAGCTCAATAGCACTAAAACAACCTAATTAGTAAATGGGCAATAGAGCTTATAAGCTATTTTGTAAGTAAAACAATAGGTATATGGAAAAATATTCAGCATAACTAACCATTAAGAAGGATGCAAATCAGAACCACAATGAAATATTACCTCACTCTTGTAAGAAAAAAAAGTGCTGGAGAGGGTATAGATTAAAAGAAAATCTGGCATATTGTTGCTTAGAATGTAAATTAGCACACCACTATGGACATCATATTGAAACTCCTCAAATTATTAAAAAAATAGAACTACCCTATGACACAGCAATCAACTACTAGGTATACAGCTAAAAGACATGAAATCAACAGTAGAAGGATGACTGCACTCCCATAGTGTAGCACTATTCATACGAATCAAGAAATGGAAACAAGGTAAGTGTTCATCAAGTGATGAATGGATAAAGAAAATGTGGTGCACGTACAACATGGAATAGTATTCAGCCATGAAAGAAGGGAATCTTGTCATTTGCAACAACATGAATGAAACTAGAAATATGTTAAGTGAAGTAGGGCACAGAAAGATAGGTACTGAATAACCTTATTCATATGTAGAATATTAAAAGGTGACCTCATAGATATTGGGAGTAGAATGGTGATTAACAGAGGTTGGAGAGGATGCAGGAAACAGAGGGAAACTTTTATCAAAGCATGATAAGTTATAGTTAGATAAGAGCAAGAAGTTCTGGTACGCAATTACACAGTAGCATGACTATAAATAACAATAATATATTGTATACTTCAATGTAGATATGAGAATCTGAGTATTTTTTACTAAGCTGGATACTAGATTCACAAAATTACAATTCAATGTATTCTTCTCACTTTTGTTTTGGAAATGTAGTTATTTCTTATTAAAATACATTTATTAAAAAAAACTCGAGGAAAGGATGTTTTCATCATAAATGGTGATAAATGTTTGAGAAGAGAGATAAGTTTAAACTGATCTAAACATAATGCAGTGTATAGAAAAGCATCATATGGGGGCCAGGCAGAGTGGCACACACCTGTAATCTCAGTGGCTTGGGAGGCTGAGGCAGGAGGATCACGAGTTCAAAGGGAAACTCAGCAATGGTGAGGCACCAAGGAACTCAGTGAGACCCTGTCTGTAAATAAAATACAAAATAGGTCTGGAGGTATGGCTCAGTGGTGGAGTGCCCTTGAGTTCAATCCCCAATAGCCCCTCCAGAAAAAGCATCATATAGTAAACCATAAATATGTCTAACTTGGGTCTTTGAATAAATTGAAAGAAGAAAAAAATTAAAATAGTATTAACCAGAAAAAATTAAATATAAACAGTACAACACAAAGTTTAGCATCTTAATTTCTTATTGTTAAGTATATTCACATTATTGTGAAACCCAACTCCAGAACTATTGTATCTTGCATAACTGAAGCTTTATATGTATGAGACAATGTTCCTTGTTCTCCTCCCCTAACCCACAATAACCTACATTCTACTTTCTATGGATTTAACTATGCTATACACTTCATATAACTATAATCATACAATATTTGTATTCTTTTTACTGGACATATTGCCTTTTATGGCAGGGTGTGGGGTGATGCTAGGGATTGAACCCAGAAACTTGTGCATGCTAGGCAAGACTCTAAAACTGAGCTATATCCCCAGTCCCTTGCCTTTTGTTTTTTAGGACTAAATAATACTCCATTGTATGTCTACAACATGTTTTGATGATCAATTCATCTATCCATTTGTACTGGATTGCTTTCTGTCCTTAATTTTTGTGAAAAGTTCCACTCTAAATGTTTGTGAGTATCTCCTCACAATTCTTCTTTTAATCCTTTTGGATATAAATCTAGAAGTGGAATTTCAAATCACTTTTAGTTACAATATTTTTGAGTGACCCTCATACTATTTTCCACAGAAGCTACACCATTTCATATCCCCATCAACTGTGAACAAAAATTCCAATGTCTCCACATCCTTGCTAGTACTTGTATTATTCTGATTATTGCAATTTTGAACATCTTTTCATATACTTAATGACACTTTTACAATTTTTTGTAAAATGTCTATTCAAGTACGCTGCCCATTTTAATGGGGTTGTTTGCTTATGCTACTGTCAAATTGTAGGACTTCATTAGTTACATAATTTTCAAATATTTCCTCCCATTGTATAGGCAGTTTTTTTTTTTACTCTATTGAGTCCTTTGATGAAAGTACCTTAGTTATGAGATTTAACATTTTTAATGCATTTTTTCTGCTTCTCAGTCTCAAATCCTTCATTACAACATTCCACAGTTTGAAAAAAATAAAGAATTAAACAATTGTCAAATAGGAAAGATATTTTACTATAATGAGCAAGAAACACTTTTCCTTTTGAATCTATATTTTGACAAATGATAGTAAAGAAAAAAGTGTTTTTATCTTATCTTTATTTTACATTCTGAGAATAAAATTAGTTCACCAGAACTAAAGTATTAAAATATGTTGAAATATTAATTGAATATTGAGTATATTTTTTAAAAACACATTTTTTTCTGTTTCAGAACTTCAATCTATTATTCACAGAAATGTTGAAGCATTATCTTCTTTACTGCATGAGTCTGACTTGGGGGTGTTCTAAATGAGGATTGTAGAATCATTGTGTCTTCCTATACTCATTAATTTGAGATTTGCATATTTTAAGACCTGTACTTATGAGAGACAGTTTTCCTAAGCTCAATGCCACTGTGAAAAAATACACTTAAATGGTTTTTTAACAACTCTACACATTTTCTTTTCCCTCTATCTAGATATAATTTTAGAGATAGCTAATATAATATACAATCGATCAACAAACATGAAAAAAATGTTCACCATCTCTAGCAATTAGAGAGATGCAAATCAAAACTAATATTTCATCTCACTTCAATCAGAATGGCAATTATTAAAAACATAAACAACAATAATTATTGGTAAGGATGTGCAGAAAAAGGCACACTCACACATTGCTAGTGGGATTGCAAATTGGTGCAAGCAATCTGGAAAAGCAGTATGGAGATTCCTTGGAAAACTTGGAATGGAAAAACCATTTGACCAGCTATCCCACTCCTCAGTTTATACACAAAGGTGTTAAGAGTCTGTAAACAAGTCAGGATGGCACCTGGCATTTTGCCAGGGGGAGTGGTTTGTGAGGTGGCACCAGGGAGCCATTAAGTGTGGAGATTCCTTATTGGTTGACTGCTGTACCTAGTTTATGCTAATTAAGATAAGCTGTGTGTAATGTATAAATACCTCTGCTGTCCTACAATAAATGGCTCCCACTCCTGCTGTATCAATGTACACAAGTTGTTCCTCACCCCCGGTTATTTTGCTGCAGCTTTTTTCCTGATAATCCTTCTTCTTCTGAACTTTCTTTTTCTTTCTTACTAGACTTCCTGGGCTTCCATCAACACATGCCCTACCTATTCTTGGTTCCACTGGGGTGCCTCCTTCCCTTAGTAATTTACTTCTCACCCCTTCCATATTTTTATCACAAAGACAATACAATACACTGAGACAAAACAAGACACAAACATAGTGTATCAATCTTCTCCATTTTCTCGAAATGGCCATTTTTCCTCTCGTCCTATCTGCCTAAGGATGAGAACAAGCAGATTTGCTCTGGTCCTATCTAGGGATGGGCAGCTTTTTTTTTTTCTTCGTCACTTACCCTGGGCTCCGAGTATGGGCCACCATCTGCCACAGTCTGCCTGCAGCAAAATAACCAGGGAGTGACGAACAACTTGTGTACAGTGATACAGCAGGAGTGGGAGCCATTTATTGTAGGACAGCAGAGGTATTTATACATCACACACAGCTTATCTTAATTAGCATAAACTAGATACAGCAGTCAACCAATAAGGAATCTCCACACTTAATGGCTCCCTGGCGCCACCTCACAAACCACTCCCCCTGGCAAAATGCCAGGCACCATCCTGACTTGTTTACAGACTCTTAACACAAAGGACTTAAAAATAGCATACTACAATGATGTAGCCACATCAGTGTTTATAGCAGTATATGTCACAATACCTGAATTGCGGAACCAACTTGGATGTCCTTCAATAGGTGAATGGATATAGAAACTGTGCTACATATACACAATGAATATTACTCAGCATTAAAAGAGAATAAAATCATGGCATTTGCAGGTAAATTAAGGGAGCTGGAGAATATCATGCTAAGTGAAGTAAGTCAATCCCAAAAAAACAAAGGCAGAATTTTTTTTCTCTGATATGTGGATGCTGGTCCATAATGGGGATAGAGGTGGGGATGGGCAGAGCATGGGAGGAATGGAGGAACTTTGGATAGGGCAAAGGGGAGCAAGGGGAAAGGAGGGGGCTTGGGGATAGGAAAGATGTTGGAATGAGATGGAAATCATTACCCTAAGTACATGTATGAAGACAAGAATGGTGTGAATCTACAAATACAACCAGAGAAATGAAAATTTGTGTCCTATATATGTACTATAAATTGAAAGGCATTCTGCTGTCATGCATAACAAATTAGAATAAATAAATAAATTTTTAAAATGTGATTAAGAGAACTGGAATCTGGGAGCAGCGGTGCATGCTTGTAATGCCAGCAGCTCAAAAGGCTAAGGCAGGAGGATTGTGAATTGAAAGTCCGAATCAGCAAAAGTGAGGTGCTCAGCAACTCAATGAGACCTGGTCTCTAAATAAAATACTAAATAGGGCTGAGGATGTTGCTTAGTGGCCGAGTACCGGAGTTCAATCCCTGGTATTTGCCCCCCTAAAAAAAAAAACTGGAAAAGTGTAAACTACTCATTAAAAAACAAAACAGCAACAATCTTCTTCAATTGAATTAAAGCATCCTCTTTGATATGAAATACATATAAAATGGTAATCTACTTTTATAAATATTGAAGTAATTTTAAATTATAACATTTTATAAGACTATTTAATATATTTATTTCATTCATATTCAACAAATATCATGGGTTTAAAATTGTACTGATATCATTTAACTTTTATAGACATTTTTAAAATACAATTAAAAAATTTTTGCAGGGATTTTATTTTTTACTGATATATTTCTCTAATATAATCTGCAATTAACACATTTAATTCATAAATTACAAAGAATATTAAAGGTTTAAATAATTACAGGTAAAAGATTTTATATTTATGATTACAGGTTTTTAATGCAGCAACCGGTGTCAAGTAGCTATGATGAAATGTACCTTTTTTTTTAGTCTTAATATTTTAGAACCTTTGGCTTCTTCCAGGTGCTTCTGACACCCTCTGCTTGCATGCCTGTGTGCTCTTTTCCAGGGTGCACTATTTCTCCACCCACATATTTTCACCAACATATAGCTTACACAGATAATATTAGCAAATTGGAGTGGACAACTCAAAAGAATAGAGGAGAAGATAAGTGAGTCTGTGGCTATGTTTTGATCGATAATATTTTGTTGTAACCATATTCAAAACTGCTTAACATATTTATCAATATTTTTACAAGTAATCATTTTCCTCTTGGGAGGAAATAGTCTCTGCATATGTTCCAGCATTTATCTGTTTAGTTTATATTAGGTTAGTACTGCTTATATAGAAAACCATGTGTGTACCCAATTTACCACATGGGGTCAAGGAAGAGTAGATTGGACAATGAGCTCAGATAGAATAAGAGACATTTTTCAAGGAAAACAAGTTAAATTGAAATTTAATTTTGATCAATATTTTTAAATTTTTTTAATTAATGTGATGTTTCAGTGTTTAAATTTACCCTTTTCCTTGAAGTACATTTAAAGGAATTTCAATAAAATTGAGCTAACAATAAAATTAACAGTGGCTTCTTTCTTATTCCTTTGACTCATGTATTACTAATCCCATTTTTTAAAACTGAGAAATGTCTATTTTCTAAAATTTGATATCTAGTTAATTGAAAGTTACTACATGTGAAAAAATACAATCAATATTTTGTAGGGAAATAAACTAAATTTTAAAGCAAAACAAAATGCATTATTATTGTCAATACCAAATTGAGAAGTTTCTTCTATTTGTAGTTTGATTTGTAGTCAAAATGCTATCATCTACAATGCCTTGTACACAGTCCAGATATTCTTTCCATGATGGATAAGAACTGAGAACATCAATTTTCTATTACACAGCACTACAGGGGTAGAAAATAAAAGCTATTGTCTGTTAACCCCCAAATGCGGAATGATAGATACATGTCTAAATGTGACTATTTCTCTTTGTAAATCTCTGATCTGGGTGTGTGTTGGGAGCTGCCACATAGGAGTGAGTGTGGACCCTTAGCCTGGAGTGATGGAGATGTAAGACTGGTTTCCACTGTGGGCAAAACAGGTGGATCTCACCTTCACTGAGCAGGGGAATGAAGCTCTAGGAGTGGACATCACCCAATGAGACTGGGCTACACCCCACGCCCCCTGAAACCCAATCTCTTGCCTCATTTGGGTTTCTCCAATGTCTTCCCCTGGATAAACAGGGCTTCAAGTGGACACTCTCTCTTTTTTGTCTTCCTCTCTTGCTTCCCTTGAGGAAGCTGGGGCAGAAGAGCCTTGCTGAATCCCAAGAAAAAGCCGTGGGCTTGGCAGGTCTGTGTAGGGTCTTCCCATAGGGCAGATGCAGAAAAAAATCAAGTATCATAACTATTCTGATGACAGTATTCTAAATAATAAGGCTTTTGTTTTATACATAGATGGATGAATAATATTCCAAAATTAACACTGTATATTTAATTACTAGGAAGAATGTGCACATCTTCCTTTCTCCACTTACACAGGTCAAAGAATTAAATATTGATTTTGATGAAGAAGATACAGTTTTATTATCAAGTGGTTATTATTAGATTTAAATCCTTCTATCTACAAGGAAAATTGATTATTTTAAAATGTCAATACATGAAGTTTTTTTATCATTTACATAAGTTAACTATTATTTCTACACAAATATTTACTTTATTTAGTCACTAAACAAATATTTTTAATGGTCTTACCTGGGAGACCAAAGTGAGCATTTGGCATGTGAGTGTTCAAGGTTAACTATGATTTCAGCATTGTTGCATAGTACAACATGTTTCAGTCTTAAATGAGAGTTCACTGGGCAGAGTATATGTAATAACGTATTTTCCCAAGTCACAGCTGTTCTTTTAGAGTTATTGAGGATTATGTAAATTATCATTTTTTATTTATACCATATTCATTACAATAGTTCTTCCCGAAGTTAAGTACTATACCTCTGTTAGAGACTGAATATATGTATCCCTCCAAGTTTATGTGTTGAAGCCCTAATTATCAATGTGGCTGTATATGGAGAGGAGGCTTCTAAGGAAAAACTTAGCTATTAAAAGAAGTGTAGTGTAGAAGCCCTGAAACAATGATTTAGTGTCTTTGCAAGAACTCACCAAGGAGATCTTCCCCTTTTCCTCTCTCCCCTGCACATATGCTCAGAGGAAAGGCCATGTGAAGAAAACACGGCCATATATAGGTCAAGAAGAGAGCCTTTACTAGAAAACTCACAGCAGGGGATTGTGATCCCAAACTTCAGCTTCCAGACTGTGAATCACACAGCCTGCAGTATTTCACTATTGCCTCCTAGCAGACTCACATAATCACCAAAGACTCAGAAATTCATCATATTTATTTAAATTTGTCTGAGTGTCCTGATTTTTCATCTGGAGTTATTTTTTCAAGTTTAAAGAAAATAATGCATATTTGTGTTGTACAATTAATTGAAAATACTCATAATGAAAAATTGTCTTACACTGTATCAGAAAGCCATAGGGAGTCATATATATATATTTACTAATAACAATCGCAAAACTAAAACAGACCAACTAAGAGGCTGGGCTATCAAAAAAAAGCACACCATAAAGAAAGGTGAACAAGAGATTAATATCCAAACGTGTAAAGACAGGAAGAAAAAGTCAATAACCATACAATGATTATCACAATTATTTTTTATTTGTTTCTGTTTACAAGTTCATGACACTGAACCCAGGATATTTTTGAGAATTGTCCATCTTATCTACCTTCTCTGCAGATGTATCCCCATTCCACAAATTAGTATCCTAAGAAAACAGTAAATTAAATGGCTGAGAAGATAAGCCTTTGACAAAATAACTAGATTTTAAAAAGAACTTGAGATCTCATAAGACAAACGCCATTTATTTTAAGAATATATCAACTATTTAGCATATAAAAAGTAAAATTTTTTCTACTCTTTCATAATATAATTAAGTAATAAGATCTAAAATAATATATTAAGAATGGACACACACACAAAAAAAAAAACACAAATAAATCGTAAGTGTGCACAAAAAAATTCCAGAACCATTACAAATAACAATTATCTGGAAAAGACCAATACAAACAGAACACATACATTTAGTATATAGTCAAAGTGATATTGAAAAAAAAGGGGGATAAAATGCAGATTTGATGGGATAAACTTTTATACATTCCAAAGAAATTAAAATGTAGTTTTAAAAACATGACTTATACCAAAATAAGCATTTTAATTAGCAACAAATTAATGTTTAAGAACAGAAACATTATCTTTAAAAATCTCCAAAAGATATTAAACAAATTGCCTGTGAATAATTACAAATTTCAAAAAATAAAGACAAATGACCTAAGGAAAAGATTCCTGCAATATACAGAGTCAGAACTCTTATGCATGAGTCTAGATGACAATGGAATATATTAATTTAATTTGATGAATTGATTAACATATTTATCATCTTATTTAGACTTATTGTAGTTCAAATATAAGCCCAGTCTTACCTCTCAAAATTTATTAAAATGTTAAGAGCCTTTATTTCTTCACCTGTTAAACATAGTTTTTGTTTAAGACAGATGATGCCTCCCCTAACCCCCCAAATTTGGTTCATTAATGGGTAAATCTTGTCCTAACATTAGGAAAAAACTAAACTAAAATCTCTTTATAAGTGGGCTAGTCATGTAACTAAAATATGCCTATAATAATGTCTAAAACATAAAGCATTCAAGTTCATTAACAAAAATAAATACTTTACATTTTAGACAATAAAATCTGTGTTCTAATTGAATAGAAATATTAGATTTTTATTTTAAAACACAGATATTGTATGAGAACAAGTATACACTGTGATAGTTACAGTTATAATTATCTGTTAATTATGACTTACAAATTATAAAAATCATCCCAGTAAAAATTTAATCCATTATATTTAGGAAACACCTATCCTCCCATTTTCATAGCCAGCATTATTCAAAATAGCTAAGATATGGATTAACCCAATGTACTCATTGATGAATAAATGGACAAAAAAATGTAGTGTATATATATATATATTACATAATAGAATAGTCTTTGGACTTACAATGAACCACATTTGATCTCAGGAGACTTCCTTATATTTGATTCTACAGAAAATAAAAGCTATATTTCTTAATTACATATTTCTAAACTTACGTGATCCCTCTTCTCAGCCTTGATTCTTATGACACCATCTCTAATTCACTATAAATAGTTTCATCCTGACATTGTCCTTTTCACTTCAGACTCCATACATCATCTATTTCATGTTGTTTATTCATTCCTTCACAAATACATGCCAAAGTATACCCTTAGTTTCTGTTCCATCCTAAATTTCTATCCATTTATATGGAATATGAAGATTTTGTCCATTCATTGATCAAGGGACAACTATTCTGTTTTACAAATCTAAGATCAAAAATGTTGCAATCTAGAAATTTTCATGTATCCTTTAAAATTTTTGAGACTTTTGAGAGGGTTTATCATTTCAAGGACACTTTGTATTTAAAATTCTATTTCCTTGAAATCCATTGTTTCAAACCTCTATACCATACTACCATGTTCTACTTCCAGTGTACTATCTGTTCAAAACACATCATTTAACCCAGTCTTCTGTGAGCAGATCTATGAGATATGGTAGAAATGTGAAGGTTAACCTGCCAAAGAGATCTCTGACAATAATATCTTGTAGGCAAAAAGAGGTTATTTGGCCATGAATGTCCATTTCCAGGAATGTAATATGAAAAAAAACTACAGGAGATGAATGTATACAATATACATATGCATATCATACACTTTTATATTTTCTCTGATACTAGACTAAATTTCTTAACAATGGTCTGGTTAATGTTTGTGCAATTAGGTAATCACATCGGAACTCCGTGATATTTGCACTTCCCATAATTCCTCTTCTTAGAGACATTTTACCACGGCTTTTGATGGATACTTTTGCCTAGAGAAGATTTCTCTTACATTTAGAATTGTCCACAATTGTTCATATGGCTAAAATCACTACAGTGACTGACACAGAAAGAGAAATGAAGATGAAATGAAACTTATCTTTACATAAATCTGGTTGGACAATAAGGAGTTAAGTATAAAAACACATTCTTCCTGTGAGCCTATTTAGTTTCTTTGCACAGGTGTTTTCCACATTTTGATGGTCCTCATAGTTGTGCTATGAAAGAAGGAGAATGACATCATTGCACCATGTTACTACTAAGGAAATTACTCACAATTGTCAAATGCTTAACAAATCCCGTGTCTTACTGATAAACCCCACTAAGACTCCCAATCTAGTATTTTTGAAAGCTGACTATGCCATCTAACTCAGCTGCATTTCTCTAGTATCCCTCTTTGAAATAAAATTCCTGCTAAAAATAGAGGAATTATTATTTGGCTATTTGATTAATAAGACATATCTAAATACAGAAAGTGTAGACAAAACATCAGTGTTACTATTTTTAAGAAAGTAGTACTCAGTCTTTTTTTTTAATTGTACTTACATCTCTGAAACACAAAATATTTTCAATGGTAGCATTTAGAATATACTGAAGTCTTAGAGTATACTGAAACTATTTTCAATTTTAATGTTGACTATATGTGTTAAAAAATACATAATATATTTTAAATTTTATAGACTATATAATCTTTTCCAGTTTTCTAATATGGTAATACTAATTTTTTTCCTATAATATTTACAAATAAATCCACTTTAAAAGTAAAAGTAAATAATGCACTATCAATCCGACAGTTAAAATCAAAGAGAAGATATTTGAAGATTTTACTGGATACTAGACTAGTAAAGAATAGAATCTTTAGTACAATCTAAGAGAAGGTATATTCTCACAGAGTACTAGAATTTAATGCTTTTAATTGAATCATTATATAGTTTTAAAAAATTGAGCTTTTTAATACGTTTGATAAATGACCACAGTTTAAAAAAAACTAACAGACAAATAGAAGCTAAAATATATTTCTATAGTTTTATATTTCTAGGTTGAAAAGTCTGTGTAAAAATTTTTTAAGTTCTTGTATTTTCTGGTAATTCCTCTTTTAAACTTAACCCATGTCACTCATTAATACTGTGGATGGCATTTTAAGTGCTATAAAAATTGTATAAATAATAAGAGGAACAAGTACTGAAAACAGTATTCTAGGTAACTTTACCACTTGGTTCCTTGAAAAGAGATAACGAGAGTTTTTTCCTTATAAATATTCCACTATTATTTTACTATATAATTTCAAAAGACCCATCTTATGAACTATAGTAGCTCATTTGTAAATCTAATACCTTGTGAATTAGATAAATTTTAGATATTTTTTTGCTCTAAGTTCCTATGATTTGATATGCATGATAATTATATTTCATATATACGCAAATTCTAACACAGAATTTTATATGCATTTTTCAGTCATATATATGCATGTGTATGCTTGGAAAATTTTCATTTTATCATTTCAAATTAATTTGTGGTTTTTAGTAATTGAAAATTTATGGACCATTACATTTCTTCTGCTTGGAAATATATGAAAATTAAAATCATGTAATATTCACAAGAATATTAATATATTCATAATACACAAACAACATTATAAAAATAAAACAATTTTTTAGTTTATTTTATTTACTTAGAATAGATATTGAGTGCTGTTTTAATCAATTTTTTCTTCTTTATGACAAAAATACCTAACAAGAACAACCTAGAAGAGGAAAAGTTGATTTGGAACTTACAGTTTCTCCATAACTCTCGGCCTCCATAGCTCTGGGTGAGATATCACACCTTAAAGGCATGGCTTAGAGTAGGAAATCTGCTCAGTTCATGGTAATACTAAGGTGTAAGGAAGTAGAAATTGAGAGAGAAGAGAAGGAATCCCCAAAAGAATAACAACCCTTCCAGGGCACACTCTAGTGACCTACTTCCCCTATCCATGGCCCATCTGCCTACATTTACCACCCAGACAGTCAATTCAAATTAGGATTGACTGATTAGGTTACAGCTCTCATAATCCAAGTATTTAACTTCTGAGTATTCCTGAATAAACAGAATCTTTTGAAGGACATCTCATATCCAAAGCACAACATGCCCTATATATGCCAGTCACTGTATTTACTCAGTGTGCTTTAATTGCCCCCAAGTAGCTCACAGACATGAACCAAGTTAAAAATTAATTACATCAGACTCCAGAAATAAGAAAATAACTTCCAGAATGCTATAGAAATGCAATTTAGGAACATCTAACAATTCTGTGGATGTGATTTCTGAATCATGAAGAATGATGCTAATAAGATGTTTCTACCTTACTGGTAGCATGATAAAGAGATTCTCCCTAGACACTCCTGGTCTAAGTAGATGCTCTTCTAAATTCCATTCATTATTCCTCTAGACAACAGTGAATCTAGTAACATGGTAACTACATGATAATATTAAGAAAATATTTTTTTAAAAAAAAAAAAACTTCAATCTAGAAATCTTCTCTACCACAAATGCAGTAGAAAAAGCTCTTATATGATCAACTCACTATTAAAGCAGAAAACGGTGCATAGCACAGGCAATCCACTAAAAGCCTGCAAGACAGAACTCTACCACTTTATATAGCCAAGATGACATGACCCAAGTTCTGATGATCTGCAGTACTAGTCCTCAAGTAAATGGACTTACAAACACCATTTGTAGCATGTAACTCATTCCAGCCTTATCTGGTGGTTAGAGTGGCCATTTGTTCTAAATAATAGGGTTTACCCAAAAGAAAAACAAACTTCTCAAAATTTTATGACAGTAATTTGGCCATCTGAAGCAATGTTCCCTAAGGAAGTTATGTTCCTACCCTCCTACAGAAACTAGAAAATAGAGGTGCTGTCTTCCTTAACATTGACATTTCAAAGAAATGCCTCCAACTGCCTAGAGAAAGTCATCCAGGATCAGAAAGCTTGTGTAAAGTCTATTCAATTTTTAAATATATTTTAAAGAGGCAAAAGTAGAGCCGGGTGTGGTGGTGCATGCCTGTTATCCCAGCAGCTTGAAAAGCTGGTTCAGGAGAATGGCAAGGTCAAAGCCAGCCTCAGCAGCATTCAGTGAGGCCCTAAGCAATTTAGAGAGACCTTATCTCAAAATAAAAAATTAAAATAAAAGTCTGGGGAAGTGGCTCAATAGTTAAATGCCCCTGGATTCAATCCTCAGTATCAAGAAAAAAAAATAGTTAGAATTACAAATTTTGTAAAGTAAAATGTCTGAGAAAAGGGAAAGAAATCTCTTATTTTTGACAAGAAAAATTTATCTTCCTACTTTTAATTTTCCATTGTCCTTACTATTTATATTAGTGTATTTTTACAGCTGTGTTTATGTTTAAGCTTTGGGAGATTTGCTCTTTTTTTCTGTCTCCATCAGATCCAGGACAAGGATAGGAGCCAGGTCAGTGATCTGCACACTAGGGCTAAAGGCCAAATGTAGCCAAATGATTATCTTTTACCTAAGAATGGTTTTCATATCTTCAAATGTTTGAAAAAAATGTCAAAAAGAAGGCTATTTCACAACACATAAAAATTTCACAAAACAAATTCTTGTGTCTATAAAGGGTAGTTTAAATATAGCCATGCCTATTCCTTTATATGGTATTCTCTGTGGTGAATGCTACTCCTTTATGTGGTATTCTCTATGGCGACTTTTGAGCTACACCAGCAGAGTAAAAGTCATGCAACACAGACCACTATGGCCCACAAGCCTAAAATATTTACTTGCCTGGCCTTTAAAGAAGGAAGAAGAAGAAAAAAAAAAAAAACATTGCTGATATTTGGTTTAGGTTTTTACTAATCTAAGTCCATGAATAAACAATGTTATTATTACCTGGGAGCTTATTAGAAATTCTAAATCTAGTGGCCCATCCATTTTAAAAGAGGGATGCCTTAAATGAAAAGGTGTGTGTCTTTATTTATATTAAAAGGAGACAGTGACTGTGCCCTGAAGGTCACCTGCCCATTGGATTCTAAGTCAGTATATCAAAAGATTACACTGGAAGTATGAGAATTATATCAGAAATTCTATGAATTTCTACATTGACATTTTTAATATGATTATTTTCCACAAAGATGTCAGAGAAGTTTTCTGGGACAAATCTACAGCAGTTATTCCTGACCACTGCACATGGACTCCTTTGGAAGCCTGAATCAGATGGTTATATAGAATAACCCTCTGAGTTTCTTCAAGTTCTAGAGCTAGAAAGTCATTGTTCTTGGTGATATTGTGCATGATATTTGTTACCATTTGTTTAAGGCCATTTTGTGCCCCAAGTATTTTGTCAGAGGCTTGACATGAAATAAATCTGGCTCCAGCAAAATTTGTTGCATGACCTCATTTTGAATTTTGGATAAATTGTCTTGGACCTAGCTCACAGGGTTTCTCATCCTGGGGGAAAGTTGTAAGAAAACCTAGGGTCCTGAAACGGAACTAGGGGAGGAGGTTTCAGTGCTTGATATCCCTAAATCAAATGGAAAGGAGAAAAACCAGAAATTTTAATTTGGCAGGTATCACACAGGTATTACAGGAAACTAGGAATTGAACTTTTAGGCAAGAGTACAAAATCAATATTTTCAGGTGGGTATCTAAACGAGTATTAGCGCAGAATGGAAATTAAACTTTCTTTGCAAATCCATCAGGTGTCTAAAATTTCCAAAGTAGTGCCAACACATTTAAAGACAGTAAATGACCAAAATTTAACAACCTTGTGGGGGATTTTATTAAAAATATATACTTTCCTACTGAAACAAAATTTTGCTCTATAGTCCTCCTTCTGACAATAAAAATAATCATAAAGAATATAATCATTTAAAAAATAAAGCTAGACTCAGAGACTCAGACTCAGCTGAATTGTTTTCATGGATACAGAAATTATGATAATTTACCATATAGGTCTTCTCAAATTTGCTGAAAGTGTTCATAGAAATTTCAGAACAGAATTTTAAAATCCTGTGGTCTAGGGATTCAAAACAATAACTTAGCATTGGTTTTACTAAGTAGCACCTATTAATTTGGGTGAATTCCTTTCTTCTCCAGGTCTCCAGATCTTAATATTTCTATACCTACCAAAAAGTAAACTTCCTCACTCAGTCCCCAAATGAGAACACACCTGAGCCAGTTCAGTTTTTCCAAGCGTGTATTTTGAGCATTGTCTCCATAAAGTCAATTTTAGTCATTAAAAATATTTGGTCATATCTACTTAAATGAGCATTATTTTCAAATATGATATTCCAACAAGGTTCCAGCTACATAACCAGTGTTTCTAATCATGCCTTTGTAAGAAAGAGGTCAGATTCTCACTATTTCTTTGGAAATAAAGATCACTCCTTATGAGAATGATCAAATATTATTTATTCAGGTATTTCTATAATAGAGGAATCAGCCACTGTAATTTGAATTTGTCAGAATCTCTATGTAGACAGCAGAGTTTGGGAAATCTTTACAGTGAGAACACCATAAAAAGAAGGCAGAGGATGAGGAGAAGGAGGAGAAGTGGGGGAGGGGAGAAAAAGGTGGAGGGTAAGGAGGAGAGAGGAACAAGAATACCATTGTTTCAGGTATCCCCTGATGAGGTTACTTGTTTGTGAAACTATCAGCAAGCTAACAAGAAGTGAGATATCATATGTAACAGGTTCTGGGAGTATATTTTGTTCTCCCTGATTGGTGCTGAGATTAAAGGGGATAAAAAATAGTATGATAAAGCCAGTTACCTTATACTATATATCTTAGTACTTTCAATATTCCCTACATATTTAGCTTGTTTCTCTTAGAGTCTTATAGCTAAATACATGAATCAAAAAATAAGTAAAGATTTTAAATTTTAATCCTGGTGATGCAAAAGAAATGTGAATGCTGCCAGATTCAAAATGAAGTCACATTTCAACACTAACAAAAATAAGTAAATGAAGTCAGAAGATTATGAAGGAAGCACTCTTAATACATGGTTGTCAGTAACTGTATCAAAGGACTTACAGAACTACATACTTGCATGGAGACCCCCACAACCTCCTGCTCCTACAAGGACATGTGCCCAGCTACTGTCTGACCAAACTTGGACTGATTCCTCTCCTGTGGCCAGGGAATATCGTTTCAAAATATCTGATGAAATCCTCCTCGCTTTGGGCTTTAAAAGAACCCATATTCCCTTTGCTATGCTCTGCAATTCCCAAATAAATATCATTATTCTTTGGAGACTTTCTCTCTCTGATTGTGAGACATGCAGTACAGAATGTCAATCTGATGATATACAATACTTGGATTTGTGCTTATGCATGTGTTTGATTTGGTTTGGGTGTTTTAGTAAATAACGATAGCCAATGGAAATTTGAATGGGGAATTAGCTAATCTGCAAATATTTTGCTATGATATCATTATAAATGCAAGTCCCAAATTGTACTCTGCCACACATTGAAAGCTTTTAAGGAAAACATTTACACTGAAAATTTGATAAACAAACATTTATACACGAAGACTCAAAATAAAACATTCAACATTTGACGTAGGCTTTGTTAAGTCTAGCTATTTGTCTTTTCAATGGGTTTGACAATGCTCATGATTGAAGGGTTAACTGGAACAGGTAAGACATGTTATCAGCAGCAGGAAAGTAGCCATTCACAGTCAGTGTCCAAAAACCACAAGTATTTCCCTACTGAGGAATGAACAGAGGATAACTGAAGTATCAGAGCTGAGATACTATCTTTAAGGTGCAGTTTACTGGTGTGGTACACTCCTTTGAGTCTTTTTGTAAAGATGAGCATTATCTCTAAAATATTTTATTTAATACATAAAATGTAAACACATTGAATTTCTCCAATGAAAGCTCATTTTGAACATTTCCCATCAAATACTGCTAATTACCATGCAAATTAAATTCATTCCCTTGCAATCTTTCTGTATCCGAATCATTTTTATTACAATACCAAAAAGAGTGGAAGAAGAAGTGAAGATGATTATCCTATTTATTAAGCCATTAACCATGATCTTATATTTTAAATTTTAACAAGTCTGCATAGAAAGAGACATAATAATTACAGTTTAGATATAGTAGGATTTTCTGCATTTTCTCTTTTCAAATAGTAGTGATTTTCAAAATTATTTTCTTATTTCCAAGTTGTCATACTATTTCTTATGGGTAGTCTTCAAAAGGAGTAACAAGCTTGATATCCCTATTATAAATCATGATGCTGCTGATTACAAGAGTTACATTAATATTTACCTTTTAAAATGTAATTTAATAGCATAACATTTCTTGGGAGAAATCTCTGATAATTATGTTTAGAATCCTAAAGTTCTTTTTAAAATATATATATATATATAGTAATTGCCTGAGTTATTGATGACCACGTCATAGTCTTAACTCAGTTTAAAACAATAAACATAATATGTTTCCTCTCCCAATGTTCCACATATACTAACACTAGGAAAATATAGTTTTCATTATAATTAACTTTTATTATTATTGAATTTATTTATTATTATTATTTTTTATTTTTTTAATTTTCTGGGGTTTTTTTTTGGGGGGGGTGTTGTTGTTTTTACCTTATAGCAAAAACTTATTTGTTACTAAAAGCCTAATAAAATAGGTGAAAGTGCATACCTGGGAAATGGAGCTGTTACCTCCTAATAGAGTACCTGGCACAAGTAAATATACAAAGATTAGTGATTCATGAAAGATTAGTCTTTAATGAATGAGCCACTTTGAGTAATTATAATATTGTGAATTTTAATTAAATGTTATTTGCTCTTATAAAAACATGTTATACACCTATACACAACTAGTTTGAATATGTATTTTATAGGGAAAAAACACCATTGTTTTATTTGTTTTGAGAACTATAATTAAAGCCCTCAAAATCTTAGCTAAATGTTATTTACCCTCAAGAATTATATTCTTTCTATATCTGATTGAAGAAGACATTCAATTTCCCCTAATAACAGAGCCGTGGTTTATCTTTAAGTGGCAGAAGGTAATAAAAAGCTGTTTCTCTGTATTTTTTTTCCTGCATTGTTCATGGTTGGCAGTAAAAAGAGAAGCTGAAGTACTCATTAAGTTGTATATTTGATAGACTTTATAAAGTAATCTCCAACAGCAAATAAGAAAGAAACAAAATTGGGCAATAAATAAGGTCACAAAATTGAAATGAATTGTGCAGGGCCTGGAAAATCGTGACGACAGGGAATAAGGAAATTCTGTTGTTTGTGAAGCAGGCATCAGTTTTTTCTCTTCTGTTTTTCAAAATCTTTTTGAGAAAAAGTAAAACAAAAATGTACAAAGATGGTGATTATTATTTGCAAGTTTTATTTTCATCTTTTTATAGATATGATGTAATCTTTTAACAACTCAACTATTGAGTAATTGAAAGTTTTCCTATTTGACATTCCACTACTACCACAAATGTAGAGAAGCTATAGACAGAAAAAAAATGTGATTCCTTATTTTCTCTATCTTTCTCTCTTTCCCTCTCCCCGCAACCCTTCCCTCCGGGGTTAATCGAGAATAGTTATTAATAATGACATGTTCTGTGGTTGATACTAGGCCAAGGTGGGCTATCATTATATGCTAATATCTTAATATTATCCCTTAAATAAATATCATCCCTTAAAAAATAATATCATCTCTTAAAAAAATGTCAAATTTTTACCAACCAGTACCTTGGAAAAGTACAATAAACTTATCATACCATAGACAATTATTAAAAAAAAAACTGCATGCCCATTGGTGCATGCCTGTGATCTCAAATATTTGAGAGGCTGAGGCAGAAAGATCACAAGTTTGAGGCTAGCCTCAGCAACTTAGTGAGGCCCTAAGCAATTTAGCAAGACCCAATCTCAACACAAAAAAAATATTTTTTTAAAGGGCTGGGGATTTGCTCAGTGGTAAAAGGCCCCGGGTTCAATCCTCAGTACCAAAATATTAATAAATTAATTTTTAAAATTGCCTATTTTTGTACCTAGCTTACAAAAGACCAGTAACGATTCACAGCTGACCAGACTTGGAGTAGTACTGTCCTGAATGTATTTATTCCCTGAATGTCATTATTTCTATTAGGATTACATTTTGCTGGAAGGACCAAAATAAAAGTGTCATAAATAAAAAATGGTCAGAGTACACTTCTATCTGACAAAGGTCTGAAGTTATGCATGCCAGGATGGCAAGGCAACTCAGCTTAAAGATGCCCACAGACATTTCAGGCTCTTTTTATTCCACTGTGGATACACCTGGACTCCACCAGTTCTCCCTGTGGGGCAAAGGGGACTTCAGTTTTTGTCATCATATCTATACAAAAACAACAGAAATGAGGAAAGGACAAATTAAAAAGAGGAAACTACCTTAGCCAGCTGTCTTTTGAAGAAATTTGAAGCAACTGATACATGACACTTCTTTTTGTTATCCCACAAACAAAACTTAACTGTGTGGCCACACCTTACTTAAGTTTGTGAAATGTGACCTTGTCTTGTGGAGGTCACATCAAAAGATGAGAAAAAGAAACTGCCAGCCTTACTCACCACATCACCGAATGGATAACAATTTAGTTTTCACAAGGGTGCCCAGCAATTAGCCATTAGATTGATTATTGTAAACACCTATCTGAAGTTTGTCTTTTAAAATTTTGAAATAGTAGAGAACTAAATGTTTGCCCCCAAATTGGAATTACTGAGCTCAGTATTCTTCCTGCTCATATTCTGTCAATTCCCAGAAATAAGATGCAGATTTAGTTTTGGTACAGTTCAGTGCCTCTGTCTATTAGACATGAGTGATAAAATTCATTTCTTTGCCTCAATGACTTTGACAGCACTGGACAATTATTTCCCCAATGTGTCATTTACTGAAGAGACAAAAGTAGAATATTTTAGTATCGTTTTAACTTTGACAAAAGTATAGGACTTCTGGGATGGATTAAATACTGCCATGGCAAATTTCATGGTCACTTTTGACATTTCAAATTTAATTTTTATAACATATGACCTTTGAGGAACTAATTCAAAGGTATAGAACTTAAACTTACCTAGAGGATTTTTCTTCCTAATAAGATTTATGAATTTGCTTTGCCTCAAATGATCATCAGTGGACTTTACTAATCCAAATGGGATACTGAGAAGAACAGAAAACTCATATTTATTTTGGAATATGTGAAGATGAAAATTACTGTAAAAAATAAATATTTAATTATTGTAGTCACTTAATCATTTTTGCTTCTTTTGCAATACTTTTCTTTTTCCTTCACCATCCATTTTAATGGAGGGGGGGTGGTGAGAAAGAAATAAAGAAAGAGAAAATGAAAAGTAAAAAATGTTGGTCAGCCTTAGGATATATTTAAAAGCACTATTTTGATTAAATACATTAGGAATGGTCATGTAGTGGTATAAATACTCGTGCGCTAAAATAAATGAATCACATGACACTTCTATTTTTCTAAGATTGGCCTTATTGCTTTAAATATGCATTTTCCCATATTGTGGGCTTAAGAGCTGAATTCCATTTGGGGTTCAAAATGAAGTCATTCAGTATTCCAGGTAGGCGATAATTATATCTTGGATAAGTTTATAGAGTAATATTGAGCAAATGTAAACAAATTGGGATCATTTCTTTGAATATATCTCAAAGAGTTTGATGCTAGATTGGATATGGAGGAGGAGTTGAAAAGATTCTTAGATTTCTGTGTATGAAACTGAATGCTCATTTCTGTTATCCATTGAGATGGGGAACTTAACATTTTGAAATAAATCTTGTACACATTTTCATTATAGCAATATTAGAGCACAAAATTCCAAAATCATATATTCTTAGGATAGAAAAAGCATCATAGATGATATTTAATCCATTATTTCAGCTAATGATACCTGTGCTATTTCTTCTTGAATAGTTGAAACAATAATACCTTAGCTTTACAAATACAGGACAATACCTTTGAAAATAGGCATAACTTTTGATATTCTGCTTGAATAGGACAATATCTGCCTCAATTTTGGAATGAGAAATCTATGACAGTCACATTACTTTTAGAGTAGATCATGACATTGCTTAATAAAATATTTATTAAATATCAACTTTGAAAGAAAGCAGATATTTATTACATATTTTCATTTTATATTACAAATACACATTGTGACATACTGTATAACAACAACAACAAAAAAATTGATTGTCTTTTCACACAGTTCCTAAAAGGTAACCTCTAAAACCGTGGAATTTCCTAATAGGAACATCTTTCTTGTTGACAGTGGGCATCTCAGTGCATTCTGCCAATGGCATGACTCATGATGGACTCTACATAGTCAATGCTAACAAGAGGATTTACAGTGGGTTCTGACCATGCCAGGAAGACCAACCATGAAATTGGAAAATCACCCTGATCTCTTAGGAAGGGAGAAGGCTGGAGATGGACTTTGATCCTCATTTGATCAATGGTTCAATCAAACATGCCCACATAATGAAACTCCAATAGAACACTGGATGCTGATGCTTAGAGGAGCTTTCCTAGTTGACAATACTTCACATATTTTCCTTTATTGGTATGATAAGATGGGAATTGTCCTGTGAATGATGAAAGTTTTGTATTTGGCTTCTTCCCAGACTTTCCTAGTGGAATCTTAGTATTCTTTGGCTGTGGTTTGTATCATTCTGCTACAATAAAACTGAAATCTTAACTAAGGTACTTTCCTGAGTTCTGTGAGTCATTCTAGCAAGGTATGGTCAAGCATCACTTAACCACAAATGAGTTCTGAAATATTTGTCATTAAGTAATTTTGTCTTTGTGTGACCATCAGTGATGGTACGCACACCTAGATGCTGTATCCTACTACACACCCATGCTGTGCATTATCTGTCTGTCACACAAAGGGGAAGGTGTACCTAGGATTATTATTCTAGAATATAAATCGATCTTCAGGAAGAGAAGGAGAATTTTTACCATCCTGGAATGTGTCCAGGGAGTGGTATATTCTCCATATCGTAACTTCTAATCTTTTCCTAAGAAGGCCTACAATATGAATATCAACAGAAATTTAAGAGAATTGCCTCTCAACATTACGATTATATTAGAATAAGTTAAGCGATATTTTAAAATTCACTACTTAAAAGTATTTTCAGGAAGAATTTTTTTTCTTAATTTTTTGAGATTTCTCACCTTTGTAGATTATTTACTTCATTTGTTCTTTCATTCACTTAAAATATTATGAAGCTCTAATGATACAATGAACAGGGTCAAAGCGGGCCACTTCCCTAAGGGAAATCAAGATCTAGTTGTGAAACAATGTGTAATCACACAAAAAGAAAACTACGGCTGCCCAGAAGACTACCAATAGAATTTGACAGTTACAGAAATCAGAGAAAGATTCTCTGAGGCACTGATGCTACAAAATGAAAATGAACAAGATTTACCTAGGAGAACAGGGAAGGGAAGACCATCAAAGAATGGAAAGTGGCCCTTGCATTCTTTCATAGTCCACAATGATTAGGCTGAAAGCAGATTCAAGTGAAGCCAATGATTGAAGGAAAAAGGGGAAAACTAAAACTGTCTTTCAGAGTATCATCTTAATAGCATTACTAAATAAATTTGTTACTGTAGTATGAGGCAGAAATGGAGGCATAGTAATTGGTTAAGTTATATATTTTTATTATGCATAGTATGATATAAAATATTAATACAACTCTCTCCTTGTTTTCTATTCATTGTAGGTTACAAAACTAATGTTTCAGACAAACAATATAGGATTCAATTTAATGGTAAAGACAAATAAATTGGTTGAATTTATTAACTTATTGCATTAATTTTGCTACCAATATGTAATTTCAAAAATCCATTTTTACAAGATACATGCCATGAGCCATAGAAGTTCTGTCACAAAACTCTGTTAAACAAAATAAGCAAAAAAATCCACATGTTAAAATAGCATGATTGACTTATTTCCCCTTTAAGAGTTTAACATTCCCTTTTCTGCATGCAAAATAAATCTCGAAGTGAAAATATTTTAACCAAGTAACAAGGACGGTACATAGCTAAATATGCTTCTACTCAGGACTTAGTTCTTGAAACCATCCTACCTCCAAAGGAGCTATTGTGGTTCCAGTGTTTGCTGTGTTCAACTCATGTGTGAAAATCCTACCAATGTGATGGTATTTGTGGGTGGATGATTGTTTTGGTCTGAACTGTTGATAGAAAACACTAGCCCCTACCTGTGTTTATTATTTCCTTGCCACTTTTAATAGAATACCATACCAAAGGAAAGGAAGGCCAAAAAAAATTACTTAATTTATCAACATAAAATCTTTTCACTATAGTAAAGTTCTGGCAAAATAGTTGTAAATTATTAAGTCTTCTCTTAGAATAAAAAAAAATCAATGAAAAACAATATGGTCTTAAATTTTTAAGTGGGTTGCATTTTCTGGGATCTTGATGTTTTTGCTTTGTAGAATCATTGAATCTCCCTTTTTTCTAGGTGGAAACAGTTGAATTAGAAATTGTGCCTTTCTTTCTCAGTCCATTATAAAGCCTAACGAAGTAACCAGTCAATGTCAATTTGTGTATAATACTTGCAATTAGTTCCCTAGGAATAAGAAAAAGTAACAGCATGGGAACTGGAGTCAAAACTGTTCTTTAAATGATACTTTAAAAGGAAAGTGTCGTGTGATTGTTCTAAGGGCAGTAAGCAGAGAAGCTTTCTGCAAACTGAGTATTAAAAGAACATTAATGGACCTCTTTGTGGAAAAATAAAAAGATAAAGAAAAAACTAATCAGGCAATTAATTCTCAATACATGACTCAGAATCAGAATTATGAAATTTAGATTGCTTATTCATTTTGAAAATGACTAATAGGAAAGTAGTCAAAAAGTCAACCAACGCATATCATCCATGTGAAATATTGAACTTTCAGAATGAGAAAAGGATATGATTAAACATATCTTCATTACAACTGAAATTTGGCATTCTGAACAATGATACTTTAAGAGCTTTACTCAATTTGAAGACCTTATGCAATTTGAGTTATGTAAACAATTAGTCCAAATATATGCATTGGAAAATACCAGCCTGGGTGTATCATCTGTCTATATACATTTACATAATTTATATATAATTTAAAATACTAGAAACTATTGTACAAATATTTTAAAGTTTAATTTACCAGTGCAAATTAAAGATATAATTTATACACCCCTGATTCAATAATTCCTCTTAAAAATATATGACTGTAAACACAAAGATGTTAAGGTAGCATCATTATTAACATTGAAAATAAGAAATAATTCATGAATAGAGGAATGCTTAAATAAATTAGTATATTTACATTATACACACAGTTGCTGAAAACAATAGGAGGTATTTTTTAATTCAGAGGAAGATCTATAATATTGTGATGTGCATCAACAGCAAGTTGTAACATCAGATATAAAATATTTCTTTAAAGAAAAAAAACACATTACTTCTATGTGGTACTCAGAGGAGTGACAAAGTGACATTAATGCAGCGATACTCACAGAAGCCACACTGATGTCTCCCAAAATGTGACCAGCCCTATGAATGAGACTGTGTACAATGACTTACCAAGTGGCAACATCTTGAAGTTATCATGAAAAATCTGATGAGGAAATTGTGCTGAACTCATGACATATAACACATGCATTTTTACACAAATGTGAAATGTGCTTCAAGTTTTATATTAAAATGAGACAAGAATCATTAAGATCAGTCTTCACGTATTTTGATCACTTGAAATCTCAACCACCAATAATATAGTGGTTAATGCTTACAAATGTTTGTAGCAATTTAAGTTAAACTACTTAAACTACTGTTTACATTTAGTAAAGTTTAGTAAGTTTAAGTTTAGTAAGCTGCCATCTGTTGAGGTCTATAATGTACCAGCACTTTTCATATCATCTCCTTTTCCCTTAGAACAATCCTGCATATTAGCTATTGTTGTCTTAATCTTGCAGAAGAAACAGACACCTCAAATTTAAATAGCAGATGTAGTTCACACAGTAGCCCAGATATTTGAAACTGGTCTATCAGAGGCCAAAGGCAGCACTGACTCTGCTATTCTCCACTTTTTCCTTAGCACCTAGTCCTGCTCAAGACAGTGATACACAGAGTCTTTAACATAAAACAATACCAGCACATGGGAAGTACCCCAAAACATACGTAGATAAACTTTTATCAATATCAGTATTACTTGAATAGTCTTACTCTCATTTATAAATGCAAAATTCTAAAGTAAGATTGAACATAAAAGTGATTGTCTCAACTCTGATGATTACCTAGCAACAAGCAGAGGCTGAATTTTTCCCCCTTACCAAACGAGAACATTTTAAAATGTGGTTTTTTTCCTCTTGAGATATCTTTGTAAGAATATTTTCCCCACTCCTTTCCTGTAAGTCTATTTGATTATATAAATTGACTCCCCATCAAGCAAATATAATTTTAAACTTAAATAATTTAACCTATGAGGGAAAAAAGTAGTTAAATCAGCTTATTTTTATTGCATAATTATTTTATTTTTGTTAACATGATGCATTTATTAAAGAACAATTGTGGCATTTAAAAACATCCTGGTTTGCACAGTTAGAATAAAATGCAGCCAATTCAGTTCTGTTAGTCAATAGGTATTGATCACTATAAGAGTTATTTAGGTATAGTGTTCATGAATAATAGCAATAACATTTATTTTATGATAATAAATTACAACTTTAATTAGAAGCTCCCTCTTGTGATGTTTTTCCTTTATGAGGATCACTTTATTGTTATTTAGAACTTCTATATGCAATCAATACTCTATTAAGGCCTAGACTTAATAGTTTGTATGAATCAAAACTTCAAAAGCTGTCTTCAATGAAAAAAATCATTACCATTATCATCTTGTTGTTTAATATTTATTGTGAGCCATGTTTCTTCACCAAGTTTTGACATTATTTATATTAGTTGTTTAGGTCTCAATAAAATACCTATAACAAAAATGAGAAAATGCCCACTTTGCACAAGCTTCAAAGCTTATTTTTAAACCTGAGCTTCTCTATATTCTGAAACAGCTAAAATTTTATTTTGCACAAAAATGTCTAGAAAAGTTAAGCTAAGTAATTTCAAAGTTTTCTAAAGTATGAAAAATTTCTCTCATATCTATTTCTACATTAATTTTTATTTTATTCCAAATCAATCAATAATCAAACCCAATATTGAATCAAGAATTAAAGATAGGCAGTCAGTCAGTGTAGATAGGCAATGGGGTCTGATTGAGAAAATGGAGGCCTATTTGGATCCTGGAAGTTGGAGACTGACCCTGGGAGATTGGAATGTTAATGCCTCCAGAGGCTTTGATTACCAAGATTAACTGCTTATACTGCCCTTCCAGAAGGTTGTTAAAGATGCACCCCCTGAACAGACAGGGAGGTGCTAATTAATGCCCCCTACGCTGCCTCTCCCTTCCTGCCCCATCACTCCATTTGGCCCTTCCCCCTGTGCATCTGCTTCTCACTATTTGGCCATCCTATCAGCACCCCCTGGGCCTAGTTATATACACAGGAAGGAGAGAGATGGGGAAAGAGAGCAAAAGATACAAAGCTCCCTGTCACTACCTTTTAAATAAATGCTGCTTTATTGCTTGCTTTAGCTGTTTCTCTAATGTTCGGATTTCAACATTTGGGAAAGCAGAACTCATCACTGATAATCAGTGGTATCCACTTCAAGAGATATTGTTCTTTATTCTCCATGCTAATCCTACATTTGGATTTCCGTGTTTAGAATACTATGCAGTAAGGAATGTAACATTTATAACCTCCAGGTTGCATGATATAGTCCCACAAGTACAAAACATATATTAGAAATTCTGCACAATTCTTAAGTAGAGATTCTATTAGAAAGATATAATTATTCAACAAATATTGTTTTGAGGGTAAATTTTGTAATTGTTATCATATTGTCCTTTAGAATGAACACAAAATATGAGACCAGCTTTAAATTAAGTTGGAAAAGTAGCACATGTTCTGATAAAGCAAAATAAATGTGAGTGAAGAATTAACAAATGTAGAAATTTCACAGTCAATGGGGACTCATATATGTTGATGAAGGTCCCAGGCAGAAGCTATTTTGGATTCATTTAAGTTTCACAAATAAGCACTACTAGTTAGGATTCAGTTCAACTAAGAGTAATAGAGATTAAATAGCCCTCTGGTTTAGACACTCAGAATGTCTTGAGGTGTGCATTTCAGGGCTGATGACGATTGTCTGCAAACTCTTCACAGACTTAGAATTTGCTTAGTTCACTGCTCTGTCCTCATTGTCGAAAAATAACATACTAGGAAAAAACAAAGGATGTATAAAGAGCAAGCAAGGGGTGAATAAAAATCAAAAGACACATGCTGTTTTTGTGGTTGTCAACAGCTGCCCAGGATGATTTTCAGGTTCCTCTGAGTATAACTAACATTTAGACAGATTTCTTCCTGAGGGCAGACCCCAAGCCTCCTGAATGAGAGCATTTACTTTAGAAAACTTGTCTTTACAAATATTTTCCCTACCTCTTTGAAATATACATAAACCTCTCAGTCACTTTTCAGTTTTTTAACTGAGAATTTTCTTCCTCATGGCCTGGGATCCATCCTTTTGGAATTAAATTACCTTTTTTGGGGGGGGGGAGTGGGAATTAAATTACCTTTCAGTTTCTTCCTAAGGACAGAAATTAGAGGCCTAATTTTCATGGCACCAATTAGGAGAAGACGATGGTATCATCTGAGAAAAATGTTAACAGACTCAAGAATCATCCAATGTGCTTCAGTAATTGATCTCTCCTGCTAATACTATCCTGACCTACAGCACTTTTCCACCTTTCACACCAGTATTTAACTGCCTGATTACTTGCCTTTTGTTTTAGCTAAGTTCAATTTCTCTATTGCAATAATTCTGAACAAATTCTTTTTCCTGTTTAACTCTGTTCATTTATAGTTTGTCTTTGATAGGGAGGTTACCAGAGCTTCCCAGAACTTATTTGTAGGCCAAGGGGAGATGTAACCTTTCTCTGAGCAGAAAAAAACCTGAAACTGTTACTCTGAAAGAAAAAAAAAAAAATTCAACATTTGGAGGCAACTAACAGTATTTCCATGCAACAAATTACTTCTATGTAACAACAGAACTTCTAAGTGCCAAAATAATAAGCCTTGAATCAACCCATACTATTTTCAAAGTTCCTTGAATTTCATGTTTTCAAATTCCGTACTGTGCAACCTAGATGCTTGCTTGTTCTTTTCTCTGCTTCTTGAAGGTCAAAGGGGCTCAGAGACCATTACCCTCTACCCTAGGACTATACAAGTGCCACCTGCCCCACCATCCTTCAAACTCTGTCTTCATTAATTAAAAACAAAACAGAAAAACACAGACTCTACTCTCTGCTGACTTTGTTTACCCAAGTAGAATCTCTCACAAGAATGACTTATAAAATGTATTATTAAAGGATTTTAAAATTTCCTACTGGGAGGATTTGCTTTTGAAGAAAAGTTACTGACAATTTGGTATGGGATAAATATGTTAAAGTACTATGAGTAATGATTCAGTTGAAATTTTGTCATGTAAGTTTATTATTTATTAATTTTTTGATATAACAAACCTATCAAATGCATTGTTGTTGGTCACTACAATAAAGTTTCAAGTTATGGGTGAGTTTTAAATAGAATCTCAACACCAGTCAAAAATATAAGGCTTGCAAAGAAAAAAGAGCTTACAATTTTACAAACAAGTATGTATTGTACACATGGTACAAAGTACTTAGTAAACTAATTATATCTAATTTTTAAAAAATATTTTTTAGTTATACATGGACACAATATCTTTGTTTATTTATTTTTATGTGGTGCTAAGGATGGAACCCAGTGCCTCACCTGTGAGAAGCAAGCACTCTGCCATTGGGCCCCAGCCCCAGCCCCTAATTATATCTAATTATTGAAGATGAAGATGTATAAACCAGGGAACTGAAAAAAAATTTAATTAGAGCTATGAAAATAAAAGTTGAACTGACCACCCATATAAAATAGAGAATGCAAAGATTAATGCATCGTTAAAGCTACAATAAACCCTTGAGAAGCAGATGAATTGTAGTCAGAATGGCCCTAAGACAGGTGTAGCTCCTTAGCAGAGCCATTTACTGGGATCCATTTACCACTCTGATGTGACTCACACCTTGGTGAGAGAGAGGCTTGCTTAGAAGTGGCTAATATCCTATTGCCCCCTTCAGTCTACCATTTAAAGGTTTGATATATAAAAAGAGAAATTTTCAGTAGACTGATCTTTTCTTTTTTAATTTTAAAAATTTATTCCTTTGCTCATTAATGAAATTAGCCACCATGTTTGTGTTCATTGAGTCATTTACTCATTTGTTCATCATAAATTACTTCTCTTCCCCAGTAGCAAGAGCAGAAATCTAAGAATCTTAACTTACATGTTCAAACAGTGTCCTGTGTTCATCCCTGAGAGATTATTGTTTTCAAAGTAATGAAATGTGATGATTTTTTTAAATTTAGATTGCATATTCACCCTCTGATCTAGAGATAGGTTATTTTTTATCAAATCCATTTAGGATTTGCTCAAAGAAATTCAGGAAACTTTTACCAAAACAATGTGAATTGGAATGTCAAAACAAGGATTCTTTGCAACAATATGTTGCAAGCATTATTTTTTCTTATTATTTAATGTTTATTATAAGTAATTTTGCTGAAAGAAATTTTATTAGAGGGGCTGGGGATGTGGCTCAAGCAGTAGCCCACTCTCCTGGATGCGTGCAGCCCGGGTTCGATCCTCAGCACCACATACAAAACAAAGATGTTGTGTCCGCCGAGAACTAAAAAATAAATATTAAAATTCTCTCTCTCCCTCTCTCACTCTCTCTTTAAAAAAAATGAAATTTTATTAGAGATTTATCTTTAAGAGTTAATTAATTGCTTAATCACCATTTTTACTTTTAAATAGATATTTAATGTTAGAATTTGTTTTAATACTCTTTCTTTTGCCCCCTATTAGATATCTCTCTCTACCTATTTTAACATATTCCCATTTGCTTATTTACCAGACAGTATGGGTAGACTATCTGAGATTTAATAAAGTGTTTTGACACACTGTAAGGAGGCTTGTTTTGTTTTCTTTTGTCTTTTCCTTGGGATTTTTTTGGGGGGAGGGGTGTTGCCCTTCAAATGTAACATAGAAATACAAACAAGTTCTTTTAAAAATTACTTTGAGTGGTTTCCAAACACAATTATAATTAACAGTGATTTTTGATAGAAGCAACAATTTCTATTTTGTTTGTTAATTTTTGCCCAACTCTGAATATGATATTAATTTTTTTTGTCTTTAGGATGCTAATTTGGCTTACTAAAATTAATGCAAAACTAATTTTGAAAGCAATTACCTATAAATGGTGGAATTTTACATTATAATTATTTAATGATGAGCTTGATAACTATGTTTATTATTATACACTTATAAATTTACCATTTTTTATTGGTGAAAAATTATACTATGGTTGGTTAATACTGATGTTGGGAAAATGAACTCTACTAAATATTAAACTATTCAATTAAAATGATCTACCAAAACTTCACCTTTTACAATAACAGTCACAGTTAAAAATGTAAGATAACTGATCAGAGCCTAAAAGTTATAAAATTAGAATATTTTAGCTTTATATGACTCCCAATCTTGAGAAGCCTTGTACCTAACACACCCATGGAGGTATATAATTTATTCTTTCATTTATTGCTTGTGAAAATATTTATTTCATGTCTTGCCATGTTGGCTTACATGTTACTGATTCAAGAACAGATTTTAATCTTGCTGTCAAATTTTTGGCTGGCTTAAAAATTTCTTATATCTCATGAAGCAGGAGGCATCACAATACTAGACCTTAAATTATACTATAGAGCCATAGTAACAAAGATGGCATGGTATTGGCACCAAAATAGACATGTAGACCAATGGTACAAATAGAAAACACAGAGACAAACTGACATCAGTATGCTTATCTCATACTAGACAAAGGCACCAAAAACATACATTGGAGAAAAGATACTCTTTTCAACAAATGGTGCTGGGAAAACTGGAAATCCATATGTAGCAAAATGAAATTAAACCCCTATATCTCACAAAACTTAACTCAAAGTGGATCAAGAACTTAGGCACAAGAACAGAGAACCTGTACCTAATAGAAGAAAAAGTAGACCCAAATCTTCACTATGTAGGCTTAGGAAGTGACTTCCTTAACAAGACCCCTAAAACACAAGAAGTAGAATCAAGAATCAATAAATGGGATGGTTTCAAGCTAAAAAGCTTATCCACAGCAAAAGAAACAATCAAGAACATGAACAGAGAGCCTACAGAATGGGAGAAAATCTTTACTATATGCACCTCAGATAGAACAATAATCTCCAGGATATTTAAAGAACTCAAAAAACTTAACACCAAAAAAACAAATAACCCAGTCAATAAATGGACTAAGGAACTGAACAGACACTTTACAGAAAAAATACAATCAATCAATGAATATATGAAAAAATGTTCAATATCTTTAGCAATTAGAGAAATGTAAATCAAAACTACACTGAGAATTCATCTCACTCTAGTTAGAATAGCAATTATGAAGAATATAAATGACATTAAATGTTAGTGAGAATATGGATAAAAAGTTACGCTCATACATTGCAAATTTGTGCAACCACTTTGGAAAGCAGTATGGAGTTTCCTTGGTAAACTTGGAATGGAACCACCATTAGACCCAGCTATCCCACTCCTCGGTCTATACCCAAAAGACTTAAAATTGGCATTCTACAGTGACACAGCCATATCAGTTTTTATAGCAGCTCAATTCATAATAGCTAAACTATGGAACCAACCTAGGTGCCCTTCAATAGATGAATGGATAAAGAAAATGTGGTATATATACACAATGGAATATTACTTAGCCTTAAAAATAGTGAAATTATGCCATTTGCTGATAAATGCATGGAGCTAGAGAATAATATGCTAAGTGAAATAAACCAGTCTCAAAGAATCAAAGGTCCAATGTTTTCTCTGATATGCAGATGTTAATTCACAATAAAGGTGAGGAGGGCTAGGGAAGAATAGAAGTACTTTGAACTAGACAGAGGGGAGTGATAGAAGGGGAGGGGTTGTGGGTTAGGAATGATAGTAGAACGAATAGGACACTATTACCCTATGTGCATATATGATTATATGACCACTGTTACTCTTCATCATGTACAACCAGAAGAATAAGAAGTTATAGTCCATTAATGTACGATGTGTCAAACACATTCTGTCATGCATAACTAATTATAAGAAATTTTAAAAATTCTTATTTCTTACCCTATCTCAATCTGATCACCAACTATATCTCACCCAACTTACTTTTAACATTCTCTTCTTATGTTTTTAATTGAAACTCCTTTTAGATTACATTGAAATTCCTAATATAGTTACAATACAAAAAAACTATTTTTAAATTATGCATTATAAATAAAATATAGCAATGTCATGAAATATAATAATAGAAAAAGAAAAATCTGGTGAGTGTATAATAAATCAAGAAAATCTCAAAATATAGTTGTTTGAATTAAAAAGAGAGATAAATGTAGAGAAACTATTAATAAATATTAGTATTTCAAGTATACAATTTTAGAGATGTACTTCTGGGAATTTCAGGTTTTGGGAGGGTGCTCTTGCAAGCCACTGGCTAACCAGAAGTGAGTTCATGGTTCTTTTTGAGATCCAAATCTTGGAGAACGATTGTTATATGATTACCTATATGGATACTGAAGTCATTGGTGTGTAACAATAATAGAGTTTAATATTCACAAGTAACTATTATTCTGGTTCAAATATTGCTTGCAAGAAGAGAGACAAAACCATTTTTTTTGGTTGTTACACTAAAATTACATAAGATGAAATATTAGGAAGGATTTGATGACAGTGAAATTCCAGGAAATACAGGTGGAAACTGAGGAAGAGCAAGAGGGCTACATTGGCCATTTTTTGAAATCCTCCTATCATCAGTCTCTAATCTTGATCAGCATTCAGAAAACAATGCCTTTGGGTTGTCCTCGTGATCCCCAAATCTGGCCCATGAGAATGTTACTAGTCGGCAGACCCCCAAAACCTGGTCTTCCCAGCCCAGATAGTAACAAGAAAGGAGTTTCTGGTTCCATTGTCTTCTGACAGAAAACAAACTATTTGGAAGCCTGATTCTTTGGGGGCTGACCTGGAATCTTTCTAAGCAAGCAAAGATATTCAGTGTTGCATCCCACTACTTTACTTGAACAGATAGTTAACAGAGGCCATTTTTACTAATCTTTACTGATTTTAATGAGTGAGGGGGAAACTATGTGCTCCTTTCATAAACTTATCAGTCCATGTTCCCTGTGATATTATTGATGGAGGAAAGACACTTAACATTTTTCCATCCACTATATTCTTGTGATGCAGAAAAGTCTTACATGTATGCCATCTTAATTAATTATAAATTACTAGTGCCAAAATGTGCCACATATTAGTTTTGAATAACATGCAAATTATGTGCAAAAACACTAGTGGGTTGGATAATAAATACAATAATCATTATAAAATAAAATCTAGCATTATATTTATAATGTTGTATCCTCTGCCTGAGATCCTAAGATTTCTACTTAAATAACATTCTCCAGAGTTAGGCTAATAAATACACTTGATGAAAAATATGTGATCAATGGGATATTCAGAAAAGGTTTATCACAGCAGACATAACCATAGCCCTCTATTTATTAATTTTCTAGCAGAATCTTATTTGAACTATTTTTTTATTTTAGTTATAGACAGACACAATATTTTTATTTACTTATTTTTATGTGGTGCTAAGGATCGAACCCAGTGCTCACTCATGCTAAGTGAGTACTTTACTACTGAGCCACAACCCCAGCCCCTTGAACTGTTTTTAATCTAACACATTATCTTATTTAGGGTTAAATATTAATTGGCCTACACTGCCTGTCTCAACGTTTAGGACTGCTTGCCCAGTTTTGCTTATGTCAAGAGTCTGTTCTAAGACCCATTTTAATGCACTATATAATGTGCATGAAATAGCCAAAGGAAAAGAAATAAACAACAACTAATATAAATAAGACTTTACAAGGACTTCTGAAAATTACTCAATTTTCAGGAGCAGGAAAAGCTCTAGAGAAGAAGAGACTGTATAAAAAACTAATATGGAAACGAGAAGCTACTATTTAGCAAAGAAGACTCAAATGAGAACATATTGAAATGCAGTGCTGGAGGAGGCTTGATGAGACCTGAATACTGATTAGAAGTTCTGAGATACAATCAGATAATATAAGCTGTCTTGTAAAATTCCAAAGCAAAAATGTACTGAGTGCTTTGGTTCAGTCAATAAATACCTGCACATATTCATTACTAAATGCATACCAGGGCATAATCCGTGTATAATTTTTGAGAAACCTTTTTGTCTTTTTTCTTTGTACATTTTTATCCTGGGGATTGAATCTTCTTGCACATGGTAAGGAAGCACTGTATCCCTAAACTATATCCCCAGCTTCTCTCTCTCTCTCTCTCTCTCTCTCTCTCTTTTTTAATAGAGAAAACATATGAGCAGTAAAATCAGTAATGCTACCAAGTATTTAAAAGTTACTGGGTTATCTTTACCAGACATCTTTTTAATTTAAACTCATTCTCCAGATATTCACTCTTATGTTTTATATATAAAAAATGCACATTGATCATTTCCAGCATATTCTTTCCTTCAGTCCTCTAGACTCTTATTTCCAACTTTCTTCTTTATGCCTGCAATTGGATAACATCTTAAATTTGACAGCTTATTAACCACATTCCTGAATTCTCTAGGGTCAGCCTTAGCCTGCCATACCACAGGTGATGGTAGCCCATCCCTCTGGTTGCTCCAACCAAAAAATCTTAGTACCCTCCTTGAATTCTTCCTCATTTCTTCCTCTCTCTCTCTGATCTCATTTAATTCATGTGGAAATGCTTTACAAAATATATGCAGAAAGCAAACACATTTCAACATTTCTATACACTGTTTGAAACCATCATTTCTCTTGTGAATTATAGTAATAATAGCTTATTACTATAATTGTAATAACTTTCTAAACAGAAATATGGATTCCACACCTCTCCCCATACAGCATATTTTCTAAAAAGTTACAGCAGTAATTCTCTCAAGTACTTTATATCATGTGTCTAATATGCTCAAAACAATTACTATCATCTCTCTGACCTTATTCCTTCTTACATCACATGGGTGCTATATTCTCAAAATATCTTACCCATTTTACTGTTTTTTAAATTACATTTATCACATTTCAAAATACTTGATGATTTATAGTTAATAATTTATATGTATTACTCTTGTCCCTCAGCTAAGGAAAAGAATAAAGAGTTCCACAAGAGAAGAATCTTTGATTTATTTACTAATGTATCCTTGGTAATTAGAGTTGCACCTGGTGTGTAGTAGGAATGCAATCGATATTTGTCAATAAAGAATTCCTATTCAGTATTGAAGATGCCTGTCACAGTTTCTTAGGAAACTCTCTCCTAAGTCTCTTACACAAACTATTTGTACTTTATATCCTGACTATCTGGTCACTCTTCTGTTTCCATTTCAATACCCATCTTGTTCTACAGCACTGTGGATTTAATCACTGAGCTACAATATCAAAACATTTTAAGTTTTTTTTTTTCTCTTTTTAAATTTTGAGACAAGTCCTTGCTAAATTATTGAAGGTCAAGCTAAATTGCTGATGCTGGCCTCTGGGGCTGGGGTTGTAGCTCAGTGGTTGAGCGCTTGCCTCGCATGCAAGAGGCACTGGATTTGATTCTCAGCACCACATAAAAATAAATAAATAAAACAAAGATATTGCGTTCTTCTACAACTAAAAAAAAATTAAAAATAAATTTGCAATCCTCCTGCCTCAGCTTCCCGAGTTGCTGGGATTACAGGTGTATATCACCACATTCAGCTCAAATACCCATTTGATATTTGTTTCTAACCTCTCTTGCTTTTCTTTTCTCTTACATTTTCTTAGATAATATCAACACTTGCATAGTTTGAATGCCAAATATATGGTGACAACACAAGTTTGTGCAGTTATCTCCACTGGAAACCTTAATGTTTATTCCATAAATATGTATTCAGTTTTCTACTGGACATACTGATTGGGTTAGTTTACCATCATTTCCAACTTGGCAAAATGTCATTGTCACCCCATTCTTCCTAAAATTCTATTTTGGCTGAGTGTGATGGCTGTGGTACAGACCTGTAATTCCAGATACTCCAGAAGCTGAGGCAGGAAGATCATGAGTTCCAGGACAGTCTGAAAGACTTTGTGAGATTCTGTCCCAATATAAAATTTTATAAAAGGGCTGGGCAGGTAGTTCAGTGATAAATTGGGTAGAGTGCTTATTTAGCCTGCTTCAGGTTCTAGGTTCAAACCCCAGTACTACCAAAAAAACCCAAAAAACAAAGCAAGGCAAAAAATTTATTCATTGACCTCAATAAAAAACAACTTCATTTGTTGATTAGTCAGAAACTCAAAATTCTCTTAAACATTTGCATTTCAATTTTCATAAAATTTAATCATGTATTTATATATGTAATTACCTATTTAATATTGATTTAATTTTTTCCTCTTATGTTAACCTCTGTTCAAGCAGGAAAAATATCTATTTCCATAGCTATTCTATGCTATTGTATGTGTGTGTATTGTTTGTGTGTGTATGTATGATACATATTTTATACAAATATATTTTTATGTAAATAGCAGTTGTATGTGTATGTTATCAGATAATAATTACTTATTGCATATATACGCATATATATAATATACACACACATATTTATCACTATAAAACCTAATTATTGATTCCTCTAAGGAGATTGCTATATAATTGAATAAAATTAATGAATATAAATAATTTCAGTGATTGAGAGCACTTTTGGGAATTTAATCAACTTTCTCATTTCACAGATAATTTAAAGCTCTTGGAAATTAGAAAATTTAGCAAGGCCACATATAAGCTATGACATACTATAACCTGGAGCTCAGTTATTTTTGCTACTTTTCAGTAGTACTTGATATTATGATTTTTGAATCAGATATTTGTTTTAAGAGTATACACCATAATTTTATAGAGCAATATTTGTTCAATTAACTTCCTATTAGGCTATGAAAGACACAAAGCCAGAAATTATTTCTACTTTGTTGAATATGGTCTAGTACAATCTACTACAGTAGCAGTCTCATACTATGATTCAGTAGATTTAATGTATTTCAATTCGTTTTTTACTAACATAATATTGGCACATATTTATGAGGTTCAGTGTGATATTTTGATTGATGTGTATTTTGGATAGTGATCAACTCAGGGTGATTAGCACACCGATTGCCTTACTCTTTTATCCTTTCTTTATGATGAATATATCCAAAATCCTCTCTTCTATTTTGAGATATATACTGCAATGTTCTTAATTATATTTACCCTGCTGTGCCACAGAACACCAGAGCTAATTCTTCCTATCTAGTCATAGCCTCGTACTTGATGGAACTCTCCTGTTTCAACTTCTACCGCTGTTCTACTCTCAACTTCTGTGAGGTCAACTTAAATACATTTATTTAGCCACCATGAGAATATCAGCTCCTGCAGGATAGTTCTCTGGGAGGCTCTTGCCTAATGTAGTTTTTCTTTCCTCCAGAATAACTGTGGAATATGTGGGGATACAACATCCTAGATGAAGAGGACCTGGTTGCCACAGCTCAAGTCTGCCTAGTCTCTCTTCAAAACAGTGAAGTTGTCCTTCACTGCTTTTGTGTAGCATGTGTTGTGATCCCCAGAGAATGAATCTCGGGGATGATTCTTTCTGGGATTCCTCAGATATTGCACAGTATATGCACACGCTGACAAAATTCTACCTGCCCTGTGCAATTTTTTCTAAGCCTTAAAGGATTAATTTAGGGTTCTACTGTACCTTGCTGCCTAATTGTAAGCAATAAATCTGATCCACATAACATATATGTATAAGGGTTCTGTCTCACTGAGGCTGTGCAGGTGATAAAAACTGGCATAATAATCAGTGAACACCGAACCTTCTTTGTAACTCCTCAAAATAACACTATCTCTTCTTGAATAGGGGCATGCCAATTAAACATTTTAGGGTTCTAAAAAGAATATGATACATTGTAACAAATATATATATATATATATATATATATATATATATATATATATATCCTAGTATGATATACATAACTCTGGGTGCTGCTATAGATTGTTTGAAAAGAATTTAATATGAATTCTTAAAACTTTGACTTTAATTTCAAATGTTTAATAATCTTTTTACATAATGAATATATGTAAGAACTACTTTCTTATTCTGGTAGTTAGAGAGGTTGCTTTTGTGAACTAATTAAATAACTATGAAGTAGAACTTTTTTATTTTCTAAACATGACTCTCACTGTAACATAACATTGTAAGTAATAAAAAATATGTTCTGTGATAATCAAGGAAGTCATTATTACTTAAAATATTGTATTATTTCAAACATAAGGTATATCAACATTTTATTTTAATTTAATGTTTGAAATTTTTATTTATAAAACTTTTTAATCTTCCAGAACTTTTGTACAAAACAAAGAGAATACTCCTCTGAAGATTATTCCACTTGAAGGGGGAATTATTTCTAACACATCTGCAAAATTATATCTGGATTTAGCAGAGTTGTTTCATGTTTCTTTTCTGGGACACTCTTATAGATATTATATAGTCTTGATCAGTTGTGGAAGACAGAAAATCTCTCCTTCATGATATATATTCATTCTGCCTCCTACTTCCTACCAAGAACAGGATGGCAGTTCTCAAGAAAGAAAATAGAAATATAGAGTAACATACTCTTAGGCAACCTCCAACAATAATGTTATTCTATAAATCTGTGACCATTCACAATTCATCCAAAAACCACACATAGAATAACGTCTCATAGAAAAATATAAGAAAGATGATGTATTTAAATTGTTATATATAATTTACATTCCTTTCATTACTTTAATTGAAAAACCCATTATATTTATCATTAACATGAAATATATACTTTATATGTGGGGTACTCTGTTTTCATAATATATAATAATTAAATTATTTTTTTCCTTAATATACATATACACACAGAGATGTACATGTATAAATAAAAATATAGTGAGAAAAATAGACCATTAACTTATGAAAGTGAGAAACATAGATATCTAAAGTGACTAAGCTATTAATGTGCTGGAAACATGAAATAAAAGTGGACATAACATTGTCCATTTGCTGTCACCTTTACAGAGGTATTCCTCTGTTAATGTCCAGACAATGTGAATATATCTATAAAACAGCTGTGCAAATTTTTATTCTTCTGTTACCAAAAACAACAAAACATGGCTGGTTTTCTTGAAATGTGCTGTTTTGTTAAGGTGATATAATTTAGTGACTAAATATTGTCCATTATGCAAATTTATTGTTTCAATAGAGCATTTATGATTCTATTTAGACAACAAGGTAAAAAAAAAAAAACAAGAGAACTTTTGAAAGACAATGCTATGTTTGGGTTTTATTTTTATTTTTTGTTTTCACCCAAATATTTTGTATTTAAATTTAATATATAGAAAATTTAGTATGTCTAGGAATATCAAAGTAGTATAGTGCAAAAGTTTGTATAATGGTTGCCCTCTCTAAGTCTCCTTTAAGGCACAGATTCAGAACATTGTCATTGATTATGCCAAATTCTCCTGGAATTGGGTGAAGAGCTGAATAAAAAGGTATCTGCAGGACAGTCTGAAGGAACTAGTTATAAGATAAAAAACTTGATTTTTCTTATTATGGCTCTTCTACTCACTGCCAATACCTGAACCTAAGTAATTCTTTGAGTTCAAGTAAATTCATTTGAATCTACCTTTGCTAGCTATAGCCTTAGGAATTGACAAAGAAGCAAGGAAAACTTTAAATTCTGGAAATTAAAATTAAATAAGTAAAATTTCCTGACTGTTAGAGATATAATAATCACTGTAATACTGTTATCAAAACTCAGTCCTTGTTCATGATGCCGATTCAATAACAAGGACACAGTTTTAAGAAATAGAGAAAGAAGGTTTATTGCTTTGCTAGCAAAGGAAAAACATAGGGCACTGCTGTCCAGGAGGCTGTGATTCTGTTCTTGAGGGAAAACAAAGGGTTTTTTCCAAGAAGTGATTCATTCCAGGTGTTCTCTGTGGGCTGTTGTGATTCACTTGTTAATTTGGGACATAACCATTTCTCAGATCTTCTGGGCTCCATCCCTAAAGTTTGGATTATTTGGTTCCTGTGGTGGGTATGTGCTCAAAGACAGATAACTCCCACTCTCCCTGCCTCCAAGTTAGAGAGGAAGATAGAGAGAAGAGGAAAAGAAAGCATTTCAGTTTTAAAATAAGCCTCAGTGGCAGAACAGCAAGGGCTATATTCAAAGCAGGAGGGGAACCACTGTTACAGCAGCTGCAGCACATAAGAAAGTTTCAAATTTTCATAAAGGCAAAATCCAAAGCTACCCATATATATTTTCATCAATTCTAAAAACTCTACTCTGAATATGTTTAGTTCTATAAAGAAAGAAATAACATAGTGTGTAAATTTGTAATTTCATTGGAGAATGAAATGTTGTAAACAGAAAACTGATGATTACAATGTAGACAAAATGTTAGAAACAAATGCAATAATATAAATTATATTTTAGCCAGAGCCTTCATTTTCTTGCATAATAATACTTTATACCATAAATAGCTGTAAGAAAAGACTTGGATAGCAACATATATGAATTAAACTTTGTAATGTCTTAGCCATTTCCTAATGATTTTTTGCAGTCAATAATTTTTTTTTGATAGTGAAAATAAATACTCTAAACTGAATGCATTGATTTGGGACTTAAAAAAATGCTTCCATTTAACAAAGGCTAAATATAGTTTTTTTATTACTTTGTGGAAAAATACCAGTTAAGATGTGTGGGTGTTGAAGTAGAGTATCAGTCTATAAGTCTTCTAAAAATTACAAATGAAACAGTAATTATTTTGAGCAGTTTCTAATAAACTACTGAGTCTTCTGCATAAACCTTGGCAGGTGTTAGACAACATGATAAGCTCTGAAATTCTGCCAGATGTCAGTGATAATAACTACTTGACAGTGATAAGAATAAAACATTAGCAGAAAGAATCACTTCAAGGAGATTTTCCTGTCAAGCCTCAGCTGGCTGCAACCAGGAATGAATGTAGCAGTTGCTTTGATGTCCCCTAGGGTATACTCTGGGAGAGAGAGAATGTGGATAGATAGTTGAAAAGTTTCCTCTAATTTCTAGGAAATCTCTGCTCTGTAGTAAGGTAAAGAAAATTAAGAAAAATATAAAACATTATTATATTCTATTATTTAGGAATGATGAAGAAACTGTTAGTGTTTTATTCTCTTCTTAACATAGTAATTATCACAAAATAAGTTCTCCTACTGTTCAGTGTGAAAGTTCACTTTAATTTCAAAAGCTTATCATTGTCATCTTTGAGGATCTGGAAAAGGCCATGGATTGCATTAATACAGTAAACTTTCAGCCTCTAACTATACGGGAAAAATTCTAATCAAATAATTGAGAAGGTTTAGCCAGTACATTAAACAAATGAGGTAGGTTTTTTTTGTTGTTGTTGTTGTTTTTCTGATTGGTCTTTTTCCACCCTCCTTTCTTGTCCTGCAATATATAGGTATCTTACATTCACTGACAATGAAGTAGCTATATTAAATTCAGTTTTATGGAAGTATCAGATTTAGAAAGTTTCAAATTGGAATGAAAATTTTGCCTACCTCCACATATTCTCATCAGCATTTATCATTGTTTTCTTGATGCTTGCCACTCTAACTGGAGTGAGATAAAATCTCTATGTAGTTTTGATTTTCATTTCCCTCATTGCTAGGGATGTTGAACATTTCTTTCCTATATTTGTTGCTCATCTGTAATTCTTCTTTTGGGGGGAAGTGTTTAGTGTTTTTTGCCTAGTTTATTAATTGTGTTATTCAAGGGGGATTTTATGAGGATGTTAAGCATTTTGAGTTATTTGTACACTCAGGATATTAATCCCCTGTTGGAGGCTAAGCTCACAAAGATCTCCCATTCTGTGGGTCCCCCCTTCATGCTCTTGTTTTCTTTGCTGTGCAAAAGGCATACTTATACATTGTTGGTGGGATAGCAAATTAGTAAAATCACCATTGAAAATAGTACGGAGATTCCCTAGAAACCTAGAAATAGAACCACATTATGACTCAGCTATCTCACTTCCCTTTATTAGTCCAAAATAACTAAAATCAGTATACCATAATGATAAAAGCACATAAATTCTTATAGCCACACAATTCACAATAGCTTAGCTGTGGAACCAACCAGGTACCTGAAAGGAAAATGATGAACCAGGAGATGGGTGAGGGAGAAATGAAAAATAGATACCAGGCAGAGATACACAGGAGAGTTTATTTGTAAGAGCTGACAAATAAAGGCCATCTCTCTATAGGAGAGAGAGGCAATACAGGATTGGGTTCTGGGACTTTTATGGGGCATGCTCAAGATTTAGAGCCGGGTGGGTCCTAATGCAGGTGTCTAAGGGTGGGGTTGGTATGAGCAAGTGGTGCTGGAAAGTGAAACTTTTTCTTAAGATGGCGGCTGTCACTTAAGATGGCCGTCCAGATGCTAATCAAGAACCTTACATTCCCCCCTTCTTGTTTGTTATTGGGCCCCTTAAGGGACAGGGGAACAGATCAATCTTCAGTAGCTTCTTCCTGCTGGGAAGCATCTGGATCCTTGTTAGAGGTGCGGGGTGTCATTGAGGCAATGGTGATGGTCAGGAGGTACCTGGGGATGCTGACTCCATATGGCCCAATTTTGGTGATGGGTTAGAAGTCCTGTAACAGAAGCTGGTTCCCAGTTTGGTTAGAGATTCTTTGAATCTTGTCTTGAATAAATCTAATGATGCAGGGGGCAAGCATTTAGCAAAAGGCCTATGACAAGGAGAGAGGTCATGAAAGGAAGTGCCCACTGTAGAAGGGGATTACTTAGCTGCCATCCTTCAATTCCAGTGACCGTAGGAAGCTGTGAGGCCTGAAGGAGATCAGAGATAAAGGAGACATTGGTAATTAAAGTTACCTTGGTGGTAAGAAATCCACACTCCTTCCAAAAAGCAGAGTGGGAGAGGAGTACATGGAAAGTGTGTTTAGAGTCAATGTAGCCATTGAGGGAGGCTCCCTTTGCCAAAGTGAAGGCTCTGATGAGGGCAACAAGTTCAGCCTACCAATTGGATGTATTATTGGAGAGGGAGGCCACTTCCACAACCGAGGTTAGCATACCCTGCGATGAACATCCTCCTGAAGAGGAAGGCGCCATCTGTGAACCATGTGTACATTGCCTGGAGCAAGGGGGCTTCCTGTATGTGTGAGGAATGTGGAAGAAACTCCTCCAGAGTTTCAATGCATGAATGGGTAAGAGGAGAAAAGGTGGAAGAGTCTTACTTTCCACACGTGCTCACCTTTAAACCCTGCTACTCTCTTGTCCTGCAATATATAGGTATCTCACATTCACTGACAATGAAGTAGCTATATGAAATTCAGTTTTATGGAAGTATCAGATTTGGAACCTTTAAACTCCTCAGGACTGAGGAGCTGGGAAGAGAGTAACAGGGTTTAAAGGTGAGCACATGTGGAAAGTAAGACTAGGATCTTCCACCAGGGAAATCTGTAGAGATAAAAGGTAACAGGGGGTAAGGAATGTAAGCCCTTGTAGGTGAGGAGTTCCTTTAGGTGCAGGGGAGACAGGATGATGAGTGGGGCCCCAAAGTTGAGTTTCTTTGACTCATTAATGAGTAGAGAGGCCATAGCTAATGTAGGTAGGCAAGGGGAAAGTTAAATTGACACTTTTTTTTTATTACCCCTTAGGCCTCCTATCAAGCCTACTGAGTCTGTGTTTCAATGTTAGCATCAGTGTAGCCTTGGCCAAGGAGATTGCTGCCTAGGGCTTTACAATGTTAGGAGGGTTCTGGGTTCCTTGTTTGTCTAGAAGTAGGGTCTCTGGAGGAATCTAGAGCTTTAGTGGCAAATAAGTAAAAGCCTGACAGGGGAGCAAAAGGAGCAGGAGAAAAACGGAGCGGGGCTATGTGAGCAAGGAGGCAACTGAGAGGTGAGTCAGATGGTATTTGAGAGTTTCCTATGGTGAGTTAAAGTTTGGGACTGAGAGAATGGAGTCACCCACTACTTCCCCTGTCCAGGACTTTGCCCATAAATAGTCTTGGTTGCCTGGCCAGGGCTTTCATAAGCTCTGCTGAAGAGCTGAGAACCAAGACCTGAGAGTGCATCCATCAAGGAGAAGGGATTGGGAGGTCCCCATGGTGGGTTGGAGTTAACTCACTAAGGGGAAGGGATGGGCAAGAGACTTGTGAGGAGAGGTGAGTGGAAGGGCAAAGTCACTTACCCAAATGAGGCTAGATGTGGATGAAGAAGAAAAGTGCTAGGTGGAAGAAGGTGTGTGGTAATTGTATGGGATCCTCAGGCCAGAATACCAAAGCAGTTCAAATCCCCAGAGGGGAGAGCAAGGCTGATGGGAGAACATGATTATGGCTGCTCAGCAAAACGTTTTGAGTTGGATGCAAATGGGCTCATGGTGTGAGGTGATAGAAGGACTTGAAACATCCTGGACAGTAGGGTCCACCTTGGGAGGGGGTAATGGGAGACAGAATAGGGGATAGTCCTAAGGTAAGGGTGAGGATCAGGGAAGCCACAGGTGAGTCTGGATGAAAAGGTGTATGAGGGGAGAAGGAAAGCGTAGCTCCCAACTTTGTGAGTGAGGATGTCCCTTCCCATAAGGGGACAAGGCACTGTGGATTGACCAAAAATGAGAAGGTGAAAACTAGATAGCCAAAGGTGCAAACAAAGCTAGATGATTGCAAGGGCTGGCAATGTTTCATAGGATGAGTAGTAGGCCCCTGGAACTGCTTGAGGACTGACTATGTAGCCCCAGTGTCTAGAAGGAAGGAGACAGGCCTACCTGAAATATACAGAGTTACCTTGGGTTCCTGTGGAGTGGTGGTTGGATTATGGTGACCAGAGCCTCATCAGTCCTCTGAGTCAGTCCTAAGAGTTGCAAAGGGGAACCAGAAGGCCAGATGGCTGGGGGCTGCTATGGACTCAGGGACAGTCAATGACCCAGTGTCCCTCCTAATGGCATTTAAGTCAAGCGCCAGAGGCTTGTGAGCCTTGGGACTGTATAAGCCTAGTGATTGATTTGGCCACATTTAAAACAGGATCCTAGCAGTCCTGAGGGCCCCTTCCATTGGCCAGTGGAACCAGGGACAAAGGCTGAGGCTGGATTGATGGCTTGATCGAACATCTGATATTTCTGCTTCCAAGCCTTCTCAACTCTCCTTGTCACGAGGGGGTAAAATTGTGACATATGCAGTCGAGGGGAGAAATAAGAATGCCCATGTGCTTCTGCACCTTTTAATGCTTTATTCACTCAAACTACTCAATACAATTCCACTCTATAGGTTCTTAATCAAGAAAATGACAATCCTTAATGCTAGGCACTGCAATAGACATAATCAATTCACAGCAAACAATTCTAGATTAATTAATTAATTCACAGCAAACAATTCTAAACTAATTCTAAGCACTGCAAAACACACTTAATCATGACAGACATTCCCTCTGCATGCTAAGTTCAAAAGTCTTAAGCCTTAGGCTTTAAGTCCAACAGATGCACACTCACTCAGATCTCAGTGATCAGGTCCAGAACCAAGGCAGGCTTCTCCTGGTGTGGAGCAGATGACCGGGTTCATAGGGAGGAGTTGTGGCTCTCAGCAAGGTCCAGATGAGCCAGTAGAGTTTGAGAGTGGTGACGATCATGGAGAGGCTCAGGAAATGATGACAAGTGATGGGATGTCAGGTCCTCATCAGGCTGAGTGCATCCTTGTTTTGGCTGGTTGAACTCTGTTCATTTGCTGTATCATTTATACTAAATTTTGGGGATTTTTTGACCCCCGTTTTCAATCCTTATTAGCTGCCCCTGGATTTCTCAGTGACATCATTTACCCTGGGGTCAGAAACATCTGGTCTGGTGGTCTTCACCCTGATCTTCTTGCATTTCCCTCTTATCAAGCAAGAACAGTCAGCCAGGTGCTTCACTGTGTTTATCTGGGTGAGGGGAAATAACTTGTTTCAGGCCATACTGAAGGGATCTGTGGATGTGCCTAGTGAGACTGCAGGTTTCAAACTGGAGTTTTTAAAATAGAATTGCTTAGACCCAGGAAAAGGCAATCCTAACACTCCTGTTATACACCTTAAAGATCACTTCCAGAAGCTCAGCTTAGGGAGCTTGAGTTATCTGAGTTTGGCCTTAATATTGGGAAACTCTTTGAGAAAAAGTGAGTCATTAGTAGCTATATCCCATCTAGAGTCTCAGGGTCTAGATTAGTCTATTGTATAAAGCCTTGATCAGGCGATCTAAAAATGCTGAAGGATTTTCATTCTTATCTTGGATAACTTCCTTGAGCTTTTCATAATTGATAGCCTATGGATTGATATGAGGGAGTGCTGATCCTTTCTCATGAGAAACCAGCCTCTACCTCAGAGCAAAGCCTGTCCAAGGAAGGGGGCATGACCCTTGTCCTTGGAAAGACCCACAAAGCCCTCCTAGGCACATACCCACCCTGCTGAGTTGTTTATCTACAAATAACAGGAGAGATCTGTGGAGCCAGGTGTCCCTGACTCAGTCAGGCTAGGTGAGGACCCATAGCAACCCCCTAGCAGCCACCAATCAGCATGAGACAGGGAAAATACCTGGGATGCCAGATGACCCTCCCAGTAGTTTATGGTGGTTGATAACATGTTGGGAAACCATGTAGTTCAGCGCGTACTCCCCTCATGGCTTAAATCAACCAGTTCAAATGAATCCCCCTCTTGTACTAACCAATCATCCCTCCCCAACTTGTTCCCGCCAGTGAATGTGCTAATCATGTTTTAGAGTTGTTTTATGATTTTCCTGTGGTGTGTGATGATTTGCTAAGAGATGCTATGAGGTATGCTATGAGGTATGCCTTCCCCAAAGAGTGTATTAAACTGCTGCAAACCCTGGGCTCGTGGCCTCTCAGTGTCACCAGTTGCTGTGTGTGCGCAGAGGACTGAGCTATCTCGCAATAAACACCTCTTTGATGCTTACATCGATCTCGGTCTCTGGTGTTTTTTGGGGGGTCTTGAATTGGAGCAAAACACTCAGAAAGGCCCTTGGGCAGGAAAGCAAAAATTTTCTTAAGATGGTAGCTGTCACTTAACATAGCCATTCAGGTGCTAAGCAAGGACCTTACAGTGCCCATCAACAAAATGATAAAAGAAAAATATGGTATATATACACAATAAAATTTTGCTCAGCCATAAAGAAGAATGAAATTATAGTATCTTCTGGCAAATGTATGAAACTGGAGAACATCATGTGAAGTGAAATGAAATAAGGCAGATACAGAAAAGTCAAGGTTCAAATATTTTCTCTCATATATAGAATCTAGACCAAACCAAGGGGGAAAAGGGGAAGGAAGCACATGAAAATAGAAGGGACATTGATACTGGTGATGAAAATTGGGGATGAGTCCCATTTTCCCCATTGAACACTCTAGAAACACCCAGGGAAGAATAGAAAGCAAGTTTAATTTAAAGAATAGAACAGAGATAGACTTCTTTGAAGATAAGGGGCCCCAGAGCTTGGTATCCAAGGAAGTGGTGATGTTCTGTCCCTTTTGTACAACTTAGACTTCCTTTTTCTCATGTTTTCTCCTCTGGGCATCCTGCCTAAGTGACTTGTCCAAAAGTTGGGCCAAAATGTGCAGTGATTCAAAGGTGGGAACAAAGCCACCCAGGGATAGAGGCAGGAAGAGAATGGCCCTGGGGACATTCATTAACAACTCCTTCAACTCCCTGCAGGGATAAACAATTCCCTGGAGGCAGGTAACCTTGCAACAGGTGAAGGAGGAAGAAGAAAGAATCTGAAGGTATTAGCATTTTATTTCCTTTGCTTTAGAATCAGCCCCATCTTCCCAATCTGACCCAATCACAGATTACCTACACTGACTGTCCTTTTACCCCCAATATTGGTGTAAAAAAAAAAAAAAAAAAAGTAAAGTAAGGTAATAGAGCAGAAGGAAAAAGAGACAGGAAATGCCAGGAATGGTGGAATGAACTTGTCCAGATTATGCTATGTACATATATAAATATACCATAGTAGAAAATCGTAAAACAACTCTAAAATATGATTAGCACATTCACTGGTGGGAACAAGTTGGGTAGGGGTGATTGGTTAGTACAAGGGGGGGAATCCTTTAAACTGATTGGTGTAAGCCATGAGGGGAGTACGCGCTGAACTACATGGTTTCCCAACATGTTATCAACCACCATAAACCACTGGAGGGTCATCTGGCATCCCAGGTATTTCCCTGTCTCAAGCTGATTGGTGGCTGCTAGGGGGTTGCTATGAGTCCTCACCTAGCCTGATTGAGTCAGGGACACCTGGCTCCACAGATCTCTCCTGTTATTTGTAGACAAACAACTCAGCAGGGTGGGTATGTGCCTAGGAGGGCTTTGTGGGTCTTTCCAAGGACAAGGGTCATGTCCCCTTCCTTGGACAGGCTTTGCTCTGAGGTAGAGGCTGGTTTTTCAAAGGGAATGAGAAACTGAATTGGAACACGTTATATTACATGTATATACAAATACGTCAAAATGAACCTCACTATTAAGCATAACCATAGCACAATAATAAGAATGTTTAAAAAGAAGAGAATTCAAAAAAGTTTTTTCCCCTAAATCATTTACAAAGGAGAGAAAGTTAAATACAAAATAAATAGCACATGATTATTCTTTAACTTCAATTTAACATAAATTGCATAAAGAGAGAAAATATAACTTTTATCATTTTATTGTACAAACTTAGGTGAAAAAGAATGGTGCAAGGTTTTGTTTTTGTTTTTTTCTCCAATGATATCTAAAGTCTTTAAGCATAAAATTTCTCTCATATTGTTTAATAGAGCTGCTAATATAGTGTTTATTTAAAACAGAACAATTTGCTTTCCCTGATACATAAGGTCTTTGCTTATCTTTTTACTATACTCTTAGATTCATGTGAATAGATTTTGCAATTTTATAGATATTAAAACAACAGGCAACACCACAAGGATCATAAAAACTCGGTGAGTTTCCCTATTTGGCAATAATTCTCATTTTTTTCCCATCAGAGCCGAACAATAAAAATGCCGAGAGAAAAATCTTAATAGGATATATGGCCATTTCTAGCCCTAAAGGCTGAGTTTTTATCTTTTCTATAAGCTGAAACTTCCAATACCATACTTTTTGAGTGGTACAGCTACATTGTGGGGTGTGTGTGTGTGTGTGTGAGAGAGAGAGAGAGAGAGAGAGAGAGAGAGAGAGAATATTTCATAGATTTTAAAGAATCTTGGAGCTTGGGTTGTGGCTCAGTGGTAGCGTGCTTATCTGGCATGCGTGAGGCACTGGGGTTGATCCTTGGCACCACATGCAAATAAATAAAATAAAGGTCCATCAGCAACTTTTTTTTTAAAGAATCTCAATAAAGTATTGACTTTTTTCTTAAGTTTTTATTATATAGTGTTAGCACAAAAAGACTGGGCTGGACACAAACTTCATGGATCATTTCAGCCTTTTATTCAGGAACAAAGTTCTTGCAGGAACAGGGTGAGTAGTATGGGGTGACGCCACTGGACTCACTTTCCTGGTGGAAAAATGAGCCACTGGACAAATGAGAGGACTGGGCTGAGAGGTTGTTAGACCAGGATGCAAGAAAAGACCACTGCCTCCAATTAAATCAAATTAAAGCAAGCTTATTATTTCGACCAGTGGGGCTGCCTTTCCCTCCCAAAACAGCCGGGAACAAGACAGCCACCCCAGCTTTTCTGCAGCCCAGCTTTATAGCCCAGAAAGTTACACAAAGGTTGGGGGGTTACAGATAACAGAACTCTGATGAACATAACACTGATGGTAGTTTACATTTTTTGCTGGTCCCAATATCAGAATTTATGAGGGTCATTAGAGCCTCAGAGAAGGTCGTTGTCTGGCCAGGGAAGGCCAATATTTATGAGGTGTCACTAAAGTTTCAGAGAGGGCTGCTATCTGGTCAGAGAGCCAGGCATGGGTGAGTTCAAGGCACCGGCAGGCATTCCAAGCAGGTTCAGAATTTGCAGTAATTTATAGTAAAGCCAAAATTATCTTTTCATGGCTTTGTGGCAAGATACCCAATTTTAAGAAAAGACTAGGTTGGGTCTATCAAGGTGACTTAATTAGAGAGTGTGTCGGCTTGAGTACTCTGGAATTTGGGGTCTGCTTTACAAATTAATAAAATGTATCAGCTTGGCCATTGAGAAAATTTGGGTCTGTTTTACTGGGCAAAATGGGAGACAGTCTGGAGTCAGTGGTCAGTATCCTAGATTTATCTTACTGGACCAGATGGAGGGCCTGGGGTATCTGGGAAGTGTGGTGTGCCACCCATAAAGCTACTTGAGCGGTCTCTACTTGGTTCTAAGCCATGGGGGTCTTAGGTCTCCCTTTGGGAATAATCTTGGCAATCCCCTGTGTAAACCGTCCAAGGCGTGAGATCTCTGCCAGTGGGACATCTCTCGAAGCTCCAGAATTGGGCAGAATCCATTGGGTTTGGACAGCCTACCTCCTGCCTTATTTGGTGAAGAACATTCTGTAGAAAATCTTTTAAGCTCCCTCTTATAAATAAACCAAACACGGGCTCTTGCTCTCTCTATTCCCAGTGTAGAAGTTCCACCACTAAGGTCAAAGAGACATCTGCCCCTGCTTTCCAAAATTACTTTCTGTGCAGTGTGGTTCTTTTCACTGTCTTCTTTTCTTAGCTTTATTTAGCAGCCAGTTCACTCCATGCAGAGGAACTCCAAATCAAACGCCCTTGTGGAACGTGGGTGGGAGGAAAGGATTGTTTAGGGAAGGATCAATGCTTTGGCCTTTTGCCAGAGACTCAGACTTGATGGATATCTTCTCCCTGGGGCCTGTCTTGTCACTGGGAAAGAATGTATTGGGAAAAGATCAATGCTATCAATGTATGGCTTTCTTTTACACTCCCTTTTCCCAGGCGTCATTATTTTGCGTTTGTCATTTTTCATATCTAATATAGAGAGAAGAGCTAAAAAGAATTACTTGAAGGTAAATAATGTACAAAATAGAGAAATACAACGGTATCAAATTTAATATGTTGTTAATTATATCTTTGATAGCTCAATAGAAGGAATTCTACTCTCAAGTTTTTTTTTAGTTTATTAACTATCAATAACTTATTTTGACAATGAAGCATCAGTTTTACCAAGTGAAATTCGAATGCATTACAAGTATTATTCAAGTGTGATATTATATATACATTTTATATTGAGAAATCACTATTGAAAAGGAAAGCACACTGAGATAGAAAAACATCAGGAAAAGAGAGGTACTTAACTATCCTTTCTGATGTTATACAAGGGAATTAAAAGTATGCTACATGTAGAAAATACGATCAAAATAATATTGGAAATAACCTCTACAAAAACAAAAAAAATCAATCACATATTAATGATAAATCTTGTATTGATCATTCCATCAGACTTCATCCCTATATTGGTCTGTGGATATATGAAAGGCTTCCTTTAATTTTCTTCTTTAAGGTTCAACAATGGATTAAACTTCTAACATATAACAAGAGGTAAGAAAATAATCAGACTATTTGCTGGCCCCAAACCTTATTTTCTTCCTTTTTATAAAGAACTAAATAACTCCTTATAGTTTATATTTATTTTTTAAAAGGAAACATCTACACTCTTATTTTCTATATTTCATTGTTCAACAATTATAGTCAAAAGACTATAATTTCTTAAATTTTGACATACTTTAATATACATAATACATTATTATTGTAAACACTAGTCAGTGCCTAGGAAAGCTTATTGTTCTGGGTAGTAAGAAAAGAAAGACTCCAAACAAAGTAGTAATGAAGGAAACAGAGAGGATTTTGGCCATTTCCCTTGTCTCTAAACTTCAAGTTGGGGTCAAAGCAGAGCAACATTCGTTCTAAAATAAAAGAATGTACTGAAGAAATCCATCTGCCCAGTGGTCAGGTAACTTTTCCCATATATTCCCCTTGCGTGTAAGCTCTCTTTTGCCCTTCATTGTACCTTGGCCTGCTGCCACTGTCAAAGAATGCATGAATAATAAAATAACCAAACCCTATCCACTGAGCCTTTCAATTTCTTCATTTGGGATCTGTAAAGAGTATGTTGGGGCCTTTGCAGCCCTAGGTTTGAACAATTGACATAGTCAGCAGGATCCCAAAGAAGAATGTGTTCAGTTGATTCCAGAGTCAGAAAAGGGCAGGAAGTCCTAGAGGGAAATCCCAGACTGGCCACAAGCCTCAATGTGGATAGAAACCACCCTGTGAGTTTTGGGGCATTCCCCTCAAAACCAAGGGGATTGATGCAAGTGGTGGAAGCCACACTCAAAGTACTCATGGGAAAGCAAAATGAAGGATAATATGCTACTTCAATGGTGGTAAGGCCCGGCCCACATAGAATACAGAGTAGCTGAAACTAGAAAAAGAAGCCTAGCTAGGGCAAACTGACAAAAAGAATATAGGTACTTAAAACTTGCTGAAGAATGCCTAGAGGTCATGATATGTAGTTACGCTAAATTAAGGAGACACCACAGACCTAAAGTCCCTATTAGGGCATTGGTGACTAGTAGAATCTGAGACCCACTCAGAGTACATTAGCTCCACTGAGTCAGAAGTAGATGTGGAGGCAGAAGCCATAATGGAAGTTAGACCAATTCAAAAGTTAAAGACCCAACAGGAATGATCTGAGGAGATTGACTCTAATCTGCTTTTGCTCCATCATGAGACCCTGTACCCTGGCAGAGCTGGTGGAACCGGAGTCCAAGCCCAGGCAAAAAATGAAAGAAGGCATACCAGAATGGCTGCTCCATTTCTGGGACATTGAAGCCAATAGGATAATGTTAAATGGTGTAGAATTTTCTAGAATGGTTTCACTTAACTTCCCACCTTGCTTTATGTTAGTGCTTTTACCTCAGTACTGCTAGTGAAAGTGTGGCATCATTATTAGCTTGGCTGCTTCTCATCACTCACAATACATGGCTGAATTTAGAAGATGCAATAAAAGCATTTGAGCCCTTGCTTGTGGGGTGAGTAGAGGGAGGTCAAAGTTCAGGAACCATAGATAGAATTGGCAATGCATGAGTCTTCAAAAAATATTATGAGAATAATAGCACTGGTAGATGCAGGAGCTGGATGTTCATTGATATATAGTGATTCTAACAAATTCTCAAGCAGGTTAAGTACTATTGATGAATGTGGGAAAAAGACAGTGAGAGTTTAAACTGAAACGCTAAAGCCACACCTTGGACGCCTACTGCTAAACCCTACCTGGTATTCATACTCCCATTCCTAAATAGATTATAGGTGTTGATATTTTATGGGGTAAATGTCTACAAACTACCATAATAGAGCTCCACTTATATTTTTAGGAGATTAAGCATGTGTCAGTTGTAATATTATTTTTAAGGGAACATGTTAAATACCTTCAACTGGCTGGAGAGTTGCCATCAAACAATATTGACTCCCCAGCAGACATCAAGAGATAACAGAGACCACACAGGAATTGGCTAAATTAAACAAAATGCATCCTACCCATTGTCTTTTTAACTCCTCTGTGCGTGGGGGTAAGGAAGCTGGATGGAACTTGGTAAAAAACAGGAGATTATTGGGAATTACATAAGGTAATTTATGCAACCAGTCTCAATTTTGCCACCTTTCTGGAAGAGCTTAGCACTCAGTTGGGAATGAATCATTGCATACTAAAGCTTGATAATATCTTCTTCATCATAGATAATAGACCCTGAATGTTGAGACCTATTTGCCTTCATTCGGGAAGGCAGACAATAGTCTTGTACGGTATTACCTCAAAGATATCTACATAGTCCCAGCATGTATCCTGATAAGATATCAAACCTGGCTCCTACTTCTGATGGTAAAAATGTTTACATAAAGCTCTCGTATGAATCTTTTTTTAGTATTTACTAAGAAAGATGAACCGTATTTTTGTTACTTATTTACAAGGGAGAGGATGAGAGGTGGACTCCATGGTTTATCAGTGAAATTCTTGGGTGTTATCTGGTCAGGTAAGACAAAGGTTATACCTCAGGCTGTAAGATAAAGTTCAGGTGTTTCCACTTCCCAAGACAGGAAAGAAGGTATAAATATTTGTGGGGCTACTGGGTAACTGGACTGCTTTCACCCCTTGTCTGTCTCAGTTATTACAACCCCTACATAATTTCTATAGGAGGAATATTGTGTGGGATGGGACTAACTGATATGCTGAGGCATTGAAACGGGCAGAATGAATGATAAAATAGATCCAAGATCTTAGGACACTCAACACATCAAAACCGCAGCAGAATAGAATAGACAATATGATTGATGTATGTACACTCCATGTATAGATTACATAACAAAATGCATTCTACTGTCATGTATGACTAAAAAAAATAAATAAATAAAAATTAAAAAAAAAAAACATAATGAGTTTATCATCCATGTCACTCCAGAGGCTTTGGCTAAGTTTTATGGCACAAAATTAAGGGACATAAGATCCCTGCCCCCATTGAAATTTGGTCACAATTATGGAAGAATACAAAGCAACACTATAGCTCTTGTGTGTTATATATGCTTAGTGCCAGTCAAGGTTGTTAACAACTGTGTATTACATATGCTGAGTGCCAGTCAAGGTTGTGACCACCTTATCCATCAGGGAATGGCTACAAGAAATTACCAAAGCCCTATGGTCAGGATTATCACAGATGACAATGATGAGGTTTACCAATGCACAGAGAAAAAGTGTCTAGAGGCAACCCCAGCAGAGAAGATGGAATTGAATACATCAAAGATTAAAGCCTGCAGGTCAAAACATGCTGTGTACAATTGTGACATTTTGGAGACTGCACATGAAGGTGTTTGATGTTATTGTTCCAAATCAAAACTGTCTTCCTACTCTCAGTACTATTCATGATGATAGGATGTCACTATGAGTCATATTGAACAAGGTGACATTCCTTTTCAAAGATGGCAGAGAGATTACATTGGCCCTCTCCTATTATCAAAAGGGGCCAAATATGCTTTGACCTCTGTGTACATGGTTATGAGTTTAATTCAAGATTTCCAAAGCAAAAGAATCAGTAAAGTGGCCACTAATAAGTGGATAATTTGACTGAGCTATGGATGGTACACCACAGGTAATTGAGAATAACCAAGAAACTAATTTTATTCACTATGACATACAACAGTTGGGTTAAGAATAAGACATCATATTATGTATTTTCCACCTTCCAAACAACATAACAGGAGTTGGGTTAATTGAAAGAATGAATGGGCTCCTGAACCGAGCCTTAAAGACTGAAAATTTGGAATGAATGTATATATATTAGAATACAACTCAGCATTAAAAGAGAATAAAATTATACCATTTGCAGGTAAATGGATGGAGTTGGAGAATATCATGCTAAGCGAAGTAAGCCAATCCCCAAAATCCAAAGGCCAAATATTCTCTATCATAAGTTGATGCTGATCCATAAGGTGGGGAGACATGGGGAAAAATGGAGGAACTTCGACTGGGCAAAGTGGGGGATGGGGTGGGGAGGGGATATGGGGGCAGGAAACATGGTGGAATGAGATGGACATCTTTACCTTAGGTACGTGTATGACTGCATATATGGTACAACACTACATCATGTACAATCAGAGAAAAGTTGTGCTGCAATTATGTACAATGAATCAAAATGCATTCTGTTGTCATATATACTTAATTAAAATTAATTAATTAAAAAAACTGAAAAGAACTCTATGCAGAAATGGTCTGTTTATGTGCCTGAGGCACTGAGGACTTTATGAGAAATCTAAACATCAATGGCCTGCTGTGGTTTCTATGTTAAATTACTCATGGCCATCAGCATTACAGTTACAAATAAGGGCACATCTACTAGAAATTTTCTTAAACTGTTCAGGGGCACAAGTAACAATTTACTGGTGCTGGCTCCTCAAGACCTTACATCTGAAACAGTAAGCAATTGTTGGCCCTGGACTATACAAGTAAGACTTCAGAGGGGAGAAAAAATATCTAATTTTATAAGTAAAGTCTGCTATGTTGGGAATCTGGCACTCAGAAGTACAGGGTCCTCACCTAAGGAACACTTTATATCAATTTATATCAGTTATATATTGCACAAGTGTCTTGTTTTCTCTATACTCCTGAAATGAAAACAAATAGATTGGCATGCTAGATTGTCTGGGCAAGCCTATATCACAGGTTGCTTTTAATACTAGATCATAAAGTAGTCTGTATACTTCTTCATGGAGTTGATTTAGTATTTCAGGGGCCTATTAAACATTTGTATTTTTCTCCATTAGATTATCAACAATTAATCTTTTCCTGTAAAAAGCAATGAAAGTTGATATTTTTTTATCCCCAAGCACAACAAAGATCCAACAATGGTTTCAGATGATCCTTGTGTTTCACTATCTGAAACTAATATTGTTCCTAGTTTGTGATTTCTCTCTTGATTGCAATCTGATAGCTGCCATTTTGAATCCTCTCTTGAGTTCAATTCTTACACTTGAATATAACCTCAAAGATTTGGTTTTACTTCCATCTCCAGTATGCTTACACTTTTTCCACCCCATCTACTAAACTGTTCTTTACCTGAACTCTATGTAGTATTTCTTCTCTGGAATTCTAGGCAGTTTTGTATTTGGAGAAATCAATTCTCCAAGTTAGACTTATATAGATTTTTCTTTTCTGAGCATCCTATTCTGGTTCCACAGAAAAGCAGTATGACAGGCTTTGTGCTTTGTTTCCTATCATGTTTATACCAATCCTCAATTGTTAAAAATTGAGACAATATACTTTAATATTCCTCTGGTTAATACAGTTCTTCAAGTTTTGTAGACTTAACATTTCACATGTATTTCCATTATTAATATTATTTTAGAACCCACCAATACAACTTCTCTGGTTTATCATTTAATTGGTAAACCATTTACAGTTTATCAACAGTGAAATTGAAAATTACTAATTTGGTATTTAAAAAAATCATTAATATGTCACAAATTTTTAATTTTTAAATAATGTGCTACCATTTGTCTACACATTGTACTTTCTATAAAATATAAAATTAATAGCCTTGATCCAACCACCTAATCTAAAAGCTAGAACCTGATAACATCTTTACTACATGATTTCCTCATTTTTGTCTCTATCTTCTTAGAGGTCATCATTACTGGAAATTTTATTTTTATATTTCCTAAAACTTTAAAATGGTTTATGCATCTAAATAATATGATTTTCTACTTTGCCACCTGTGGAAGTTTAAGGGTCTTTTTTATAGTTATGTAATTTTCTTTTTTCATGCATTATATTTCTCATAATCATCATTCTATAAAATTTGGAAAAATGTAGATTTTAATAAATAGACAATGATATAGTCACACTATAACATTATATGTAATAATAACTTACCTTTGAAAGAAATTTGGCCTAAAAAATGTGAATAATATCCTTCCAATAAACACCAAGCTATGTTTATAAGTTATAAGGTTATCATTAGACATTTAGAATCTCACAGAACTATTATAGTTTGTTCAGACTTCTTACTTAAGAGCACTCTTTATCCAGTCTCTTATTTCCTTTTTATATATAAATTCTATTTGAGATATGAATGACCCTACTTTGATCCAGAGCTTCTTTTCTCTGTGTACTTCCCTCTAAAACAAAAATATTTCATAGTGTCTATATAGAATTATCAATAATTGATATAATATAGATTACACAGTTCATTACTCTACTTTTATAAGTGCTATAAACCAACAATAAAATCAATATAAATAAGTAAATAACTAGTAGAAATTGCTGGTTGAAGAATAATATGTTGGGAAATGGCAGTGTACATTTTTCTTTTGCAATAGGATGACTTCAGCTTGAGTCAACATTACCCTAGGGGAAAAAAATATTGTCTGTGGTTGTCTAAAACATATATACAGTATGTCCTATATCTTACAGCAATACAGAATTTCCACAGTAACAGTAATATATACGTATATTAGGATGAGACTCTCAAGAAGATCATCTTCAAACCAAGAAAGAGTAAGTGTCGTGAACAATGATTTCTGTCTTCTAAAATAAATCTTAGACTTTGAATAAAATGCTATTAAAACAACACAATTTGCTGCCATCTTCTACAGTTGGTAACAGTCAGAGAAGGGGTGAATAAGATGGAGAGGAAAGAATACTAGAACACAGAAATATGGGACACCTTGGAGATTTAGGCATTCCTTCTTTTCTCTCTTTCTCTAAATGTTAAATTTCATTATTTCATTGAACAATTATTTCATTTATTTATTGAACAAATTACTGTGTGTGAACTGCAATGGACACTAAAAATATAGTGGTGGGAAATCAGAGAAGGTATTCATCTTCATGGTGTTTACATCCCAAATTTCCCTGGTTTTTGTTTTGATTTGTTAAATGTTATGCCGGGGATCATGCATTCTAAATGAACACTCCTACAACTGAAATTTACCTTCAGGCCCTCTCAATGTGTTTTCATTTATTGAATGACTAAAAACAGATATTAATGAAATGATGATTTCAGGTTGATTGTGCTATGTGTATTGCAGAACATGGCAAAGGAATTGGTTATAAAACACAAACATGAAACAGGAGAGTGGAAGGGGTTGTAAAATGTATATATTCAGTACAAAATAAATGTGTCTATTTTTATATACAGCCTCACATACATACACACATGAATAAATATATTACTGGAAGCAGCAGCCTTACTTCTCAAATATTTCTTATGACATATAAATAATACTCACTCCTTAAAATCATTTGTTCTGGGGAATCAGGTGTGAGAATGGATAACAGAAAAATAGATGTGAATGGAGAGTACACTTTCTATGTTGAATTTAGATTCATGGAATTTTTTTCTATGTTGAATTTAGGTACATTTCTAGAATGAAATTTGCCCCAGCAAGTCAAGAAACCATAATAGAAAATCCCCACATATTTCTACATATTTGTGTAAAAAATGAAGAAAACTGCTGATAAACAATGAAAATAAGATTTTCGATTTATGGATATATCTAAGTAATATATGGGAAATATGTAAAGTAATAGTAGTCTAGACTATCTTTTATTGAGTACTCCACCTCAAAGATGAAAAACCAATTATGTGAAGTAAATTCTCATGAAAATATTAAAACTAATGTAATACATATTTTAACCTTCTTAGATTCAGTGTAAAGTAGCAAAATCACATAGAATCAATGACACCTAATAGATTCGGAAAATATGATTCACCTATCAAATCAGCTAAATTAAAACAAAAGGATACTATGTTGTTTTTGTTACTATAGCTCTGTAGTATAATTTGGGATTGAATATTGTGATGCCACCAACATTTCTTTTATGGCTAGGGACTGCTTTGGCTATTCTTGTTCTTCTATTCTCCTATATGAAATTTAGGATTTTTTTTCCTACTTCTGTATTTTGATGGGAGTTGCATTGAATCTGCATGGCCATTTCAACAATAATAATTCTGCCTATCCAAGAACAAGGGTGGTCTTTCTATCTTTTAAGGTCTGCTTAATTGATTTCTTCAGTGTTCTATAATTTTCATTGTAGAAGTCTTTCGCCTCCCTGATTAGATTTATTTCCAGGTTTTTCTAAAGATATTCTAAATTGAATTGTTTTCCCAATTTCTTTCTCATTAGCTTCATTATTGGTGTTTAGTATAGCTGTTGATTTTTTCATATTGATCTTATATTCTGCTACTTCGCTGAATTTTTCAACTCCAAAAGTCTTCTGGTGGATGTTTTGGGGTTTTCTAGGATCATGTCATAAGCAAACAGATAATTTGCCTTCTTCTTTTCCTATTTGGATGCCTTTAATTTCTTTCTCTTGGCTAATTGTTCAGATAGAGTTAGATGAAGCTGTAGAACATCATGGTAAGTAAAATAAGTCAGAATCAGAAAATCAAAGTTAAGATATTTTCTGTCATGTGAGGGACAGAGAGAGAGGGAGGGAGAGGGGTGGGGAGGTAGAGAGAGATATTATTTAAAAAGAAAAAAACGGGATCTCACAAAAATAGTAGAGAGACAGAAAGAGGATCAAGAGGTAGAGAAGAGGAGAGAGCATAGGGAAGTACTGGGGAATCAAACCTACCAAAACATGGTATGTCTCTGTATGAATATAACACAATATATCTCACCTTTATATATAATTATAATGCACTAATAAAATAATAATAGAAGAAAGATCAGTACAGCAGAGTAAGTGGACCAGGAGATGAAGGAGGGAAGAGAAAATAAAGGGAAATGAGATAGATCAACTTTGTAATGTGCATGTCCAAGTATGGCAAAATGAATCCCATTATTATGTATAATTATAATACATCAATAAAAGATTTTCTAAAATAAAAATGTTGATTCTTATAATGATTTTGTGCATTAAAGATAGTGGGGATATAAATTAGTAATATATTTTGCAAATCTTTTGGAAACACCTACAAACATTCTTAAAATTGTTTATACATTTAATTGTCACATTTATTCAGATATATCATAAGAGATCATTGGAATGCAAAGTTTTTGGGGAAATATTTATTACTTCGAATTAAATTTAAAAAATAAGTCCAGAATTACAAAAGAAAATCAACATATTGCTGTAGAGAATAGGAATTTTAAACTCAATAAATATTTATAGCACCCTTTCGTTGTTGTTTGCACTATATTGCAAAGACGGACAAACACAGCACTTACCTTGAAAGATATTAAAGGTTTTTCTGATTCTCCATAGCCCATTCCTGTCCTCTGCTTCTGACATATTTTTTTTCCTTTCAGTAGATTTTTTTCTTCTATAGTTTAAATTTATTATTTCCTAAAATTATAAATGGGCTTACTCAAATTTTATAACAAAAGTATGTAAGTATAATGGCATAGCAAAAATGTATAAACACCATAAACCAGGGTCCTTTCTTTGTTTCCGACAATGTCCAACACTGTCCCCTGTCTTTCTACATAAATATAGGTTGCAATTCAGTGATAAGTGCAAGAATATGTATTTTAAGTCCAAAACCTCATTTGAGACTTATGAAAAAATCTCACCTGTGAGAATAAAGATCATATGCAAGTGATATATGTCTAATATATAATAGCGCAGAGTGAATATTTCCATTTCAAAGGGAGGAATAGGAGTGTAGAAGGAAGGGATGGGATCAATGCAAGGACAAAATCCAGCTGGGTAAACAAGTCCTGCAACTCCACATCCAACATCTGGGTCACATGATTTTTTTTCTCCAAATGGCTTGAGTAGCCACGCCACTAAGGCTTTGCTGGTTGTAGCCCACATAGTTTCTTTCTTGATTTCTTTCTGCTTGATTTCTGAAGATTTCCTCAAGCAGATATCTCACATTACTGCATCTCATTCATGTCAGAGAGTCTCCACTGCGTTATCAGCTTCTTTGTCACATCTTTGTGTATCACTCACTCAGGAGCAGCCTGCAGCGATTCCAATTCTGCTGAACTTTGTCCAGCCTCCCAGGCCTTCCCTTGACTTCTTAGTGGAGGCCTCCATGACTCTCTCACTACAGCATCCTGCATTCCTACAGAACCAACACCCCATGGTTGCAGCCAAAGTCAGCTCCATTTCAAGCCATACCCAAGCCTCCTGCGATCATTGTTATAGCAGCCACTGAGTGCCCAGGAAGTTGAGCATGTTAAAATAACTTTCTAGACACCATGTTTAATCAGGGTGACCCCTGGTCTCTTCTCAAACAAATTTTTACTTTTATACCCTTGAGCCAGAGACAAGTGGATATGGATTTACCAATCCCTGAGAGGCCCTCAGGCCACTTTTTCTATTGTATTTATGCAACCAACTTTTTTTTAGCTAGTTTTTTCACTACTGGGGGGAAAAAAAGCTAACAAGAACAATATAAAAGAGGAAATGTTTATTTTGGCTCATGGTTTCAGTGGTTCAATCCATGATTGTTCAACTCCATATCTCTGGGTCTAAGTGGAGGCAGAACACCATGGTAGAAGGGCCTGGAGTATATAAACAGCTCAAGACATGGCAATAGGAAGCAGAGAGGGAGAGGGAGAGGGAGAGGGAAAGGGAGAGGGAGAGAAAGGTGTCTCCACTTACCAAATAGAAAATATAAATCACAAAGACATGCTCTAGCCATTACCCATCTGCCTATGGTTACCACCCAGTTGATTCATATCAATGGATTAATCCATTGAATTGGTTGTAATTCTTATAATTTCACCTCTGAGCAATCTTGCATTGTTTCACACATGAGCTTCTGGTAATACCTCATATGTAAACTATAATATTCCATAAACATAAAAGGTGTACCCAAATATTTAATATAAGTCACTTTAGATTCCAGGTACTGTGAAGGTCAGCTTCACGGATTGTTTTAAGAGAAAACATATTCTACAAGGCGACTTTAAAAAAACAAAATACTGTCTATATTTAGTCCAGGGCTATTTGACTGAATTTAAGAGTCTATATTCCCACTAATCTATCCCCTAAAGGAAAGATTCATTGAACATTTAATGTTTCCAAAAACAGTTTAGAAGTGCCAGATTGATTTATCTGTACCTCAGTACATCATTTTGTTACTCTATTATTGGCTTTAATATTCTCCCATAAATCAATTCTTTCTAACTCTTCAGCTTGACAAACAGCTTTATGCATACTGAGAATATATGTGTTCCCCAAAACTGTCTCTCATCTCCCACATATATGTATCTGAGATGTGTTTTATACCTTTAATCCCTCTCTGGGACTAAAGCTCAATTGTGTTTACTTTATAATAAACTTATTATTTCATCAAAAAGAAGGACTGCAGCACAAGAATTCCAGGAAAGTAAATTGTTAGATTTATTTATACCAAAGTGCACCACAGACTTCAAATTGTACATATGAATAGCCAATTATACTATCAATAAAGCTGAATTTGACAACAAGCATAGCTTAGACATATGAAATTACTATATTGTGCTCATGATGATGTGGTACTAATGTTATTAAACCTATTGTGCAGCTTTGAATGAGAAAAGTAAATGGTTGTTAAAGAGTTCTGTTACATCAACACATGATTCCTTCTGTAAAAATTTCAGACCCTTGTGAAAATTTCCCTTTGAATGAATATATCCAGTGGTGTAATATGCATATCAATAGCTGAGATTCATTGTATATTAAATTGTTGGCTATGAAATTAAGATAAATTCATCATGAAGTTATTTGCAATGAATTTCTAACTCTGAAAATAAATATATGAAGTTAATATTGAAGATACAAAATTATAACGAGTTAGAGATAAACAAAATGTATATATCAATATATTGAAGTAATTTCTTATTCTTTTATGTATCTGTCTTAAATGGAAAGTTTCTCTTTTTATGACAACTTTTAACATTCACTTTATATTTACTCTCATTAATCTGAACCTAAGTAAAATACATTGTTATATTCTAAATATATCTCCTACATCTTATAAACATTATATATGCCAAGGTTTAAATGAAGATTAAAGTAGATATCCATTTAGCTTCTGTCTAGTATTTCTAAATAACACTTCTAATAATCATTGAACCACCATTTCCATGATCTTGGAATAATTTTATGGTATGGAATTAAGAAATGAGGAAGCTCATTCATGCTTGTGGTTCCCTATCACTGAATGATCCCCTCACAGTCATAGTGCATCAAGTTGTATAGACTTACTGAAAAATTAAGTTGAAATCAAAGAAAAGTAGTCAGAAACTATAACAATTCCCAATTAACAATGATTGACCTCTCACTTGGGCAACTACCATGGTATATTAACCGTGTCCTCTGCTTTGTCATATGCTTCCTTCAATGCATGTGCAAAAAGCAGAAAAATTTGCTAAAAACATAAATCATAGCATGTTACCCATTTGCTTAAAACTCACTGCTTTTGGGGAAAAAAAAATTGACATTTCTTACTCTCACCTAGAAAATCTTTCTTTCTAGAGATTGCAGAGCACCATGACCTGATCGCTAAGCACAATGCTTCAAACACAATAGCTGCTTTCAGATTGTTATCCCAAGCTCCCTGCAATAGGAGTTTTTGTGTAGATTTTTTTCTTCTGCTTACAACTCTTTACCCACTGATCTTTTATCTTTCTACTCTATCAGGCCTCAGAATAAATATAAATTCTGAGATTTTCCTGTGCACATTATGCAGAATTAGTTGGCTTATGTTTCTCTTTATTCTGAATCACTGCAATTCCTTCCTTTACTAATGCCATTGTCACTCTTTATATTACTTTTTGCTTGGCAAACTTTCTATCTCTCTCATCCCTTTATGTTGTAAACTCCATAAGAATAGAGATTGGTTTTGTTTTTCTTTATATATTCAACACCCAGAAAAATCTTGCCAAAAAGCAGGTAAATTTAAAAAAAACAGTTTTAATTAATAAATCATTTATTAAACAACTGGCAGGTAAATGTTTTAACACCTTTCACCTAGTTTAAGATTGATATTGCATTAATGGGACAAAGTCATCTTGTAATTCTAATAGCTTTGATGAATATGAAAACAGCCTACTTATATCCTCATGCCCTCTTCCTCTTATGACTAATAGCATTCATTAGTAAGTTAGTTTTTAATAATCATGAGTTTATTTAGACTTATATAAGAATCAAATTTATTTCACTGATATAATTTCTTCTAGTATCCCTTCAGGAAGAAACTCAAGAAGGTCACTGTAGAAAAGTAGACAAATATGTGTGAAACCAAGGGATCTCCTATTATTAAAGATATAGACATTCTTCTTCCTTTTTTTAATGATATTAGGATAACTGTGATGAAAAAAGATTATCCCAATTGAGAGACATTAGGAATGTACAAAGGAAATGACCATCAAGGAATAGGGAGTCCAGGCAGGTAATACAGACTTAGCACTTACGCCAAGGAGCAGTGGAAAGGCCTACTCTGGCACAACATGTGGCTTCTCTGGGAAACTCTGCTGCATCGAACATCCTGGCACAGACAAATTCTTTGGACATATGGTTGTTCATGGAAGTGTGAACTAAACAGCCACCATCTGTTTGGAGGAAACTATTTGAAAATAATCCAATTGGCTTTATATTACCTTCTATTGAAAGATCATTGACATCTGTGTGAAAATTTAAGTATTGAAAGTATCAACACAGTAATGGGCCAGTTTTTGTTGTGTGAAGCAGTAGTTTTCTACAAAAATCATAACAAAAGCAACCAAACCAAAATCTGGCCTGCTAAAGGATTATCAAGTACAGAACAAATGAGCCCAACAGTTCTGAGAAGTTAGGTTAGAGAACAACTCTTGAGGGATGGTCCTTATATTTGAATGTTAATGAAGAACCCTGGTTGATTTGAATATTTCTAGCACATACTGTCAAGTGCCCTATCTACATCTCACTGGCTCCTACCATTTCTATTCATATAGGCCTGAATTCCAAGTGTCAGCCTTTCTGGATTCTTCACTGAGAAGTATCTCTGACCACTAGAGTGAACTCTTCCCAAGTACACAGCAAATCGGAGTGTAAGGAAATAAAGTCTTTCAACCAGTGGGAATTGGGACATAGTTATGTACTGCAACCCCTGTACCCATCAAAAGGGATAACCTATATGCATTCTCTTCTGGTACAGATTTCCCAGGCAGGATTAAATTTCAGTGGCATAGAGCTCACTATCATATCATTTATTAAAGTACTGTTCTAAATCCATCTTGCAGTGTGTCCAATGGGACTTAGTATCACATTTTGCATTTCAGGGAACTACTCACTTGGTGTAGGATTTGGTGTTTCCATAACTCATAACAACTGTGAATGATCAAGAAAATCATCCATGGCTTGACACAGGCAGGGTGACCAGGGACTCAAATTCCACCATGCAAATAACGTCAACCAGCAAAACTGCTGAAAGTGATTAAGAAAAAATTATGAAAAGAATAATGAATATTGCTGCGTTGAGATTAGTGGAAACTAGGAGGGCATTCTAGAAACTATGATTTTTTTAAGAAAGTTGCTATCAACAATCTTGAAAGGTTGTTAAAGGTCAGAGGATAATTAACTCAGTATATAAGTGAACATGAGTGATATAAGTGGCCTACTGTAGCAGATGTTATCAGATGACATTACCCTATCGGATTACCTCACTGCTGCTATTTTAAGGCAAGGTAGCCTGAATTTTGCTGTATTGTGCCTCACTGTTTGAGGATTTCATTTATCTGCCAGAACCTACTGAAGCTAGAAATTTTGGGGACATTAACTCCTTTCCCCAGAATCCTTCAACCAATTACTGATAGGCGTTAGTAGAATAATAGTCCAGCTCCTGGCTTCTCAGATTTTCCTAGTTAATTAAGTTCTAGTTGTCCATATTGGTTTCTTATTCTCTACCCTTTTCTGTTTCACTTCCCAACTCCTGACAGGTGTTTACTAGGATTAAACCAGTAAACCCTCAATTAAATTACTTGCATTTGAATTATTATTGAGAGAACACTACAATACAGCCCTCAAGCAGTGTCACAAATCTTATTAGTTGCTAGAAACATCTTGGTTTTACTTGTAAAATACTAAATATAGTATTCTTTGTGATCTTTTGTGTTATACTTTGGTTTTTAGGTATGCAACTAGTAAATCAAATGTGATAAAGGGTGAATTTGGTGAATGTACACTTGAGTAATTTTGTTCATGTTTATTTTTATTTATGTCTTTGTTAATTTATTCCCAACTCACTAATATGAAATCTCTTTTCTACAATGAATAAGCATTCCTTCAAGATAAGATTATATAATTCTCTAGACATCTTTACACACTTTCTGTCATTCTTTTCAATGCAACACTGTGATTAAATGTCTAGTTAAAATTCTGTTCAAATCATATGTCATCATCTTTATTAAAACAGCAATTGCATAGTAGCTTTAGTGCCAGGATTTTGGAGTCGGGAAGAGACAGGATCTATACTTTTACTACTTTATCTCTTTACAATAGAGACTAGTGCATTGGAGCTATGTGCTTGTTTTATTGATTTTTGTTTTCCTAGTATTCTTCCCCACCCCATCTCGATTTCTCTCTCTCATCTAGATCTAGTGCTTCTGCTGTTGGAGGCTGAAAAAAAAAAAAAAGAGAGAGAGAGAAAAACATATATCAGGGCACTTCTTCAAAACTGGTCTAAGCTACATTTGAATTGGCTGGCTGTCGTTCAGCATTAAATTTTAAAGGGCATTCTGCAGAGATAAAAGTCCATGCTTACTTTCCTAAGTCTTCCTTTGATGCTGATATTCTGAGAAAACCCACATATTTTTCCTGAAGAACCTAATGGAAACTTGGGAGAGAACTTCTCTTATTCTTCTTTTCCTAGAAACACTACCCCACAGTTCCTGAGGTTTTAGACTTTTTGAGGAAGCTTCTCCCTTCAGAGATATTAAGATTTGTGAACAAATATCTATGTCTATCATTGCTGGCAAACATTGGTAGGTGAAAAATTAAACATTTCCCCCTTTGCCTCATGTTTGCAGTACTATGACAAAAATACATTTTCATGCCTTAGGAAATATACAATCAGAAATTGAGATATGTTACTGTTTCCTGTGAGCACTGAAAATTTTAACCTATTTTTAAAACTATATATTCCACACTTAATGTTTGTGGAATTGGGGTTCATTATTTACAACTCTGAGAATTATTTGACTCTATATTTTCCTTAATCTCTTTATTTTTAATTAAAATTAAAGAATATTGCTGGAGTTATGGTATGGAGTATAAAGCCAACTAGGTTAATCTCCTAACTAGTTATCTTATAAACTTATAACAACAAAAAAAATCATTTATTTTCTTTATGGATCTTCAATTTGGTCAGGGATGTCTGGGGAATCTTATCTCATTTCTATGTAGAATCAGCTAAAGCAGCTGGGCTGGGGCTAGAGGCATTCCCCAAGATGGCTCAATCAATATGGCTACAGAGTTGGTGCCGATTGCTATGCTAGCTGGGTCCTCTGCCAAAGCATTGGTGAGAGTTCCTATGCACATGGGTCATTTCTACCATGCTGCTTGGTTTTGCACATTCTACTATGTGAAGAGAAACTGATACATCACTTCCCTCCTATTCTTCAATTTTTCAAGAGGCAGAGATATAGATTCAACTTTTTAATGGAAGAAATGACAGATAACCTTGATATTGCCATAAATTCTAAGGTCAATGCACATTATCTGTGCTCTCCTTACAATGGAGAATGAAAGTACTACCCTCTAGTCCTCAGTAGTAGGAAATGTAAGAAATATTAATTAATATTTTGTTTTCAGCTTCACTTCCCCTGCCTTAATTAACAGGTGATAGAGTCAAGCATTATTTCATTAACGAGGCTGAGAATATTTTGCCTTTCATCTGAAAATGTTCACTCCCTACATATTATTTTTGTCCACATTAGATTCATTGTTGCATAAAATAGTTTCCAGAGTTTTCTATAGAAAAGAATAAAAGAAGTAGAAAAGTACATATATTTAAACTAAGTCCTTAAAACATTGCTCTAATAAATCTAAGTAGTGCTTTATGAAACATCTATCAACTAAGTTGGGCCTCTGAATTTATATCTCACCATGCATGCTGTTTCCTTGCTTTCCCTCTTTCTTATGCTTTCAGATCACTGCCACGCTGTGGCATCTTGCTGATGTGGTTCTTTGCATTAGGAAGACTTGAATTGGGCATTGAGCACAGGTATGGCAGGAGACATTCAGGTTTTTTTGACAAGAAAAATCATCAAAATAAGTTTTCTCTGGCCTTTGTGTTTAAATGTGTTGATTAGGTCATTTTTCCCTCAATGAATGTAGATTTTTTTTTCCTTGGAAGAGCAATAGCCTTGTGGAGGCAAGTCAGCTCCTCTGGAAAAAAAAAAAAAAAGCAGGATTAGCAATAGGGGAAATTATCTGTGTGCTGTAATAAATTATTCTCTCTGACTTTCTTTTTCTTTTTCCTATGTTATGGATTAAACTATATAACTGTATTCCTCACACATACAAAGTTGGGCAGGTGAATTTCATATCATTTTGATGAAATGAATACATTCAGTGGGGACAACCACTGGTGCTGTGGGGCTCTAAGAGAGAGTCTGTGCTTGTTTTGAAGAGTTATAAGATAAGAACAAAAGACAATATAAGCTCCAAACAGGCAAGCTGACTTCATGTTTGCCTCAGGCAAACCAAATGTTCACTGTTGATTTACTATTGAATTGTAGGAGCAAAGGCTTTTTAAAGCAAAAACAATCTTTATTCTTTTTTTTTTCCCACTGTGGTTCCTTGATACCCTAAAATAATATGATTTGCTGAGATGATTTGAAGATGAGTTGGTTAGACTTATGGTTCGGGAAACTTTCAACTGTTTTAACATTGTGGATATGAAGCATTGATAATGAAACCATTTCTGTGAAAAAAAAATGTTAATAGAATTGTTACAGATACAGAGGAGAATTGAGTTTCCATGATCTTTTGCCACCGTAGTGTCACTGTAAAAGTGAGGAAGTTGAAGTAAAACAGTGACATCATATACAATATGGTGTCGTGTGACATTCCTTTAGAAGTGGCACATGGTTGTGGAACATTATCTATAATGACCAGGGAAGTTGACATTTTCCAGTGCTTCCTCCAATGAGAGTGAGAATCTTTGTCGCAGAGAATTAAGCATCATTCCTTGTCTGAGTGAGATGGTTCCATCAGTGAGCATAGATTATTACCAATAAAAACTTTAAAGAATATAAACCCTCACTTTGCTAATTTTCTTTATTGAAAAAAACAATGGAGAGGAAAATGTCAGAACACGTTGATAATTTATAGGAATTGTATTAACCTGATGTTATGATTTAGGTCTAGAAATGACCCTCCCACCCCAAACTCAAGTTTTAAAAGCGTGTTTCCCAATGCAGAAAGATTAGGAGTAGCAAATCTTCTAGGCAAAGGTAAGAGTTGTGAATTCATCACTGAATTAATCCATTTGCTGGATTAATCATTTGAGTGGACTATAGGGTGGTAATTGTAGGCAAGTGGGAGTGTGGCTAGAGGAGTTAGGTCACTGAGGTCATGCCCTCTGATTATATCATGTCCCTGGCCCCTCTCTTGCTCTCTCTACTTCCTGGCTATCACAAGCTGAGCTGCTTTCCTCTGCCTCACCCTTCTGCCATAATGTCTGCCTTTCTTTAGAGCAATGCAGTTGGGCAACCACAGCCTGAGACTTCAGAAGCCATAAGCCCAAAATAAACTTTTCCTCCTCTAAGCTGTTCTTATTAGGTAATTTGGCAACCATGACAAAAAGCTGACTAACACACTTGATATCAATTACCCTGGCAATAATGCCATGAGTCAGAGGAGAAATTGGAGACTCAGAAAAGCTTTATCTGAATTAGCAGAGCTAGGGAAAGGCTTCACATGGTTTCTGAGTCATATTTAATTGACTTCAAAATCCAATCAGTCCTTCATGTGTTACAGGTTCTACTGGGTCTAGAAGTTTTCAGGATTATTTTTTTTTTCAGTAAATAAGGAAGAAAATTTGTGGAAAAACATTTTAGACTATATCTCTCCTATTAAATAACAAACAATAATTTTGACATTATTCCAACAATTTTTCTACCTATATTTTGAATTAAATAGTAAGCCTTTATATTTTGAATTGTATTAGAATTAATACAACCATCATGGGTTTCTCTGGAACTTTCATGGGTCAAGTCTGCATAGTGGATTAATTTCCAGGGTACCTATAGCAAGTACCATACAACTGGTGGCTTAAAATGACAGGGATATATTGTCTTACCGTTATAGAGGCTAGAATTCTGAAATCAAGGATTCAGAGATGTGATTATTTCTGAAGATGCAGGGAGAATCTGCTTCCTGCCTCTTTTCTAGCTTCTCATATTAGCTAGTAACTCTTGGTATTCCTTGTTGTGTTTAAGTATCACTCCAATCTCTGCCTCAGTCTCCATATAGAGCTCTCCCTGTTTATCTCTCTTTCTCCCTTATAAGGACACCAGCCAGATTGAATTAAAGGCCCATGTTATCCCATATGACATCATCCTAGTTTGCAGCATAATTTCATCTACTAAGACCCTATTTCCAAATAACATCATTTTCAGAGGTATTGGAGGTTAGGACTTCAACATTCTTTGTCAATGAAAAATTTCAGCCTATAACATGCAAAAATCATAAAGCAGAGGTCAATTAAAAAGCAAGCAGAAAAATATAAAGCCTGAAGGAATCAGATAATTACATGAATATTGGCATCTACATGTATGTGTATGTATAGGTATGCATTGTGTATGTGTATTTGCATAAATGCATTGCTTTTAGACTAGTTCTTTTTGAACTAGTTCTTTTTGAACTAATCTGTGGAAACTTAGGAATTTGAACAGAACTTTGCAATGAACTGGTATACATTTCACTTTGTCTACAAAGTGAAGTAATTTTGATTTCTTAGCAGGAGATTTATTTATAACAACTCCTTTTGATAATACCTTTAGGACTTATACATCTTTTTTTCTCTGAGATGTTTCTTAAATACTCCTGTTTTAATTAAAAAATTCTGTGGGCACTTATACATTCATTATCATTTTTCATATGAATAGAAATTGATCAAGACTCTCTTGAGGAATATTTACCATGAATACCCAGCAGACTTTTGAATCAACATTTCAGTTTTCTAGAACATAAAATTTGGGACATTTGGTACATATTTTCCCATGTACCTAAAATTGTATATTATTCATTTTATGGGGTAAAGAACATATCAAATAAATCTGAAAGCAGATTTATAAAACATTTAGACCCTAAATTTATAGCTAGGATATGGAGTGTTAATTATCCAGGTTCAAGAATTTATTTATCTGGAAAGCTACCAATTGTTAGGTCAACACTTTTTAAAATACATTAGTTCTCTACTAATTTTTAAAAGATCTCTTACCTACCATTCAAAAGCATTGGTCTTTTTGAGCAAAACATATTAGTTGAGCAGCTTTGGATATGTCTATTTTTGCATTCATTTTCATTTGTGTTTCTTATTCATTTTCCAAGGGTCCAATCTTTACTTGCCTCTGAAATTTAAAAGCTGTTGTGAGTACTAATAGTTATTTTCCTTACATATTTTGTTTTTCTCATAGTACACTCATGCTTGAATATTTTAAAATAAGGTTATTTGTTTTGGGATGAGAAGTTAAAGTAGAATAATAAAAAAAGTGCTGTCTATGACTTTCAAAGATTTCCAAGCAAGTATAGTGCTAGACAATTATTATAAATCTGTATTCTGTGCTTCCAGTTCAGATAGTAGTTGCCTGAATGTGATACCTAATTTGGAAAGAATTCTCTGCTGTAACTATATTCTTTCTCTAATCTCCTGAATTAGGCTTCTTGGTTGATGGAATAGTGAACAGAAAAGTAACCATGGAAGGCACATGGTTAATGCAGCAATGAGGATTACAGACATATTCCCCACTTCTTCTCCAAACCCAGATTCTAGCCACTAAAGCCATGCATCTGTAGATGTAATTAATTTTTTCAGAGACCCATGCAATTCATGAAGAGTGCCATATGGAGAGAAGTTTATAACAGAATTCTACCGTAAAATTCATAACAAAGAACTCTGTGAGATTTTCTTTTCTTTCTTTTTTCCTTTTTCTTTTTTCTTTTCTTTTCTTTCTTTCTTTTTTTTTTTTTTTTTTTTGGTAAAGGGCATTGAATTCAAGTATGCTTCAACATTGAGCCACAGACCTAGCCCTTTTTATTTACAGGGCTGCTCTAAGTTGCTGAGAGTGGCTTTGAACTTGCTATCCTCATGCCTTAGGCTCCAGAACTGCTGGAATTATAGACGTGTGCCACTGTGCCTGGCTTCTGTGAGATATTAGTGAGTGTTATAACAGAAAAAATATTTCAGGCACAAGGACTTTTGGGAAATCATCAATTGAATACAGTGAATTAGGTTTATTTAATTTAGAATTTCTTAAATCCCTGATTATAATAATGTATATTGTGAATAATTTAAAAAGTCAATATACTCATAGTATTTTTCAAAATGCATAGAAATATTCTTTTATCTGACTACATTGTGGGGCTTAATTTAAAAAGATGTTCCTTTAAGAAATAATGACCTGTAAACATACTTATCATCCCTTATGAGAATGACATTTAAAGATGCAATAACTGTAAAAAAAGTAGTCTCATAAGAGACAGTCTCTGGAATTTAGTATAATTTGATTGAGAAACTTAATATTGAAAGGATAACATAAAGCTTTCTATAAATTCAGGGCTTTCAAGAGAAATGAATTATTAATCTGATAAAGAACTTTGTTGCACATTGAGAGCATTTATTTATAAGGCAACAATTCTCAGTAAGCCTCAATGATAATAAAAACTATTTTAACATGTATATACTTTAACTTGATTTATTAAAATTTTGACAATTAAAATAAATTATCTAAAAATAATGTTTTTTTCTATAAATAATGTCTTAGTATGAAACATTTGAAGGAATTAATTATTGCTGATCATGATGGTAATGCTTATAATCCCAGTGACTCAGGAGGCTAAGTTAGAAAGATAACAAGTTTAAAGCCAGCCTCATCAATTTAGTGAGGCTCTGAGCAATTTAACAAGATCTTGTCTCAAAATAAAAAATTAAAAAGGTTGTAGATGTGGCCCAGTGGTTCAGCCCCACTGAGTTTAATCTCCGATACCAAGAAAAAAGAAAGGAAGAAAGGAAAAAAAAGAAAGAGTTAATAATTTTGAATTGAGAACTTATACATAACCTTATAAATTTCATCATATATAAATTTTCACAGTTAAAATAGGTTATTTCTATTGACTGTTTTTACTCATTTTTCTTTGCCTTTCAATTATAATTTTTCATGGCCTTTATATTATATGAGGTGTAAAGTCAGAAAAACTCTAACTTATTTATTTATATTTATATATGACAGTGGAATGCATTACAATTCTTATTACACATATAGAGCACAACTTTTCATATCTCTGGTTGTATACAAAGTATATTCCCACCAATTCATGTCTTCATACATGTACTTTGGATAATAATGATCATTACATTCTACCATCATTTATAACCCCATGCACCCTCCCTTCTCCTCCAACAACTCTGCCCTATCTAGAGTTCATCTATTCCTCCCATGCTCCCTCTCTCTACCCCATTATGAATCATCCTCCATATATCAGAGAAAATATTCGACATTTGTTTTTTTGGGATTGGCTAATTTCACTTACCATTATCTTCTCTAACTCCATCCATTTACATGAAAAAGCTATGATTTTATTCTCTTTAATTGCTGAGTAATATTCCATTGTGGATATATGCTACATTTTTTAATCCATTCATCTATTGAAGGGAATCTAGTTTGGTTCCACAGCTTAGCTATTGTGAATTATGCTGCTATAAACATTGATGTGGCTGTGTCCCTGTAGTATGCTGTTTTTAAGTCCTTTGGGTATAGACTGAGGAGAGGAATAGCTGGGTCAAATGGTGGGGTTCCATTCTCAGTTTTCCAAGAAATCTCTATAATGCTTTCCATATTGGCTGCACCAATTTGCAGTCCCTCCAGCAGTGTTTGAGTATATCTTTTTCCCCACATCCTTGCCAACACTTATTGTTGTTTATCTTCATAATAGCTGCCATTCTGATGAGAGTGAGATGAAATCTTAGAGTAGTTTTGATTTGCATTTCTCTAATTGCTAGTGACGACGAACATTTTTTTCATGTATTTGTTGATTGATTGTACATTATCTTCTGAGAATTGTCTCTTCAGGTCCTTGGCCCATTTATTGATTGGTTTATTTATTTTTTATTTTTTGTGTATTTGTGTTTAGCTTTTTTTAGTTCTTTATATTTCCTAGAGATTAGTGCTCTATCTGATGTGCGCGGGGTAAAAATTTGCTCCCAAGATGTGGGCTCTCTATTCATCTCACAGATTGTTTCTTTTGCTGAGAAAAAACTATTTAGTTTGAGTCCATCCCATTTATTGACTCTTGATTTTAATTCTTGTGCCACAGGACTCTTATTAAGGAAGTTGGGGCCTAATCGCACATGGTGGAGATTAGGGTCTATTTTTTCTTCTATTAGATTCAGGGTCTCTGGTTATATTCCTAAGTCCTTGATCCATTTTGAGTTTACTTTTGTGCTTGGTGAGAGATAGGGGTTTAATTTCATTTTGTTACATATGGATTTTCAGTTTTTCCAGCATCATTTATTGAAGAATCTATCTTTTCTTCAATGCTTGTTCTTGGCACCTTTGTCTAATATAAAATAATTGTAATTTTGTGGGTTAGTCTCTGTGTCCTCTATTCTGTACCATTGGTCTACCAGTCTGTTTTTGTGCCAATACCATGCTGTTTTTGAAAACAAAACAAAACAAAAAACTCTAATTTATATCAAAGTAAAATTCTCATAGTATTTTTGAAGGCTAACTTTTGGTTTCAAGGGTATAAAAAATTAGGTTTATTAAATGGTAACTTGTCACTTTTGATCTTCACTGAAATGAAAACAAAACAGAATAACAATCAAAGAAAATATAGGATTGAAATACTTTGAAAACATTTGGTTCAAAGTAAAGAACAATTTCCTAAAAATGACATCTGTAAAGTGATTCCTTCCAGAGACACACAAGAATTGATGGTTTAATTAACATGTTTTATTGCATTGAAGCAGAGCAATAAACTCAATGGGCATCTTTGTTCCTTTCTAATTTCTTCTCTTCCATAAAAATGAATCTTGACTAAACTTTGTTAAGTGAAGGCTAACTTCTAAAACATGATTTATCTTTGAAAAATCAAGTATCACTGCTGTTACTCAGAACTGACTTCAAGTTAAACATAGTATAGAATGTTAAAACTGCATCTCGTTTTATGAAGCACTTTATTTCAGTTTTCTAGTCAAGGACACTAATTGATGAATCAAAGCTACTTTAAACAACAAACATTGTGAGATTAATACCACACACCTAATTAAGTTTTCTTGCTCATGTTTCAAAATCTAAATTATTCCCCGACCATACCCCAATTTAGGGAAACGTTTATATTCACTTGTCCCTTCTTTAGTCATTTGTTATTCTTCCTTCTAGTTGCTCGGTTCTGTCCACACCTTAGTCCAGACACTTCTTTTTAGAAAACAACAAAATGGAAACTTTGTAAAATAAGGTTCTATTCTCCTTTTGTTCAAGGCCCAGCTTTCCCCCTAATTTTCATTTTTGGATAAATTGTCCTTAGTATCCATGGATACTTATGGTATCCATGGATACTTATATGTGTTGCTTTTATTTTATTTCATTTATTTTCTAGGATGCAGCAGGACATGGACAAAAATGTTGCTCCCAGCACCCACTCATCCAGCCCAGGGTAGGGCAGCAGTGCAACTGAGGTAAATTTGCTCTGTAATCCATTCCTCTAGCCTCTGTGGATGGTTTAAACTACACCTATCTCAACTAGCAAAAAGCAATGCTGGGGACCTGTGATAAACTGAATGACAGCCTCCCATCAATGTGTATAGCTAAGATCTAGAACCTATGAAACTCACTTTATATGACAAAAGGGTCTTTGTTTATGTCATTAAATTAAGGATCTTAAAATATGGAAGTTATCCTCTGTCATTCTGTTGGGCTCTAACTGTAACCACAAAGGTCTTTATTAGGAGGGACTGGGAATGTTCTCCTCCAAATTGGAGAAGAGTGATGATGTGGTGACAGAGGCACACACAGGAGTGATGCACTTTCAAGATGGAAAAAGGACTCACAGGCCAAGGAATAAAAATAGCACTGTATATAAGAAGGCATGAGAAACTGTAAGGGACAAGGAGACTGTCCACTCAGAGACTCCAAAAACAAACAAACAACAACAAAAAAAACCCACAGGTTTGTAGACACCTCAACTGTAGCCCAGGAAACTTTTAAGACTTCTCACTTCCAGAATAGTAAGACTGAATTTGTGTTATTATGAGCCAATAGTTTTTTGTTAATTTGTTACAGCAGCAATAGAAAACTATATTATAAGATTCAAATTTTGCTGATGGACATTTCTTGTAAGTTGGTTGCAAAAGAAGGTTCATTTTTTTTTCTGATTGATACATAGTGCAATTTTGAGGTATGGGGCACTTTTAACCATTAACCATTATGCGTACAGCCACTTGAATTTAAAATTTACAAACATAGGAGACTAAAACAAGAACAACAGAAAAGTAGAGAACCAAGAGTGCAGTCCTGACCAAAAAAAATTGCTTTAATTCTGCAATATTTTAGGACTATTGCAGTTATTGAAACTTATGGATTCCCCCTTATTATTGAGAAGCATTTCAATGGCTTGCAAAGGGACTCAAAATGTTTTCTATAACAACAACAAAAAAAACTAAATTTTAATACAAAATTCTAATGTGTTTTTGTAGTTGGATAACAGAGAAGGAAGCCATGCTATTTTGGACAGGTTTAACTGGAGAATCCTGAAAGCAGGTATGTTATCAAGATGCTTATCTGATCTACCTCTCCACCCTCCATTGTCTAACACTGTTCAACAAATATGATAGTGCTTAATAATATTTGTACAATGCATTGACATCTGAACTAAAAAGTACATAGTGGAATTATACTATCCAGACTTTCCTTAACCATGTGAGTTATGGGAGACTGAATACATTAATACACAACTGGCAGACAATGAATTATTATAGAGCTCTCGTCCACACCACTGAAGTAACCAGTATAGAAAGACAATCACATTCCCTTCAATAATTATCCCCAGAAAGAACCTAGTCAATGACTACTAATTTCCCATATTTTACCCTCTGCTTCCAACATAGGACCAATCAAAGAAATCCAAAGAGAAGCATCAAACTAATCACGTAGAACTAGCTTATAGTTAGACTTCTGCCTTCTGCTGCACCATGACAACAACCTCCAATCAGACCATTCCTGAAACCTTCTCTTTTTATTGTAATGCTTTCTCACCTGTCTGCCTTTAAGTCTGCCAAGAACACATGTGTGTGTCTGACTTTTTTGCTGCAAAGCTATTCTTGACAAATAGCTTTATTTCATATTTGGGTTGTCTTCGTCTATTTCCATAGCTATACAAATGTGGAGGATAATAATCTTTCTCAAGATTGTACATTATTTTAGTAATTTATGTCTAAATAATAGTTATGATGTAAAAGTATTTTCTCAAAGAAATTTCACCAAATAATGGGACCATACCAAGCAACATATTTTTAAAAGTGCTCGATACTTTTAAAAGCATTCACTAATGCTTTATGCACCTGAGGTACTGCTTCTCCATCTGATGAGCATTAAATAGTACTTCCTGTCCAGAAGCATTTCTCTCACTGATTCAGTCTTTGCTTAAAATTTGGTCTTTGAGTTTCATTTACTTCACTTATTAATTTAAAAGGTAAATTAAAAACATTAAAACTCTCCAAGTATGGCAATAAGTACAAAGGCAGACAGATGGACAGATAGATCATGCCCCTGGTCTCTGAGAGTTTATATTTCCAAATATGTATGAAGAAGACATATTTACAGAAAAAAAAATATTTAATTTTAATAAGAGCCAAGAGTAGAAATGCAGGAAGATAAAAGGCTATTATTCAAGGGTTTGGAGATTGACTTCGAGGACCAGTCAGCTTTATGAAATAATGGTGGAGAACCAGATTGTTCCTCCCTCCTATAATCTTCTAAAATCTCAGAGATCAGTCATGATTTCAGGAAGGGTTTGGAAGCAAAATGACTGTAATTGAATTTCTGTCATTCTGGCAGAACGGGACATAAAAAGAGAAATCATTTTGCCTTAGAGGGAAAATAAAGTTACAGTTCGTACATACTAGATATATTGGATACTGATTCCTATCCACTGTTTTCCTAAACCCTTAGGTGTTAAAGGTGTTCATATCAGATTCATTTATTTCCCTTGTAGAAATATCTGAGTTTTATAGCAGGGAACAAATATTACCACTAGCCATTTGAAAGTAACTGAGTAAAGCCAACTTATAAACCTATTGGATTCTTTTTCTTTTCTTTCTGCAAAACAAAGGGAGAATCCTTTGTAGAACTTTTAGGAGAGCTCTTTATGACTTATCCCCAAGCCTGTCTTCTCCTTCTTTCCCAGGACTATCCTCCATGACTCTTCACACCCTTAGTATTTTTGACATGCCAAGCTTCTCTTCTTTACACGAGCACTATTTCCATTGCTCCACTTTTTTATTCATGTCATTGGTCAATTTGAGATGTCTTTAGTGTTTTTTTCTGGCTTGTGTGTTCATCACACAAAGCCCACATTAAATATTATCTTTCTTTCTTTCTTTTATAATACTTTTTACGTAAGCAGCATTAGTTTTCTACTCTACTGTGATAGTACATTTTGTTACAGCTAAATTTAGTACTCTGAAGTTTAAGAGCATTGGTGATGAAGACCATACACATTCGTTGTCATCATTAACAATATTCACTATATGATGGCTTAAATTTATATATGTCTATTTTTTTACGTAGATATAATTTATTATGAAACCAATTTAACTTCATACAATATAGTGTTTATACAACTCAAAGATATATTAAATGCTGAAATAATTGATCTCAATTATTTTTAAAGCTTAGAAAAACCACTGGTTCAGTAGTCCTCAAAGGCTAAGTTATGATTAGTAACTTGAAGTGAGTAGGAGGCCAGGTTCTAACATCAGACTCTCTTAGTTTGATCTTGAATCTGCCACTTATAGCTGTGTGACTATGGACAACTGACTAAACTTTGGGGGCCTCAATGTCCCCTCAAATTCAATGTGGACACATTTATAATATCTGACAATTCTTTGCTGAGGTACAAGGGTATACAGTGCCTAGAACTTGGTAATTGATTCTCATATTTTAAACTATTAATACTATTTGTAATTGTGAGTTTACTAGTAGGAGGAAAAAGAAAAGAATCAGTGCTGGTGGTAATACATGTCAAATAATATGCTATGTATTTCTTCCCTCAAGGAGCTGTAGTTTACTGAGGAGACAGAAACAGAAGCAGATCAATGCCCATTATTGTATTCGGTACCATGGAAGAGGAAAGTATTTCTGAGATGGGAAACATTGTTAGAGAAGGGACTACAGATAGAGACACACCCTGGGGTGAGTTATGAAGTTCTAAAAGAACTTAGCCACAAAAAGATGGAGAAGCGTTAGTGAATCAGGAGCATGGGCCCAGGGTACTCTGAGCCCCTGTCTGAATGAGATGAGTGATACTGGATACTGTGGGTCCCAGAGGAAGACAGATTTTACACAGAAGAATTGGTGTCCTAGGCAAAGTGTTTTCATTTTACATGAAGTCATGAGAGGAATTAATCATGGAAATGTTATTATTTTCTGATTACTTTTAAATATTACCAATCATTACTGTGTATAATATTTTGGGCTTAGACCTCAAAATTATTTAGAAAATGCTACTGAAAATATAAGAAGTCAGGAAAAGGAGCTACACTTGGTGAAATAATACCTAATCAAGAATACAATTTTGCCATATTCTGAACTTATTTTCTTCTGTATAATAATAAATAGAATATGTTTCTCATATCTCAGCTTTAGGAGATCTTGATTATTATGAAAAAATCAGAGAAATCCTAATAGATTTCTCTTTTGGTACCCTTTATATAAAAACACCTAAGATGTGTGACTCAAAGCAATGAGAGTTCAGAAGGACATCTCTTTATCACGAATACCTAGGGGCCAACAAAGTCTTTTGACAAGGCTAACTGCTCTCCTGCTACCTTTATCTAAAGTGCACAAGTCAGACTTACTTGGGCACTGACATTCAGGGATCAGTCCTTACTGGGGACAGTTGACATTTCAGTTTTGTTCATGAGCTGACTTTGGTGAACTTGAGATACAATTTTTATCCTGCAATAAAATTTTATATGTTTTATCTCACAAATTTATGTGTTACACATGTTATATATACATATAAATTATACATCTATATATGAAGTCATATATAGTTATATTACAATTTGAATGCATATATGAATATATTCACAAATTTTCAAAGCAGCAATAATTTGTCATATGTGTAGAAATTTTATGAATGAATAAATATATCTTTTATCTGGTTTTCTCAAACACTTTAAAAAATAATTTAATATGAAGATAAATTAAGTTGAATTACTTTTGAATACAATATTGAGTCTTTCCTCAAGATTGCTTGATTATGAATTTCAAATTTGTCTTGGGGTATAATTGTAAACTTGAGTTTCTTCACAAATGAAATATCAAGTTGATTCTGTAAGTCTGTATAAAGTATAATTAAATAATTTACATAATCAAGAATGTATTCTTTCCATTAATCAAGATTTTAAACAGTATACAGAATAATACTTCAACAATGAAACAAAATCATGTTTTGTCTCTAACATACAACTCTGTAATATAAAGGTTATTATGTTACTTTTAGAACTAGAATGCCTGAGTTGAAATGCTGGCTACACTATTTAGCAGTTTGGGAACACTGGAAAAAAACATTTCACTTAATTATACTGCAGTTAATTCATCTACAAAAATATATTTTTTCCTATTGCTGTATGCGTTAATAATTTAAAGAGACACTGCATTTGAAGCATTTAGCATAGTACTGGACACATAGTTAGCATTCAATAAACATCAGTGTTTATCTATTCCATTCCCTCAGAGAGATTTGGGGGTAGATAAGGCAAATGGTGTAGTGAGTGGTCTAGTTTCACTATTCCAAAAATAAGGTGAAAGGGTTTTGGAGTACAGAAGCTGGCTTCTAATGGGAGAAGCACTGTGAAATTTTCAGGAATTTGGGACATTAGTTTGACATCATGTTGGTGGCTTGAAATTACCTATGATGGGAGTATTTTGTTAACCAATCTGTTACTGAAAGGCAGCTGCTATGCATTTACCAGGATGATACAGGAAGTAGCTGCATGATCCAAGTCAGAAGTTTTCTCATACTCTGATCAAATGTAAAGGATCTTTAGAAAGATTATATAGAGATTATAGATTGATTATATTCATCAATAACAAAAGAAATTAGAAATTTAGTAGTTACATGTTTATCTCTGACATGAACCACAGACTTTACGCCGAGGAGTTCACATGAAAGCATGTGTTTATAGTAAGAGATGTGTAAGAATTTCCTACCAACATTATTCAGAACATCCAAAACAGAAGTTTTTTTCAAAAGTATGTAGGCAACTTATAACTGTATTTATACAAGTCAAAATTACATGGTAATAAAAAGAAACTATTGATGGATAAAACAAAGTAAAAGTAACTTGTAAGCAGAGAATTGGCTGAAAAGTCAGAAACAAAACAAAACAAAAAAGGATTTCATAGCATGTGACTTGTAGAAGGTTTAAGACTTGAAAAAAGGTAATCTATGAATCATCATATTTATTTACATCATATTTATTTATATCATACTTACATCATATTTATTTACATCATGTCTATGTCAATAAATCAGAAAGTTGTGGCCTTTGATGATGAATGATTGTCTGGAACACAGAATGACAGAAATTTCTGGGGGAAATTAGTGTATACATTTATCAGATCTTATATGTACACATGATAAATGTATACATTTATAAATTGTATACTGCATGTCGGAATTGTTTACAATATGTTGATTATGTTTGAATAAGAAAAAAGTCATAACCATAGCAGTATAAGCACTGAAAGATTATGACCCCTGTGTTTCATTTTCAACTGGCTCAACAGTGCCTTAATGTATGTCTAGTGTGTCTCCCTTGTCAGGAAGATGACAGACATTTGAAGAGAGAATGCATGGGTGCACAGTCAGGTTGTGGGGTGCAGCCATGAATCAGGATGCATGTTGTAATGGCTCAGTCGCTCAGAGGCACAGTGGGCATTCACCATGCCAACTCCTAGGAGTATACTTGAGTACCCAAATCCTAGGGAAATAATGAATTTTGTCACAGACTGGTTTGTGAGCATCGAGAAGACATTTAACTTTTAGTGTTCTCAAAGGAAAACATAAATAAATATAGTCGTTTAAAAAAAAAACTTTATTTTATTTATTTATTTACTTTTTCTTACGTGGTGCTTAAGTTTGAACGGAGCACCTCACACATGCTAGGCAAGCACTATACAACTGAGACACAACCCCAGCCCCTAAATGTAGTCTTTTTCAAAGACTTCTGAGAGGTCCCATTTCACCTGAAAATTCTATGATTCTACCTAATGACATCAAGTAGAAAGTTAGAAACTGAATAAAACTAAACAATGTGTAAGAATAACAGGCCCCACAGTCTAGAATAACAATTTAATAGTGTATCATTTAAGCTTCTATAAATATACTTTCAATCTTATATCTTCAGAAATAGTAGAAACACTTTAAAAATAAGAGATGAGTGAAAAATAAACTTTGAAGGAAATTCTGATTAACAATGGATATGGATAAAAACAAAAATTGGATGATACAAAATGACATTTTAGAAAATACCTAAATATATCTATTTTATCTATTTAAAAGAACAAAAAGAAACAAAAAAGAGCAAGGGGCAGATGTGCAATACATCTTGGTCAGCCATAATTTTTAAATGATGTGACCTTGAGCAATCTACTTAACTTTATTAGTATTATGGTTTTTAATCTGCTGCAGTGAGTTTAAATATAATATCTACTTAGAAAGGTAGTTGGATGAATCTCAAGTACTGCAAAAGAGAAGGAGGAGGAGGAAGAGGAAGATGAAGAAGAGGAGGAGAAGAAACAAAAGAGAAAGAAAAATGCTAGATTAAATCAAATACTTTAATGATTATGAGTTTAGGATGCTAGCATTTAGTAAATGCTCAGTAAGTGTAAGTTATTTGCATTTTTGATTACTAGAAAATAAAGATAAGAAAAGATAAACTAAAAGAGAAAAGGCACTGAATCTCCAGTTTCACTTCATGAAAGTGTCAGAAAGTAGAAGAAAGACACAGGAGAAATTGAAAAAATCAAAGAATCAATTAAATTTCCCTTGAGCTGAACATTTAAAATCTTCTGATGGAAATCCAAGAAGTGTCAACCAAATACAAATACACAAATATAATCAAACTTGGTACTGTTTCAGAGTTTAATTAAGTAGAGAATGCATTACCCAGAAAGACAGAGTGATTTGGCTACATTAAAATGAGTGAGAGAAATTGTTCTAGTCCTTATCACCAACTACAATATGTACAGTAGAAAACAATGGATTCATGTCTTCTAATGCACCTGGGAAACAATTTTAAACCTAGATATAATTTCAACCTAGAACAAAAATGTACAGTCATGTAACTTTCAGAAATTCATTTCTGATACAGAAAGTAAGAAGCAAATAAAGAAAATGAGACTTGAATTAGTCTTGTGGCAAAAAAGAGAGGGAATTAATTTCATTTTCTTGTATGCTTATTTGTAATTCTAAAAAATATTTTTTACTATAATTACATATTATTTTTGCAATTTCAAACAGATAGAAAAATGAAGGCAGTAAGCAAGCATCTTCTCCATTTCACCTCTTTTCTTAGATTAGTTATGCCCTATGCAAATAGGTCCTTTGTACCTTGAGAAACATGAGATATGGTGAACATTGCCAAAATGTTCCCCATTCATAACATAATAAAGGTAAATTTAGCATGTTTATAAAGTGTGCTGATCTTAGGTGTTCAGTTTTGTGTTTATTGACCATTGTATACACTCCTGTAGCTATTACCAAGATCTAAAAAGTTTCTATCATCCCCACCCCCTTACTTTCTCTTTTCAGTGTTTTTCACCCCTTGTGCACTTGCTTCACTGTAGTCCCTTGTTTGATTTTTGTCACTAAAGATTTTTTTTTTTGTTATTTGGAATATATAAATCTTCCATGCAATATGTGTTTCTTTGTGTCTGACTTAGGCTTTTGAAAATTAAGATTTATTTGTGGTGATTTATGTATCAGTATTTCGGTCTTTTTCATTGCTAATAATCCAATGTATTAAAAGATTTTCACTTACTTATCTATTCTTCTGTTAATGAACATTTAGCTCATTTCAAATTTGGGGCTCTTATAAATAAGACTGGTCTAAAAATCATTAGGCAAGTGATTATCATTTTTCTTGTATAAATATATAAAAGTGGAATATCTGTATGATGTATTATTTCTCAAAAATATCTGTACAACTTAGCAATTCCATGAGCAGTGTATAAACATTCCAGTTGCTTTGTTAGACTTTTATTTTTTTATTTTTTTTCAATGTATTTATTTATTCTAATTAGGTATATATGACAGTGGAATGCATTTTGATTCATTGTACACAAATGAAGTACAACTTTTCATTTCTTGATGATATACATGATATAGCATTACACCACATGTGCTGTCATACATGTGCCTCGGGTAATGAAGTCCATTTCATACCAGCATCTTTCCTGTCCCTATGCCTGCTCCTCCCCCCTTCTTCCCCATTGCCTAATCAAGGTTTTTTTTAACTTTTGTTTATCATGGAAGGATTTCATTTTGTCATCAAATCTGAAGCTTAATTTTTCTGGATATAATATTCTTGGTTGGCATCCATTTTCATTCAGAGCTTGGTATATGTTGTTCCAAGATCTCCTAACTTTGAGGGTCTGGGTTGAGAAATTTGATGAGATGCAAATTGATTTTCTCCTATGGGTAATCTAACACTTTTCTCTTTCGAATTTCAAAATTCTATCCTTATTTTGTATACTAGGCATTTTTGTTATACTGTGTCTTGGTGTAGAGCTGTTACAATTTTGTACATTTTGTGTCCTGTAAGCCTCTTGTATTTGATTTTCCAATTTATCCCTCATGTTTGAGAAATTTTCTGATATTATTTCATTGAAGAGATTGTGTGTTCCTTTGATTTGTACCTCTGTGCCTTCCTCTATTTCAACAAATCTTAGATTTGGTCTTTTGTTTTATCCCAAATTCTTGGAGGTTCTATTCATGGTTTCTTACCTTCTTTACTATGTGGTCAATATTATTTTCAAGATTGTATATTTTGTCTTCATTGTCTGAGGTTCTGTCTTCCAAAGTGTGGCTCACTGGAATTTTAATTTACATTATTCTGATGACCAAAACTTTTCTGATATTATTTGTAAATCAAATTTTATAAATATTATTTTCCAGTTTTTGCCCCACCCTTTATTTTATTGTTTTTAATCTCATTATGAATTTGCAAGTCTTGTATATATTGTGCATGTTTGACATATTGTATGCATTTAGTTTCTGTTTTTCTTTCTAAGATTGGTCTTTTCCTTTTCTTAAGGATATATTTTTAATTTGCTCAACATTTAGATGTTGATGACTTTATTTTTTTATTTTTTATGTTAGCACTTTTTGTGATCTATGCAATAAATCTTTGTCTACCTGGAAAACGTGTTTCTTGAACCTCTGGTTTTGAGGTAAAATAGTCTACCATTATTTCCTTACTTATCAATCATATCTACCTTCTGATTCAGAGAATGAGATATATGTAACAAAATAATCAATGCAAGCAGCTTCCCATTGGCAGTTTCTTTATAAGTCTTGGTGTCCAAAGCACCTCCACAATGCTCTAATGGGCTATGCCATTGTTGGGGGCATCATCATTGGGATATTCTTTCCTCAAAGAAAGAGAAAAAATCACATTGTAACAAAATCTTATATAAACCATTTTATATGGATAACCCCTACCTATACACATTTGGTTGCCTGGGGAAATATTTCAACTTAACTGATGATGTAATTAAAAGTTACAGAAATTTTAATCTATGAAGTGTTTTAAGGCAATGATTACACAAATGCAAACATATTCATTTTGCAGAATATATAGAGTTGCTACAGATGGATGAAAATTTATACTAAAATTTAGAAGCACAATCTGAACAGTGTTGTTTTCTCTAGGAACCAAAATTGTACAATTATGTTAATCATAAGCATCTTTTCAGGAAAACATCCTGAACTTTCAAAATGATGTTTGATTGTGTAACACAAATAAATCAACATTTGCATCCTTAATTGAAAGTGGCATGGTTAAAGCATATCCTTCTGTTTTCAACTGGTGGTGATGTCATGTAAAAAAATTTAAAGGGAAATCAGTATCTTTAAGGTTAAGAAAAGATTTCTTTTTAGAATTCAAAAGTCTGAAACAAAATACCATTTTCTTGTTACTATGTTGTTTGCATTTTTAACATATTTAAATCAACATATGTTTATTCTACTCATATGTAATATATGTTATGTATATTAGAAAATAATGCATATTTTAATTTGATATTCTCAAATTACCCCCATCAACTTTATCAGTTTTTCTTTTATTAACACTATGATAATGTTTGTTTCCTTGCATCTATGCATCAGATATAATTATTCTTTCTAATTTTTGCTAGTATACTTTGTGGGAAGCAGCTCTGAGTGAATACACCTTCCAGTCCTGATGCAGGTGACTCTGATCAATTACTACATTTCATAGTGACTTGGGCATTGCCTCAGCTGGGATAGCAAGGTGTGGCTTCAGGTATAGGCATACCCACTGGGGTTGAGTTACACTCACCTACTTCCTTGTAATCCTACCCCTTCTTCCCTTTTTTTGGATAGAACTTTCTAAGAACAGCATCCCCCCCCCCCAAATAAAAGTTCACTTCTGACCGTGCTTCTCTCTCTCATCAGTCTCTTGTGACTTTCTCTTACTCTCCCTTTTGGGGAGCTATAGGTCAAGAGCTGGGGAAAGTCATCCTAAAGGTTGTGTAAGGTAATTTATGCCTGTGTTTTATTTTGCATCACCCCAAATTCACACAAGTGACCTTAGTTCAGCACCTGTGCCAGTCAAGGACAGCAGGTGTCACCCAAACGGGGATGATCAGTGTGAATTTAGCAGTTTGACTTGGGTTGAGCACGCTTTAGAAATTCAGAGTAACATGTTTTAGGTTGTGAAAGAAAGCAGACAGCAGATGGAGAGCAAGGGATGTTAAAATTAATATGTGCAATTCCTCGTCTTCAGAGAAAGAAATCTACCTAGTGATCCTGGAAACTTTAATTAATCATAGAGGAAAACAGGTCAAAAGAGCCCAGCTAGCTCAGTTTCTAAAAACAGTTAATGAGGTATGCCTGTGGTTTTGTGAGGCCGATTTGCCAGATTTGCGTATTTGGGAAAGGCTAGGTAGGAAGCTGTTTAAAGGCTGCCTGTCTGCTAAGCTATCTAAGGGCACGATAGAAAATATTCAAAAAGTCTGGACTGCCTTACAAATGTGTCTTTTTGCTGACCGAGATAAGGACAGTGGTCTCCAGAAGAATTATTGAGGGGCTACAAAAGTCGTTTAGAAACCTGGAAAAAGAAGAACAGCCTATGGCAGTTCCCACGTGGTTTTCTCTATCTGTAGCCAGACTAAAGGCAGAGTCAACCCAGGCCCAGTCTGTAGCTCATAAACTATAGACTGAGACCCTTAGGGCAAGACCAAAAACCAAAACTAGTTCAGTCACAGCTGATCTGGACAAAAACTTGTTGGCAGGGGCATGGGCCAGAGAGGAAACCAGCCTGGATCGAGTATCAGCAAGGAAGAATCAAGATGGAAGGGAGGAAATCATACAGGAAGATCCCGAGGGAGCTGAACTGCCAGAATCTGAGGATTCCTGGTCTGAAGGTGAAAGTAAGCAGGATGAGGGCTTTGGTGGCCCTGCTCCTGCCATTCTTAATCCAGCCACTTTCCTCCTGGAGAATGAGGTTCAATCACTTTGAATTGGTGGCAGCCTTGCTTTTGCCACTCCAGCACAGCCTCAGGACTGTGCTGGAGATGGAAGAGGACTTTATAGACTTTCAGCTTTTCCCAATTTTTGAGCAGGTTTACAAGCACAATCAACATGTTGGTGTGCATCCTGTGGTTCCTTTTAAAACTCTGAAGGAGCTGAAAAATTCTTGTTGTACTTATGGTCCAAATTTACCATTTGTTCAAAGTCCACTTGAGTCTCCTTGTAGCGAGCCTCTGCCTCCGCATGATTGGGTTACATTGGCTAAAGCCTGCCTTTTAGGAGGTGATTTTTTATTATGGAGGTCAAACTGGACAGATTTCTGCACTAAACAAGCTGAGAGAAACCGTAGGCAAGGTTTTGAAGTTCCTCTAGAGATGTTAATTGGAACTAGACCATTTGCCTATTTAGAACGGCAATTAATTTATGATTTGCTGATTTATGATCAGATTAATACGTGTGCCAAAAAGGCTTGGAAGGAACTACCAAATAAATGTGAAAATATTTTAGCCAGATTCAGTGAGGGACCAGTGGAAATATTCTCAGATTTTGTGGCATGTCTTTACCAGGCAGCAAACCGAACCATTGGGGATTCAAAAACCTCAGATTTTGGTCAAACAATTAGCTTTTGAGAATGCCAATAAGGTTTGTCAGGAAATCATCTGACCCCATCAGTAAAAAGGAATGGTTTCTGTATTTATTCACTTTTCCTCAAATACACTGGCTCCCAGGAAAAGGTAAGATTTCACGCTTGCTGCCACTTTGAAGCAAGTGTTACAGCCTCAGACTAAGAGATGCCATTCTCAGAGGCAGTGTTTTAACTGTGGTAAAACTGGGCATATGGCATGGGACTGCAGGTCACCCCATACTCAGGCAGAAACTTCACCAGGTTCACGCCCCTGCTGCCGCCCTTGGAGAGTTGACCACAGGGCCTGGGAAAGCTGGGCAGACATGGTGGAAGTGGTCCACTACCATTTGCAGCTTCACTTCTACCCTCTTGGTTGTTGGGAAACTGGGGATGGAGCCTGACCTGGCCCTGCCAAACAGTAAGGACATTGCAGTTTACACCTTAAGAGGAGTTGTAGGCTCAGACTTCATAGAGCTCAGCCCTGCTAACACGTTATTAGTATCGGTCAGGAATGACTCAGGCTCTGCCGGGAGCTTGGGTCCACAACCAGCCATGGGAATAACTTTAACTCCTGAAATGGTCCCACAACAAATCCCTACCAGGATTCACAGTCGGCTGCCACCAATACTGTAGGCCTAGTTTTGGGAGGAAATAATTTAACACAAAGGGAAATTCAAGTGGTACCAGGAGCAATTGATCCAAATTTTATAGGAAAAATTTAAATTACAGTTGAAACAGATTGTATAATTCAAATTTCTTCTAGGGATGTGTTGGCACAGTTAATAGTTTTGCCTTGTTGCTCTGCAAACAGCCTGGCCAAGATGAAAGCTCAACTTCTTGATCCCCAGAATGAGTATATTGGGCTCAATTAGTTAGGCAGGTGCACCCACTTTTGGATCTTAAAATCAACAAAAAAAAAAAATTCCAGGTGTGGTTGACATCTGGGCTAATAGGACTGTAATATCTACCAAGCACTGGCCAAGGAAATGGCATTTATACATTGCACCTGCCAGCTTATAAGGGATTGGTCAGATTTCTCAACCTGTACAAAGTGCTCAATATCTTCACTAAGAAGATAAAGATGGTAACTCTAAAATTTTTAAGCTTTATGTCCTAGACACCTTGTCAGTAAATTTATGGGGCTGAGATGTTCTAAGCAGCCTAGGTTTGTTTGGGGATTTAAAAGGTAGCTCTCGCTTCTGCAGTGAGCTGACAAAAAAAAAAAAAGTTGGAGAAGGATCAAATTCTATTATGTCATCTTAGGGACTTAATAAAAAAAAAATTTATTTCTCCTAGAGAAATTGAAGAAAATTTATAATAAGGGTATTTACCTATAACCCAGTCTTCCCAACAAAGAATAGTTAATTCACCCATCCAAAATTTTTGGCAGGGGCACTGACTTTTCTGTTCCCAGCCCAGAAAATAGCAGAAAAAAATAATTGGCTTTCAGAAGAGCCAATCTGGGTTTGCCAGTGGCCCTTAACAGGGGAGAAACTTAAAATAGCCCACATGCTGGTTCAGGAGCAACTTTAGACTGGTCCAATAGAACATACTCTTAGTCCTTGGAATACACCCATTTTTGTAGTTAAGAAAAAGTCTGGTAAATGGAGGTTGTTACAAGATCTCAGGGCAATTAATGGTGTTATCAAGCCAATGAGAGCTTTACAACCAGGGCTTCCTTCTTCTACAGCCATTCCTTTAGATTATCATCTACTGGTAATATATTTAAAGGATTGTTTCTTTACATCCAGATGACTGTAAAAATGTTGCCTTCAGTGTCCCAGCAATAAATTTTAAAGAATCAGGAGATATTGCTGGAAGGTACTGCCTCAGGGAATGTGTAATAGCCCAACTCCTTGTCAAAATTTTGTGACCCAGGCTATCCCCCTGTGAGGAAGGAATTCCCTGATGCATGTATTATTCATTTCATGGATGATATACTTTTAGCACATGCTAATTCAGGTGTAGTTTCGAAAATCTTTGCTCAATTAGAAAATTCACTCACTACAATGGGTTTGTGCATCGCACCTAAAAGGTGCAAAAGATATCCCCTTTTTGATATCTAGGTCATATAATAGAAGGATACACAATCCATCCTCGAAACTTACAAATAAGAGTCAAGGGACTGCACACCCTTAATGATTTTCAAAAATTATTAGGTGATATTAGTTGGCTGAGTCCTCTTTAAAACTATCTACTGCAGATTTGAGTGCTTTGTTTCAGATCTAACAGGGGAATCCTTCTCCAACTTCTTGTCAGCTCATTGCAGAAGTGAAAACTGCCTTAAAGAAGGTTGAAATTGCTACTAAAAATGCTCAGCTTACTAGAATTAACCCACAAGAGTCTATATATCTATTAATATTTTCAACTGCTCACACTCCCATAGGAGTGATATGATAATCATTGGGAGTTATTGAATGGATCCATTTAGCTCATTCTCCTCAAAAGTCATTAATACTTTTTCATGACTTTGTTGCTCAGTTGGTTATTAAGGGCAGAACATGAGTTTACAGCTGGTTGGATCAGAACCTAATATTATAATCATCCCATTTTCTGCTCCACAGAATGATTGGCTTTTCCAAACTTCTAATATTTGACAAGTAGATTTTGCTAATTATCCTGGTCAAGTAGAAAGTCTTATCCTTGTGATAAGATTATTCAATTTGCCTTAGTAACTGCATTTATTTTTCCAAAAATTGTGCGTGAACAACCAATAGATGGAACACTAACGGTATTCACTGATGGCTCAAGCTCAGTTAAATCAGGTTTTTATAGTCATGCTCATACAGAGGTAATACAAACATCATATACTTCTGCCCAATGAGTGGAACTTGAAGCTGTCATTTGTGCTTTAAGTCATTTTGCAAATGAGTCCATTAATATTTATTCTGATATCTTATATGCAGTTGGAGTTACAAAAAATATTGAAACTTAAACTATCAGCTATACACAATAACAAAACTTCAACTATTGGGTATATACCATCATAAAATTTGTTTCATACCTTGAATAAGAAAGTACAAATGTATCAGCATCCATGTTTTATAGGCCATATATGGGCCCACACTAATCTCCCAGGGCCTTTAACATCAGGTAAGATTGATAAATTGGTTGCTGTTTGTCAGCAAATGTTTGCATAACTGTGCAAAGCTTCACATTCTTTGCATCATGAAAATGCTTCTAGCTTACATTAAAAAATTAATATTACTAGAGAGCAACCCCTCAAATTGAACATCGATGCCCACAATGTGTTATACACATTTAACCTTTACCATCTGGGGTAAATCCACATGGGTTACAACTAAATAAGTTATGGCAAGTGGATGTAACTCACATTCCTCAGTTTGGTAAACAATGTTATGTACATTTAATTGTAGGTACTTATTCCAGATTTATCTTTGCTACAGTCTGTGCAAAAGAAAATACTCCACATGTTATTTCTCTTTGCCTAGATGCTTTTTCAGTATTAGGATGTCCTTTACATATTAAAACTGATAATGTATCAGTTTATGTTAGCTCTTCTTTTCAGCAATTTTGCCAACAGTTTTGTATTGACCATAAAACAGGTATTCCTTACAACCCTCAAGGTCAAACTGTTGTAGAATGAGCTCATTTATCTATTAAGCTACAATAACAGAAAGGGAGAGATAGAACTAGGACCCCCCCAAAAAACCTCAACTACACCCTGTTTGCTTTAAATTTTCTAAACTGTGACTCAAAAGGTTGCACTGCAGCTGAGCAACACATGTCTTTCACAGCAACAGGCCCTTTAGGCCAAGTTTGGTAGAAGGATTTACAAACTAGCCAATGGAGAGGACCAAATCCAGTGATTATGTGAGGCAGAGGTCATGCTTGCATTTTTCCAGAAGGTGCTTTTCATCCTATTTGGGTACCTGAACATACCTTCAGACATGGAGAACCTAGAACCAAAATTCAAATGACTGAGGATTGATCCACAGATATCAGACCTGACTCCCAGAAATAAGAGAAACCTTTGAAGGAAGAGGGGAAAGAAAATGGCCCAGAGAGACCCAACAGTAAAGCTATGCTATGGAAGCAGTTGAAGAATTTGACACTGCAGGCTTAACAACTGATTCAACAGCAAGGAAAAGCTAAGTCTCCAACTATGATGCTTGTCACCATGCTAGCTCTATTGAATTATAAAGTAAATGAGATACAGAGAAAACTTATTTGACATATTTTCCAGATCATTCTTTAGTAAACCCAGCCATGTGAACTGGAAAATCCATTCCAATATTTACGAATGACTCATATATGATGGGAGGATTTACAGACACCCATATTACTCCCATCCATGTGACTGGGTTTAATTATTCTAGCTATAGTGTTCAATTACCTATATGTGTTGGTCCCAGGATAAACATACTGGCTGTCTAAAAGTGTCCTTTGAGGAAAAGACAGCAGTTAGAGTACCTAGACCAGGTAATCATACTGTCCCCAGGGACTCAATGCCTTATATTAGACCAGTTATTAAAATGGGACTTTCTCATAACAAGCCAGTCATTTCAGTGGAATGTCCGCTAATACGTAACTGTCCGAACCATTCTACAATAGAAATTGGCACCTTTCCAAAGTGAATGGATTGTATGAATACTTTCCCAGTACAGCATAAGGTATCTAGAAATAGTGGGTACATCTTAGACTGATCTCCTAGGTTTGATAAAAAACAATTACACAAGAGTGCTGCCATGACTCCTGGAGGATTTGTTAGTAACCTCTTAAACTTCAGCAAAAGTGGCATTCAGAAAGATATTTCACAGTTGATGGTTGCCTCAAAATTTTTACATTTTACTGATAAGCCTTTACCTGACTTTGTAAGCAGAAATTGTAAGAAGGGTTCTTGTTATGGCCTGTGGGTCTGTGTTCAATCTCCCTACATTTTAATTACTGGAGATGTAAAAGTTAAAAGAAAAGATGATATCTTGTAACATTCGATAAATGTAATTGAACCAATTGCATCACCAGTTATAATAGAGGGAAATGAAAACTAATTCTTCACCAGCCCTCTTTTGTTTTATTGCTAGCTATTATTTATATTTATATTTTTATATTTATATTTTTATTTATATTTATATTATATTTCAGAGCCATGGTACGCTGATGCTGGCTTTCAAGTTTATAACAAACACATGCCCAGCTAACGAGACCTAAATGTGCTCTCAGACTCATAATATTGGGAGTAATTGCCTTAGTTTTATTTGTTGCTTCCATAGTCACAGCTTCAGTGGCCATATCTCAAATATTCAGCATGCAGATTTTTTAAAATAATTTGGCTCATAACATTTCCAAAGCTCTTCCTAATCAAATAAATATTGATGAAAGGATTGAAGCTAAGCTAAATATCAGAATCTACTGTCATAAATATTAGTAATTAGCTTTCAGCTTTAAAATTCAAGGAAAGGCTCAAATGTCACACTGACTATAAGTATGTGCATGTTATTGCTGCCAGATACAATGCTTCCTAATGGAATTGGGAGAAGGTTAAAAACTATTTATTAGGTATTTTGTCAGAATAATAATAACAGCTTGGATCTCTTGGATCCAAGGACATCCAATGCATGGCCATATGGAATATGCATGACCATATTCCAGATACACAAAAAAGTAAGATTGATTTTTTGAATCCTACCTCTTTAGCTGATCAAATACTTTGAGAGTTAAATGGCTTTAACCTTGTAAACATACTTAAACACTTTGCATGGTATATCACTGGACTGTTCCCTTTGTTACTTATTCTCTCTTATATTGTAATCTTAGGGTGTTGTGCCTTCAAAACAAGAATTCACGGACTTGAGATAGTAACTTATCACCTGCTTTTTCAAATAAAGAAGGGGAAACATGTGGGAAGCTACTCTGAATGAACACACCTTCCAGTCCTGACACAGGGCTCTGACCAATTACTACATTTTGTGGTGACCTGGGTGTTGCCCCAGCTTTGATAGCAAAATGTGGCTTCAGGTGTAGGCACACCCCCTGGAGTTGAGTTACACTCACCTGCTCCCTTGTAATTCTCTACCCCTTCTTCCCTTTTTAGGATAGAACTTTCTAAGAACAGCATCCCCCAAAATAAATGCTCACTTCTGAAAGTGCTTCCCTCTCTCTCTCTTGTCAGTCTCTTGTGACTTTATTTTGCTCCCCTTTTGGGGAGCTAGAGGTCGAGAGCCAGGGAAAGCCGTCCTGAAGCTTATGTGAAGGCAATTCATGTCTGTGTTTTATTTTGCATCACCCCAAATTCACAGAAGTGACCTTAGTTCAGCTGCCCATGCTGGATGGGGGCAGCAGTGCTTGATGTGGGTTTTGATTATTAGGAGTGTGCTCCCTATTATATATATATATATTTTTTTAAAGTATGTGTTAAGAAATAAAGCATTGATAAACTATTATGAATTATCATTCTTAACTTGATTTCCAAGAAAGCAACCAAGTAGATTGATTCAAAACCTTATTTTTTTCTTTCTACTTTGATTGTATTAAACTCTATGTACAGTTCACATCAAGTTTCTACTCATAAAACCCTCACAAGATTGGATATTTAGAAATGTAAGCTGATTTAAGATCTTATGTGTGATCAATAAATAATCTCTTTGACGACATTTCAAAGCATGGATTATTAGTGGAAGTTGGCCTTAACCATGGCTGTCCACTTCTAGTCAGTTAAGCTTCCTGATCACTGCAGAATATAAAGATAGTTACTGAAATGCTTCCTTTATTTGTAGGCTAATTGAGATTGTTACATGTTTAAGTTTATTGAGTTGCAGCCATAAGGGTCTATGTTTGAACATAGTACATAGACTCTACAACTCCTATGCAGTTTTCTCTAACCTCCAGATGTGTGTGCTTTCGTCATGTTCTTTTGAAAATTTATTTTTCCTTTGAGCTCAATTTTAAACTTGCTTTCAGAAATGCAATTTTGAACTAGTTATTCACCCCAGACACCAAGCAGGAAGTTCAGCAACCAGCATAATTTTCAGGTATACATAATATGTAGCATAATATATGATTACTTGGTTAAAGTGTTATCATGGTTATACTAAAAATCAGAATTACATTAGAAATGTATTCCAAGTATTGGTTTTATATTATTAGTATTCCCACGAGAGTGGGGATGATATAGCAGAGTTTAGTTTTTATTTGCCAAATTCAAAGACTATATTCTACATGTCTCAATGTTACTTGCTTCATCACATCTCATGCTTTTTCATTTTTTTGGATCACAGTTAGAAACAGTAGACTGTATACAAATGGAACACTCATGCAAAGAAGAAACAAAGTGCCCAGGGATGTTAGGGAAGAATTCAGAGAGCCTGGAGTTACACCAAAAAAAAAGGACAAAAGGCTTCTTTGAGGTGGACCATGTAGTTTTGATTATTCTTTATACTGTTAATTCCAGCTGTTTGGTCTGGATTTTTTATTTAAAGTGTTAATGTAAGATTTGCAAGATGAAATTAGAACTGTTAAATTGCAAATCTTTAAAAAATGCATATTTCATGTGCTGTTATGTAAATAGATTTAACCACAGCATATGGAATTATTTCTAACCAACTTACAAAGAATTTAAAATTTAAGGTAGAAAAAATAGTTTTTGTTTAATGGATTTGCAATTGGTATTTTTGCATACTGAAGGTGAAAATTGACCCCAGTTATCTAATTTATATGCTAATTTCATAGGTAAGATGCATAATTTTTTTTTGTTTTTGCAAATCATCTTTGAAAGAAAAATTAAATAAGAAAAGTTATGCCATTTTTAATCTTGTAAATATTTAGCAGTTATTCCTGCATTGATTGTGTGGATTTACCTTCTGAAATAATTGACTCAGTTTAAACATACAAGGACTAAGGGTTTAGTTAAGAATACAAACTAATTTATTTTTGTGTATTAGTTGATGAAAGATATGGAATAACAACCCCCCAAGGGGAAGAATGCAAAGAATGGGCTCTGGACTTCCATCCCAGTAACAATGGATTTCTTTCAAACTCTTGCAAACTGTTTTCTTGATTTAGACTTTGAACCTGCCCAACTAGTTTCCTGATGGCCCAACCAGTATGTTACAAGTCTCTAATGACTAAGTCACACCAAACATTCTGTTATAATTAATGCTCATTAAAACCTAGACAATCAGAAACCTCTTGTAACCAGTTGTCATTTTCTCCCCTGAAAAAGTGCCATTCCACAAACACTTAATAAAGACAGCTTGCAGCTGGGCATGGTGGGGCATACCTGTAATACCAGTGGTTAGGGAGGCTGAGGCAGGAGGATCATGAACTCAAAGCCAGTCTCAGCAAAAGTGAGGCACTAAGCAACTCACTGAGACTGTCTCTAAATAAAATACAAAATAGGGCTGGGAATGTGGCTTGGTTGAGTGCTCCTGAGTTCAATACTCAGTACCCCCCTAAATAAATAAATAAAGACAACTTGCTGATCCATTGAGGTCTGCTTGTGTTTCCATTATTTTTGCTTACAATTGACCTCCCACAACTTTTGGCTTAACTTTGTTCCCTGTCAAAGTGGAGCTTTTTCTGTACTCCATTTTCCAGGAACCTACAAAATTAAGAAGCATCTTTTCCTACTCTATACTCTCCCCGACCCCCAAAATCATCATTTTATGTTCTAGGAAACAACCTATTATGAATAACCACCCACATCTATGACTTAAGTTCCTGGATATCCTGCTTGTCCTTCACAAGGCTAGGCCCAGACCCTCCAAATTCCCATTCCTGGTTTCATAAATAATCAGCTACACTATTGAGGTCATTGACTAATATAAACAAACTGCTTAAAAAGGCTTAGCAAATTGACCAGAATTTAGTCTGCTTTCTTCTGCTTCTAAAATTTTGTCCCTTCTTTAGAAGTTCTTCCTGAGAATCAGCTGATATCAGAGAAAAATCCTAATCGATGGTTTGATCACATTGTGAACTCATCCTACATCTCAAGGCTTCCTGGTCTTGTTTACCTTTTTCCTGTAAATAAAACTCACTACTGCCACTCGAGAACATTGCAGAACTTATAGTTAAAATATTCTCCCTATTGCAAATTCCCAGCCCCCTGCCTTTGCAATCGTCTTCTTGAATAAAATAAAATCTTCCCTCACCTAAGTCTGGATTTGTTATTTTAACTGGTAAGCCCTTTTTAAGTTATGGTTAGTTCTGGCTTAAGTTGAAAAAAAAATGTTTCAGGTAATGTTTTTGCAAACCTATTTTTAAAAATCATAAATGGAATTAGAATGATACCCAAATTTTAATGACTTAATGTATATATTTTAGGAAGATGGCAAATCAGAATAATAATTCCATCTTCATTTTAATGCTGACCTAGGGTTCTAAATAGTCAATTATAACCAATTTATGATTATACATAAAAAAAAACTAAGAAAGTATCATCAAATTGAAATAGAAAATGAAGCAAGCCCTAGTATTTCACTTTGAGTCTTAAGGCAGTATTCTGGTTTAAATATGTACCTTGGGAAAGATAAGGTGATCCACTTGTATGAAAAATGTTTTCAGCTGATATCAGAGGAACGTCTGTGGTTAGAGTCTAGCAAATCAAGGAAGAAAACAGGGAGGCATGAATTACTCAACATTATATCCCCAGTGTCTAAACTAAGTCATGGCACATGGTATATGCTGACTCAATATTTATAAAAGAAATTTATTATATTTCTTTAACACAATTTTATTTTTATTTAAAAAATTTTACTCACTCAAACATCATAGTAAGCATTCCTAGCATAAGATATACATATTTATGTTGAAAAGAGGCATGAGATATTGGGAATTGGGAGGTGACTAGTATATATTTATGAATTCTGCATGTCACATCCTTTGAACATCTGGAACTATTCTTTTAAAATATTTTTATTTGTTCTTTTTAGTGATACATGACAGTATAATGTATTTTGACATGTTATACACACAAGGAGTATAACTACCCATCCTTGTGGTTGTACATGAGGTGGAATTACATGGGCCCTATATTCATATACAAACATAGGAAAGTTATATCTGACTCATTCTATTGTCTTTCATATCTCCATCACTCTCCCTTCCCTCCATTCCCCTTTATCTAATACAATGAACTTCTATTCTTCCCTAGCCCACCCTTTATTGTGTGTTAGCATCTGCATATTAGCGAATATTTGGCCTTTGGATTTTTTGTTTTGGAGGTTTTTATTTTTTTAGATTCAGTTATTTCACTTGGCATGATAGTCTCCAGTGTCCTCCATTTACTGGCAAATGTCAAAATTTCATTCTTATTTATGGATGAATAACATTCCATTGTGTATATTTACCACTTTTTTGAATCCATTCATCTGTTGAAGGGCACCTAGGGTGGTTCCATAACTTAACTATTGTGAATTTCAACTGTATAAACATTGATAGCCATGTCACTATAGTATATTGATTTTAATTCCTTTGGGTATATACTGAGAAGTGGGATAACTGAGTCAAATGGTGTTTCCATTTCAAGTTTTCTGAGGAACTTCATACAGCTTTCCAGAGTGGTTGCACCAATTTTCAGTCCTAGCAGCAATGTACAAGTGTACCTTTTTTTCACATATTTACAACACTTATTATCATTTTTATTCTTCATAATTGCCATTCTGACTAGAGTGAAATAAAATCTCAGTGTAATTCGCATTTCTCTAATTGCACCTTTTTTTCATATATTTGTTGGCAAAGCATATTACTATTTCTGTGAAGTGCTTGTTTAGTACCTTTGCCTATTACTAATTTTTTTTGTGTGTGTATGTGTGTGTGTTTTAATACATTGAGTTCTTTATGTATCCTGGAGATTAATGTTCTCAGGTGCAGGTGGCAAAGACTTTCTCCCATTATGCAGGGCTTTTTTTCATGTTCTTTATTATTTCCTTTGCTGTGAAGAAGATTTTCAGTTTGATACTATCCTATTTATTTTTTTATTTTTTTTTAAAGAGAGAGAGAGAGAGAGAGAGAGAGAGAGAGAGAGAATTTTTAATATTTATTTTTTAGTTCTCGGCAGACACAACATCTTTGTTGGTATGTGGTGCTGAGGATCGAACCCGGGCCGCAAGCATGCCAGGTGAGCGCGCTACCACTTGAGCCACATCCCCAGCCCACTATCCTATTTATTGATTCTTGATTTTACATCTTATTGACAAACTTGGTTTCTAAGCTGGCATGATGGAGATTTGGAATTAATTTTTTTTTCTAGTGGGTGCAGGGTCTCTGGTCTAATGCCTTAGTCTTTGATCGACTGTGAGTTGAGTTTTGTGCAGGGTGAGAGACAAGGGTTTAATTTTACTTTGCTGCATATGGATTTCCAGTTTTCTTAGCATCATTTGTTGAAGAGACTGCTTTTTCTGCAATATATGGTTATGGTGTCTTTGTCTAGTATGAGATAACTGTACTTATGTTGGTTTGCCTCATGTCTTCTATTCTGTATCATTGGTCTTCATGTCTATTGGTGCTACTACTATGCTGTTTTTGTTATTATGGCTTTGTAGTATAATTTAAGGCCTGGTATTGTGATATCTCCTGCTTCACTTTTTTCTTCCTTTACTATTCTGGGCATCCTATTTTTTCAAATGAATTTCATGACAATTTTTTTCTATTTCTATAAAAACAATTGTAATTTTAATAAGAATTGCATTAAATCTGTATAGTAATTTTAGTAGTATGGCCATTTTGAAAATATTAATTCTGCCTATCCAAGGACATGGGAGATCTTACCATCTTTTAAGCTCTTATTCAATTTATTTATTTAGTGTTCTGTAGTTTTCATTGTAGAGATCTTTTACCTCTTTTGTTAGATTAATTCCCAGGGGGGGTTTTTTGGCATTTTTTTGAGGCTATTGCAAATGGGATAGTTTTTCTAATTTCTCTTTCAGCTGATTTATCATTAGTCTATAGTAATTCAATTGATTTATGAGTGTTAATTTTGTATCCTCCTACTTTGCTAAATCATTTATGACTTCTAGAAGTCTTTTGGTCCATTTTTTGGGTCTTCTAAATATAGGATCATGTTTTCATCAAAAGAAATGGTTTGAAGTTTTTTTTCCTGTTTTTATTCCTTTAAATTTTCTTTTTTTATGATTTTTTCCTAATTACTGTGGTTAGAGTTTCAAGAATTATGCTGAATAGAAGTGATGAAAGAGGGCATCCCTGTGTTGTTCAAAGTTTTAGAAGAAATGCTTCAGTTTTGTTTTTTTTAGAATAGTGTTGGCCTTGGGTATAACATATATAGCTTTTACAAGGTTGAGGTTTGTTTCTACTATTCCTAGTTTTCCCATGTTTTAAACATAAATGGATGCTATATTTTGTCAAATGCATTCTCTGCATCTATAGAGATAATCATGATTTTTGTCTTTAATCTATTGATGTGATGAATTAAGAAATACTCTTCAGTTAAAAGTACAAGTTAGTTTGTACTTTTAATGGTTAAACAGATTCATTTATTTCCAAAGTTAATTAATACACTCTTAACTCTGAAAATGTTCTCAAATAAAATGAGATATAGAAATGTCTTTATCAGATATGATATTAGCCATCTTGATGTCCCCTCATCTTAACATATATCCTTAAATTACATTTTTGTATTGTAGAATATAAGGAAGTTTTATGACATTATTTTGTTTGAAAAATTATTCTGAATATCACATACATATTTATCCTATAAAGACTCAGGTCTTTTCCTATTTGCCTCTACACTGTACTCTTTTATTGTGCTCTCCCAAAATTCCTATTTGGTTTTTTATCCCCCCTTTGAACCTCAGAAGGAGACTTTCTTTGGGAATATGATCAATTAGGATGAGGTCATACTGGATGAGGATGGACCCTAAATTCAATTTGAATGGTATTCTTAAGACTATGGAAATTTGAACATACAAGTGCATATGGGGAGAAGACCTTTCAGAATCACAGCAGATACTGAAGTCATTCACCACCATGCCAAAAAACCACCAAAGATTGCTAGCAACCATGGGAACTAAAGGAAGCAAGAAAGAATTCTTTCCTCGAGTTGTAGGAGGAAGCATGATACTGTAGTCTTCTTGACTTTGGACTTCTATCCTCCAACACTATGAGAGATTAAATTTCTGTTTTTTTTTTTAATCCATCCAGTTTGTGGTATTTTCTTACAAAACAGTTATTTTAGTCAGCCTTTTCACTGCTGTGACTAAAGAACCCACCAGAACAATGACAGAGGGGGAAAGTTTATTAGAGTCTCAGTTTCAGAAGTCTTAGTAGAAGGCTTTCTCCATTCCTACAGGCTCAAGGTGAGGCAGAACATCATGGCAGACAAGTGTATCAAAGAGAACCAGCTCACATGATAATCAGAAAGCACACACACACATACACACACACACACACACACACACACACACACACACACACACACAGAGGTCTCCATTTGTCAGATACAAATATCTACCCCAAAGCCTCACCTTCAGTTTCCACCACCTCCATCCACACCCTACCACTTCAGTTACCACTCAGTTAATCCCTATCAGGGGATTAATTCATTGATTGGGTTAAGATTCTCCCAACCCAGTCATTTCTCCTCTGAACTTTATTGCATTAGTTCACATGTGAGGTTTTTGAGGACACCTCACATCCAAACCATAACATTCCTCCCGTGCCCCCCAAAACCCACAATCATCTCCAAATGCAAAATACATTTTTTCCATTTCCAAGAGTTCCTGTGGTATCAACTGTTCTGAAATTGTTCAATGTTCAAGTCTAAAGTCTTCTCTGAGGCTTAAAGCAATATCTCATTGTGAGCGCCTGTAAAATTATAAGTAATTTACATGTTTTCAATATATAATGGTACAGATTTAACATTTCCATTCCCCAAATTTGGGGCTTAGAAAGAAGGGATAGGACCAAAGCAAGACCAAAATCCATCATGTGAGATACTTCCTTCCACCATACTCTTCCTCCTGATGTTCAGCCTCATCTGGAGCCCTGAGGAATGAAGCTGGCTGTCTATGGACCAAGACTTCTGAAACCATGAGCCCCTCAATAAAGCTTTCCTCCTCCATAGTTTTTCTTTCAGTCACAGAAGTAAAAAAAAAAAAAAAAAAAAAACTGACTAAAAGACTAGTATACCCTCATGCTCAAAAGAACCATTATATGGAGACTGATGTACAGAACAGGGATTTTGTTAACTGAATAAAAGGAGATGTTTTCAGAAAGTCTAATCAGTCACAAAGCACTATGTACTTCTAAGAGTTGACAATTTTTCTCTGAAGGATGTTATTTATTCTTTCTAGTAAGGAGTAGTAATTTTATTTTGATTTTTAGTAGTATCTGTATCATATAAGGTAATAGTAGTTGCTGTAATCTATCAAAAATACAATTTCAAAATTGTGACTGTCCAATGCATGTGTTCCAGTTTAGAAGTCAATTCTCACAGTGGAGATTCAGTGTCCTTCCATTGTTTCGGTTAGACATCTTTACCACATGTCTTCAAAATCATCATGGAAAGGGAAGATGTGCCCACATAGGAATTCTTTAATGGATCAGACGTGAAAGTTGCACATCTTTACTTTACCCATACTTCATGACTAGAACCTAGGTTGCATTATCACAATTTAATAATCCAGGAGATTATGGAGAATCATAGTCATGTCTATACCCAGAAGACAGAGAAACTAGATTTAGTCAAAGGCTAGGCAGTTTCTGCCTTATGGTAGCAATTTATTTTGATAAAGAATTACTGAGTAATTATAATGGGCCAACCACCTGTGTTGTCATTCTATAGTAGGAGACTTCCTGTAATTTATAATTCATAATAATGACAGGCAAAGTTTGAAGGATGTGAATTACAAAAAATATTAAAAATAAGATGGATATTGCACATTCCATTTCATGATAGTATTCATATTTTAATTTAGATTTCCTGTCATATTTTTTATATTTAGATTCATGCTTCATTTACTTATTATAAATTTTTCTTCAATTGTCTTCATGAAAAATGTTCTCAAATTTTTAATAAAAACCACTCTAATATAGATGAAGGAGAAAGAGTGAGCAATATGTATATTCAATTCCACCTCATAATCACACCAGTTATATTAAACTATTAGAAATCAGAAAAACATGATTAAAGAAAGTGGGAGATTCAGAATCACCTGAGAGAGTTAATTAAAAGCACCTCTATATTAGCTGTGACATTTAAATGAATTATTTACAAGAGATTCCCTAGATACTACTACAAAAACACAATCTTTCTGTAATATATGGCAATGGTGGCATAGAACAGAAAGTCTTAAACTTCAAAAGCATCCTTTTTTAATACCATTTTTTCTCTCAGCCATTCCCACAGTATCTGTAGACCTAATCAGATCTTGGTTTTTGAAGGTTAGGCAGTTGACGATGTTTTTAGTAATTCACACACTTCATACAAGTGCAGAGAACTGCACGTAGATGCCTTTATACATCAGCTGATCCAAACCCAAAGTTGCTGAGTGACATAGATGTAACTGCAACTCAGCAGGACCTTGACCAGAGTGACATCATTGTGCTCTCAATCACCTGCACCTACTTAAAGAGGAAAAACTACCACTGGAATGTTTATTTTCATCATGTTTAACTGGAACCTATTTCTTAAATTCATATTTCTGTGTCTTGGGACAAAATGTTCACATTCAGTTCTCTTCATTTGTCTTTCTCTTTCTGTCTCTCTCTATTTCTGTCTCTTTCAATTGTTTTTCCAGTCTTTTTATCTTATTAAAAAAAAGTTTTAGTTTATACGAAGCTGAAAGTTGAAGAGGTCGTTGTTGTGTGTTAGTATCATGTTAATAATAGAAGCCAAAACATCCTCTACTGAACTGCAGAGAAGGTTGTCTAACTGTGTAATTCAAGAAATAACAACCCTGAACTAGATGTTAATTGTTCACAAAAAGATTTTAAAAACCAGTGTGTCTAAGAAATATATAGTATGGCATATGCTAAGGTCTTTATGTTTGTTTCTCCAAAATTACATGCCGAAACCTTAACCCCCAAGGTGATGGTATTAGAAGGCAGGGTCTTTGGGGAGGATTAGGTGATAAGATGCTTCATGAATGAAAGTAATGTCCTTATTAAAGTCACTTCAGAGAGCTGCTTTGCCACTTCCATCCTATGGAAATAACAGGAGAGAGCGCCAACTGTGTATCCACAAATGAGTGCTCATCATATGCTTGTTGAGAGCCATAGCCGAGTTGGAATGATGCATGGCATTTTTGCCAGAAAGGAGTGATTGAGAAGTTATGCCAGCAAGCCATTGAGATGATAATGGTTATGTTAAGCTATTTATTCAATTGTATATTAGACTCCTGCTGTCCGCCTTGCCTGCTACTTTGGAGTTCTCCAGGGGATTCCTGGAGAGTTTCCATTGGTTGGGGAAGTGCCGGAGGAGGGATTTCCAGAGGAGGGATTTCCAGTTGGTGTGGTGTGTCCTGGGAGAAGGCGGCCTGTGTGGCATTCCTGGGAGTTTGGAAATAAAGTTTGTTCCTGCTTCAGTGGCTCGTGATTTGTGCCCAGCCAGACTTCGGCATATGCTAAGTCTGCTGGCTCCTTACCCTTGGAGGTCCTAGTCCCCAGAACTATGAAAAATAAAGTTCTTCAATGTATTAACTACTGAATTTATGGTATTTTGTAATAGCATCCCAAATGATTTAAGATGGTGGATAAAATTGTTACTGTTATCCCATTGAAAGCAAATTACTAACTTTCAGTTCCTATCCTAATTGATATTGAAATTTAGTATCACAAAGTGGTAAACATTGAAATTGTCTAGGTAAAAGTAGTCTGAGTGACACTGGGTATCATAATAATTCAAAGTAGAGAAGCTGAAGTTCTTGTTATCTGTTATCAAGCAAATGGACAAGATATCATCTGCTGTACTTTGCAATAAAAAAATCATGTTATCTGACTTGGAGCATTATGGCATTTGGCATGGAAAATTTAGAATTTTAGAATGGATTTTTAAACTTTTTCCTTTGAATAGAATCAGTGATGTCCTATAATAAAAATAGATTTAGATTGAAATAGGATAATTTTAAGAATCAAATTTTTGAAGCTGACCAACTTTCAAGGATGGCTGAGTATGCTGACCTGGAGCCTTGTAAAAATGAAAAAGCTATGCTATTTAACAAAAAGCCTGTTACTATAAGCAGAATTGAGTAAACCAGAGACAAAATTGGCAATAAGATTGAGATATGAAAAAAGTCATATTTTCTGGGGAACTTGCCATGAATCTCCTGTCACATAGTGCCAGGGAGAGACAGGAAACAATTATTTTTATTGTTTAAGTGCAGATAGCAGAAAGAAGAGCTGATTAACTATGTTTTCCCATTCCAAACCATTGTCTCAAATTGTCCAAAGCAGATGCCTTAGTGGAGGTCATTAAATTGAGGTCTAGTGAAGCAAAATATAAGTGAGATCTGTTGCTAGGAAACGGATATTCCCGGTTTCAGCTCTAGAATCAGAAAACTCGACCCAACAGAGTACCTGCCTTTATGGGAGTTGCTTTACCAGTATCTGAGGTTAAGAGATTATGAATGTCCTTCCACTTAACAATTATGATACCCTCACATCTGCTCTTCCCACACAAGTGGGCACACACACACACAAACCAGCAGGAATCAAGATGATAGAGTTTCAACAGTGCAAATGTGCCTTCTTTCAAATTCCCTTCTCACATGTGGCTATGAGTAATGCAAAATAATGAGTTCCTCTCAAAGTCTAGACCAAGAGAAAAATGAACAAAGATCCTTCCAGAAAACTATTCAGGACTCATTCAATTATCAGGGCTGAGTTTATACTCCTTTGCAACCAGATATCAACTATAAAGCGTTGACTATTAAACTCTGTTTACAATTAATTTCTTTCCCTAATATTTTTTTTTCAAACAGTGTTCTAGTTATTTTAATCTTTCATTTTATGTTGTGTTAATTGAGGGTAATAACATTCATCCAAGGTCTCCAGATCATGTTGAAATACATTCTATGTTTACTTGAAAGGCCACACTGGAGAAGGATAATGGATACAATGATGAGATTTTTTTTTGTAGAGGAGATAAATTGTATGTGCATTTTTAGAGGCATTTTGGAAACACAAGCATGAGGAAGAGGATATATGTAGATTTGAGTTTCAAATCACAATTCTTAAAAACATAAAATCATAGCTCTCCTCCTAATGTTTTTTTTAATTTCAGAAAAGAAATTATTCAACAACATTGATTAATAAGGAAAATGATAGGATATTAAGATAGGTCTAAAGAGCATTTCAGTTAATTATAGGCAATTGAATGAAGGAACACTAGCATAAATTTCTAAGTGTGATATAAAACTGCTCAATAACCTATGATGTCATAAGCCATACCTCTTGTTTTTGCTGCTGGACAGAAGTTATTTACAGCTTTGCTAGACAAAAATCTACAACTAACATGTTATTTTACTAAATCTGGGACTTACATGATCAACAATAAACAGTGAGTTGAACAACGTGCATTTCCCTAAGACTTGGCAGTGTTGGGATTTCTATATAATGTTAAAAGAATAGATAAGCTGCTTTTTGCTTTTGGTTTTTGCCTTAGTTTCAAGTTCTGAGAAATCTCATCATCATTTGGTGTATCAAAGTCATTTTTGTTTGCTGATTTTAGTCAAATTGCATTATTCTTTATTTCAATAATAATAACTTGATATTTATTTATGGGAATCAATTCTTACCCATGTTTGTGGCTTTAGTGACTGAATTAACCACAAAACCAGGGTGGGCATAAATCTGAGATAAAAACAGTGTCACTTTCCTTGGACCAACAATTTGATTAGGGACATGTAAACCAACAAGATTCAAGTGTCCATACAAACAAGGTGTAGCTGTTGTGCTTGTTGTTATTCTTAATCCTGGATTTGGAGTTTTGAATATTTCTGCAAGTATATTGTTGTCTGGAGAGATCAGCATTGATTCTCTCTTACCTAAATTTGTTTATGTGGCTCTTTAATCATTTTTCTTCGACATATGCTGTACTTCAGAAGAAAAATGGCCTGTCTAATTATAGGCCATTGCAATACCAGTGTGGAATGTTATAAATATGTGTGGAATGAATGAATTAGTAAATTATTAGACAAGGAAGAAAGTTTCTTTTTTTTCTATCTTAAAATAGTCCCTCTTAAGGATGGCTATCATTATCATGTTTAATGATTAAATTTCTAAAAACCTACAGACCTACAATCCTCGTTAGTGAAATGCTTATATTTTTATTTGTACACTAAGATAATTGCTGAGTAACTATTATAGAAGTCTCATTTGGATTTTCTTTGTATCTCAAACTGTGATCACAATGTTACTCTTCTTATCCATTTTAATTTATCTTTCTTTCCACTAAGCATGGTATGTCTGACCCATCTTTCTCCGCATTTGCTGCAAGGAATTCTTCATTAGGCCTGTCTTCCAGTGGCTTTATCATCACATAGTCAAATTTTGACCTGAGAACATGTTGTGGATCATCTGTTGTGACACTTACAGTAGCACGTTTCTCATATGAAGACTGTGCAGCTATCATTTTTCACTTTTCTGAATTTTGACTATATCTTGCAATTAATGTGTGCATTTTTGGATTGTAGACATACTTTGACTAAGAAGTTCTGCCATAGCAAAATTTAGAAATCTGTAGGACATCATTGAAAGTAAATTGTTGCTTTAGTCAAGAAAGTTAATCTCTCTCTCTCTCTCTCTCTCTCTCTCTCTCTCTCTCTCTCTCTCTCTCTCTCTCTCAGTGAAAGGGATTAAACACAGGGATGCCCCACCCTTAAGATACATCCTTTGCCCTTTTTTACTTTTTTGAGACAGAATCTTGCCAAGTTGCTTAAGGCCTAAGCCTCCCTAACTGCTGGGATTACAGGTATGCATGACCACACCTGGTTAGAAAGTTAAACTGTGAAAGTTAAATTGCTTATTCAATTTAAGTCACTTAACAACCATAAATCTGAAATTCAGGGAATTAAAGAAAACGCATCAATATTCCTTAGTTACTAAATGACTAAATCAGCTTGCTCATGTATGTGTCTTTGATATGAATACTTATATTAAATTTCACTCACTTTCCTACTTAAATTGTTCAATGGCTTCTTATTACCTAGAAGATTAAGTCTAAATTCACAAGCATGATACAAAGTCCTTCCATGAATTAGTCCCGTTTTAAATAAATTCTGCTTCATTTCTTGCTATTTGATACCACAAACTTCTTGTAAAGTACCACACACAATATCATTTCCCAGTTCTGTTCTTTTATTCACACAGAAATATTGGACCCCGACTTTTCTTTAACCTTTATGGTTCTCTTTCTTCAAATCTCAGCTTATGGTTGCTCTTGCTATTTTCTAAGAATAATTGGGTGATATAAATAATCCTCTTAAATCTCATGTGTACAATATTGCATAGAAATAACAATATTTTATTTGCCCTCTTTCACAAGGATGCAAACTACTTGAGGGGATTAGCTTTATTACTTCACAGTCATTATTTTACCAGGCTTCATATGGGCCTGTTGTGAAATAAAGAAAACATTGAACTAAATCTCTTAATAAAACTTTAGACAAGTGAAGGAGGAGTGGATTTATCTAGGGAAAAAGAAGACTAGATTATATTTAATATGAGTAGAGTTAATTTGTGTGTTAAGTAGTTGTAGAGAGGTCATACTGTGAAAAGAAAGATTCCCTCCGATTTTCAAAATTTTAGAGAATTCCTTCAATTTTTTGAAGTAATATAACACTGTTAATAATGATAATTATAACAGAAACTTTACAAAACACTTTGCTCTTGATTAAGCTTAGTGAATAAATGGAATAATATATTTCTTATGATAGTTATATAACAGAGATACGATGAATATTCTAATTTTCAAATGAAGAAGTCAAAGAGCAGATATTTCAAACAAAGCATCGAATCATGAATATTTAGTAAATAATGACAGTGTAAATTAAACTATTCAGTCTCTTCCAAATTCTATGAACATAAACACACTAGAGCTTTAGCACCCAGATTTACAACTAAGATTAAGGTTATTATGAAAAAACTTGAACATGAAAGATACTAAGACTGTTCCTAGAAATCAAAGCAAGACTAAAATGAACAGTTTCAGAAATTATAAATTTTTGTCCAAAAAATTATTATCACTGAAGACAGGATGCCTTTCACAGACTGCTGAGAATTGTTATAACAAATGTAACTACAGAAGGTCATTCTCTTAGTCCAACAAAGTTCTTGGAGAATGGATATCATTTTGGAAGTCACTGCTAAGAAAGAAAAAAAAAACTTTACATGACTGTGAGTCTTTCAGGTGGCTCTTCTTAGAATGGATGAATTTCTCTTTTCTAACTATTCATAGATGACCACACCTCCTGCTCTTATGGCTAAAATACCCATTCCCCTGGGAAGTGACTTGTGGGCTGAGGACTTTGGCTTGAAAAAATCAGACACTAACAGCAAAATTAGAATTTGGAGATGCTGACAAAAGGAATCAGGTAGAACTGTTTCTAGCAATAGTAACCTTCTATGGAGGGAAAATACTAGGTGTGACAGGGTTGGGGTATTGGCAGCAAAGCCTGGAGTGTCCAACTCCCAGCAGTAGCAACTCTGGTTTGGTTCTGTGATTAGAATTTTGATTCAGCCTTCATATTCTCTTTTCTCATGCTTATATTCTGAATATTTTTGTCTACTTTGGATATTTCATGAAATATTAATTTGTTAGCTTCAAATCAATCATATGTGATTATCATTTCCAGTGAATAAGAACCCTAACTGACAAAGGCTCTGAAACTCATGGATTCTCTGAGAAATTGAGGAATCAGAAATTGATCTACTAGTTTGCATGAGAATAAAGGTCATAAAAAAACCTCGCAATATTATAGAACCATGATAGCTCATGGTGTGCAAAGTTTAAAATTAAGATTAGTTTGTGACTAGGCCTGAGTAAAGATTTTGGAGAATTGAGTTCTTGAGAATATGAAAGGCACAGGGAGAGGCAGCTGCGTATGGTGACACCAGATAACTTTTGAAAATGACAGTGAATACAGATTCCTAACTACACACTCTAGGTCAAGGGCTGAATTTCAGGATTGTGATGGTGCTTAAATAATTCTGAGCCTAATGCAATAATTTGGCAGAGATATTTGGAGTTGAAAAAAGAAAAGCAAAAAGAATCCTCAAAATGAGAATAGGGGTTTCTATATCTCTAGATCCAATAAATGGGAAAAAGACAAAAAACTATTTTAACTATTTTGCCACTAATGCCATTATATCTAATTAAAAGGAATCAATAAAGAGGCAATGTATATAGAGTAAAACATAAATCCTGAATTGACACAGAGCACAGAGTTAACAAGCTCAGGAGCCACCGCTATTCCATCTGGAAGAACGAAAGGAAGACTTTGTAATTACTAAAACCTAGAAGCTTAAAAGAGGAGCCCTGCAAAATTGGAACTCTACTCTGTGAAGAGCAGCTGGTGCTTGTTAGTGCTGGAACTCAGGAGGTCAGAAGATGGTTCCTTGAACCTGAGGCTCAGACATAAGTAGAGTTCAGTTTGTCTGTTATCTTCCAGGGGACATGGTGAAGCTGCATTTGGAAAGGGAGAAAACAAGGAGAAATTGAGCAAATTTGCCTGGTATAAAACCATAAAGATGGTATTCACAGGGATGAAGAAGCAAGACTCTTCAATGTCTACCTTCTCTGTCATAATCTCTCTACAAAACCCCCTGTTGATGAAAACTAGTTGGAAAAAAAAAATTGGTTTTCAGTTTCTAGTAACATAAAACAGATTATGAAAGGGTGTGTGTAGGACTCAGAGACATTAGCTTAACATTAACAGCCAGTGATATGATGATTTGTAATAATAGTGAAATATGTCAGCTTTTCAATAAACTCATTTAAAAATGATTTTCTTATTCATTCACCAAGTTATCCAAAAGTCCACTATCCTTGAGTATTGTCAAGGATAAGAAGTAAGTTCCACCTCGCGTATATCATAAGCTACCAAGTTTTGAGGGAATATTGGAAATATCTATGGCAGAATGAGTTATAAAGAATCCTTTACCACTTATATAATATAATCAATTTTTTCTTATTTTTTCCAAATATACTCAGTATATTGTGCCGCAGTCTGGCTGGGCACAAGATCACGAGCCACTCACAGCTTTGTAGATTCAAACAGCAATTCTTTATTCCCGAATTCACACTGGCCCTCTACAAACACGTTCTGGGGAAATCCAAGTTCTGCCGCAAAATTCACGTACTCCACCAGGCTTTGAATCCCAAATACTTTCTGAATTCCACGAGAACTCAACGGGAACTCAGGCAGCAGGATACGCCCTATTCCCAGCAGGGAATAACCTTAAACCTGGAACCGCCCTAAACCCAGATTGTCCTAAACCAGGAACGCCCTGGACCCAAGGAGCGGGATACTCCCTAAAACCTGATCCGCCCTAATCCAGTAGGATCCTCCTTAAACCCGGATCCACCCTGGTCCTTGAGCAGGGTCGTCTTTCTCAAACATACATGCAATGTCACTTCAAATGTCCATTTCCACGAGTCCTTCCTCTAAGCAACATGGGGTATGCTGGCAAGGAAATTTCGATGCGTCATTCCTACTTGGCAATGGCTCTCAGCAGTATTGTAATGGTTATATTTGTTAATTTTATTCATGGAATGTGCACCTGAGTTTGTATTTGTATCATCATTTTTAGTTAACAGAATAAAAAATTTATTTTGAACTTCAGACAACTTGATAAAGGCCTTTCTAAATAGCCTGCTTCCTCCATAGATAGGGATTCTATGAGTATTAAATGTAATAAAGCAGTTAATATCCATAGTTTCTGGACAGTCTTGAGCAGTAAGTAAATGATAACTAAAAAAAAAATGTAGATTTATTTCACAGTTCCTTAATTTAAACCTATTTTTAATACATGGATTCTGTCTACCATACCAGCATTGCCTCTGATTATCTTTGTTCCTGTTTTTCTTGTACTAAAATATTTCTATCCAATTCCATGTATTGCTTAAGCTACACATAGGCAATGAGAAGAACTAGGAACAACATCCTCTGTATGCATAAATATTTCAAATGAGATAAGAAACTATTCTGTTTGTTGATCCACATCATTATGGCTGATAAGTAGCTCATAAATCTATTCTACTGTGTCATAATTTTGCTGGAAATAGTGGTTGCCTTGGCATCCATTTTTAGGCCTGGCAAGTTAAAACCCAGTTGCTCCTCATAAACTTTGGCCCAGTTAAAACTAACTCTTCCTGTGTGTGTGTGTGTGTGTGTTTGCAATAAAAATATAGCATGTTTGTTTCTCATCTCACTGATCCAAAACACAACACTTCCCACAGCTATTGACCTGATAAAACCCAATGGTTAACACCGGAGCCTGTCTGGCTGTTTTCCCTGCTAAACATACACTCAAATACACAACACTTGCTAGTTGAGCCCTCTGTTTTCCCCAGACTTCCCATCAGGCACCCTTCTTCTTTCATTTATCTGTGAGTAATGAAATGCTTGTGCCTTCATGTGTTGTGTTATGCTGTGTCTTCACTGTAGAAATAAATTATATATAGGTCAGAAAAGAGTACTAAGGACACCTGACTATTTAAATGAGCCCCCTATGAGAAAGAAATCCTGTTCATGTGTCAGATGACTAGCACAGGCCATCTGGGAGGTTAAAAAGGTATCTCACAAAAAGCTCTCTGTAAAACCCCACCTCCCATGGACCCCATCAGGGCAGAATTAGAATTTACAGACATTCTCTGGAAAGAGAGCTGAAGACTAAGTTAGGAAATAATATGAGTTGCATAAGCTGTCAAATTTAACTGATCTGTTTTAATAAAACGAAAAAATGCAAAAGGTAAAATGTTGTAATATCACTATGTTAAAACAGCAATTGGAATATAAATTATGAAATGAAAACTTTCGATTCAACACAGAAAATTTTTTTAAAAAAATAAATGATAGAACTAAACTTCAATTTTTCTTGTACCTTCATATTGCATGTTGAACTGCTGGCTTAATATCTCAGCAATGTCTCAGTACCATATGTCATTTGCATCATGCCCACCTGTGCACAGGGTACATTCTAATATGCTTGTATATTTCTTCCCATTGTCTTCAAAACTCATTGCACAGAGGACAAAGGAATTCAGCATGAAGGAATGATGTCTATAGCAGGGTATCAGAGTAGATAGATTCTGGTTACCACCACAACACTGAAATGATAGGATTATAGCAAACTAGCAGTGAAAATGTATATTGGGAGGGGTTAGGAAAGGTGGAAGAGGAAGGAGAGAGATTTAGCTGATAATATAAAAAGAGCTGCTTCATATAAGCAGAGTAAGGCTCCTGATTAGGAAATGTTGCCATCTAGTGTGGATGTATTTAACATGCAATGTTGTTAGTTCAAGATTCAGGGGCTTATATTCACAGAATAAATATTTATCATTAAATACTCTATGTTTGAAAAAATTACTGTTATAATACTATATTATTTTAGCTCAATTAACTATTTTACACAGTATCATGAACAAAAGAGAACATAAAATCCAAATTAAATAATAAATAATTAAAAAATAAATAATTAGATAATTTTAAAAAATAAGAAAATAATTGACCCAACAGACACAGTTTGTCACTCTTGAAGTTTCACTCTTTCTCCCTTTGATGACTTAATTATGAGTCCTGGTAAAATTCTTTTTTGTTACATTCATGAAAAGTATTTTCAAATGTAATGGAAAGAAACTGTGTTTATATTTTCTTTCTTCTTTTTTGTATCATTCTTGAAAGAGGATAAAAAAATGCTTAAAAAGAATTATTTTTACCCTCTGTCCTATAAAGAAAAGAAAATCAACGATTTTTTCCCTAAAAGTTAAATAAGTAACGGAATGTTAATATTATTTATGTGACTGACATAAAAGCAGATGATATAAATCAATATTTATTTTTCTTTTAAGATATTTCTCTGGAAGTGGAAAGATACATGCATGGTATGAATAAAATAAAATTCCATTTTCCTGAGTAGTTAAGCTTTGTTACTAGTTCATATTTCTCAGTTTCTTAATGGCATAGATTCAAAATACACTAACTTTAATATTAAGCTAACCTATCAAGTTCAGATATTATTTAAAAACATGAAATAGTCTAAGCATAAAAAACATATTTACAGATAAAAATAATATGACAGCATTGCTCTTGACATTTCTGTCATTCCTTTATAGATTTAATTTAATTTGGAGGTACTTTTTAAAAATGATTCTTTTGGAAAAAGTTTTTTCTAAGTTTTGGTAGAAAATATATTTCATTATTATTTTTGAAAAATAAGTTGGCAGATGATAGGATTCTTTATTGGAAATATTATCATGTTGAAGCTATTCTAACATTTTTGTCTGGCCTGTGTTTTCTACAAAGAAGCTTTCTTTCACTCAATTTCTTGAGCCACGTGGGGAAAATAGATTCTTCCTTTCTATTATGTTCTGAGATTTTTTTCTTCAACTTTGGAACTCTTCAGTTTCTCTCACCTATCTAAAAAGAGTTTTTTTTTTTTTTTAATTTGTAGTAAAAGATTCTTTCAATGTGTTGTTCAATTCAGTTCACTAGGTTTTTGTTGAAAATTTTTCTATATATGTTCATAGAGATATTGGTTTGTGATGTTTTTTTGGGGGGTGGGTTACTGGGGATTTAGCCCCGGGGCAATTTACCACTGAGCTACATCCCCAGTTCTTTTTTTATTTTTTGTTTTGACACAGTCTCTCTAGTTTCTTGGATTCTTGCTAAATTGCTGAGGTTGGCTTTGAACTTGGGACCTTCCTGCCTCAGCCTCAGGAACCTCTGGGATTACAGGCCTATGACTCTGGGCTTGATACCCTTTTCTTGTAGTATCTTTGTCTGGTTTGGTGTCCAGGTAATGCTGGTTTCCTAAAATTAATTTTCAAGTATTTCTTCCCTCTTCCAGTTTTTGGAAGAGTTTGAGAAATATTGGTGTAGCTTCTCTGTATATCTGGAAGAATGGAGCAGTGAAGTCATTAAATCCTGGGCTTTCTTTCACAGTACACTTTATTACTTACATGTAGGTCTCTTCACGTTTCTATTTCTTTATGGCTCATTCCTCATGACTTTTATGTGTTTAAGAATTTATCCATTTCTTCCAGTTCTCTCTCTCTCTCTCTCTCTCTCTCTCTCTATATATATATATATATATATATATATATATATATATATATATATATATATCCATTTTCCTGAGTAGTTAAGCTTTGTTACTAGTTCATATTTCTCAGTTTCTTAATGGCATAGATTCAAAATACACTAACTTTAATATTAAGCTAACCTATCAAGTTCAGATATTATTTCAAAACATGAAATAGTCTAAGCATAAAAAACATATTTACAGATAAAAATAATATATATATAATATATATATATTTTACTTAAAGGGTTCTCATTTTAGATTAAGCAATTGCTTATTAATTCCTTGTAATTCAAATCTTAAGTGGTAATAAAGAATGAAATATGTTGAATGTGCTGAAATTTGCTTACAGAACACATTTAGTGCAAACATTTTCACAATAATCTGTATATCTATTTATGTATGTACGTATGTATTTATCTATCTATCTACCTATCTTTTACCTATTCACTTACCTACCTTTCAATTTTTAAGGAATTCTAAGAGAAAAATCGTAGTCCCAAAAAAGAAAGAATTATCTAAGGTTTTAAAAACAAAGGTAAAGTAAAATTAACATTTGATGCGTCATCATCTATATTTTGTCTCTGGCATTACAAGACATCCTAGTTCAAATAAAAGAGAAATGTTTCAAAGAAGTAAAATAATTTTTATAAATTATCACAGAGGAACATATTCTCCTTTAGATCAAATTTTGTTTGAGCTTTAGTCCTATTAACTCAGCCAGGTCTGATATTCCTTAATTCTAATTGTTTTTCAAATGGATTTTTATAAATGTATTTTCCAGAAATTTTATGAAATTAGATGTCTATTAAGTTTTATTAAGATCCCATTTGTTATAAAAGTAAAGATCATAGTAAATAAGAGTCCAAATAATAAAAAGAAATCTTTGCATATAGTTCTAGAAAATCTACACTTATAATATGAACAGAAAACCCACAAAGTACTATCAAGCAACTACTAAAAATCTATATGTAAATAATAAGAAATGTAAGAAAGTATTAAATTTACTTTGTCTGTTTAATCTATTGTTTTTCTGTTGCCTATTTCATTCATTTTAGACCTAATGTTTATTGTTTTTCTTTTACTAGCTTTCTGTTTTCTCAAGATAAAAGATTGGTACCGATTTGGAATTTTAATATTTATAATAATTGCATTTATAGCTATAAATTTCCTGCTAAACACTACTTAATTGAATGCCATATGTTTAATTAACTCTTCTTTGGGTGTTTATTCAACCAAAAGTATATTTTATTTCTTTTTCAAATACCTCACTGACTATTAGATATTTGAGGAAGTGTTGTTTATTTTCCACATAGAAGTAAAGTTCCCAAATATTACTTGATTCATTTTTAATTCATTTCCATCTTCATTCATGTGATATTGATCCTTTTAAATGTATGGAGACATTTCATCATCAAGCGTTGTCTTGGTGAATGTTCAGGAGAATTTTTGTTCTGCCACTGTTCAAATGGAATGTTCTTTATATGTCCCTTTGGTATATTTGATCAAGGCTCCACGTTACCATGATCCCATGACTTCCTGGGCACAGCCCATACCAAGCTCTCATGGGTTGAATTTACATGCATGTGTCTCTCCCAGCCTGAAATCACATGTTGGTGGTTCTACTTGTCTAGGCTATTTGAGATTGTCTTGCCTTGTTAGCTTCCTTACGCTATGCCCTGGTGGAGTCTCTCTGTATGAGACTGCCCTTGTAGCAGTTCTGTAGTCTGACCCTGAAGCTCTTTGAGCATCCTTTGAAATCTTGGTAGAGGTAGCCCTGGCCCCTCAGCTTGTGCACACTGGGTGTCTACAGTTAGCATCACAGAGACACAGCTGAGGTTTCCTGACTGTATCTTCCTGAGCAGTGATTCAAACTATGCCTTGACATGCTTAAACCATGTCTGGGACTGACAAGGAGCACTGTGTTACATTGCAATATGCTACATTACACGGAGCAGAAATTTGAAGTGGCCATATGCACTAAGCCCCTAGATCCCATGGGCACCCTGAGCCCATCCTTGGAATTCATTCTGCACTCAAAACCCTGGCATTCTGTGCTGGAGATAGCTGGGGCAGCCACAAAGATTTCAGATGTGCTTTGGGTGTCATTCTTCCATAGAGCTAGGTGAACAGCACGTTTCCTTCTGTTCATAATAATCTCACTAAATCTTTGTCCAAACCCCTGGTGTTTCCACCTGATCATGCTTTCTTATTCTTTGCAATCTGGACAGGCTGAGATTTTTCCAAACCTTTAAGTTCCACTTCCCTTTTTATTGTTCCACTTCCCATCTTTAATTCATTTTCCTCTTCTTGCATTTTATGATAAGCTACCAAGAGAAGCCATGCAGCACCCTGAACACTGCTTAGACATTCCTTCCACCAAATATCCTAATTCATAGCTTTAAAGTTCACATTCCACAAAGCATTAGGACATGGAAACAATTAGGCCTATTTATTTTCCACATTACAGCAAGGATAGATTTTTCCTCTAATGTCCATTACCTTGTTTCTCATTTCCATGTCTAAGACCACATCAGATTTGCCTTTACCATCTACATTTCCACTGACATTCTGTTCACAGCCATTTAATAATCTCTAAAAAGATTCAGGCTCTCTGTGTAACTCTACTCTTCTTCTGAGTCCCCAATAGAATAGTCCTTCATGATCTGCTCTCCATCTATTAGCCAGTACTAGAACTCTTCCACAGTTTTAAATAGTGTTATAGCTGCACTCCACTTATCAGTTCCGATTTGTCTCAAATTGTTTCTGCAGCTGTAACAAAATACCACAGACTATGTAAACAATAGACATTTATTTCTCACAGTTTCAGAGACTGGGAAATCCCAAATCAAGTTGCCAGCATTTTTTGGCATCTGGTGAAGATTCACTCTTTGCTTCAGGATGCCACCTTGTATCTGTATCCTCACAGAAGAGACCCCAAAGAGGAACTAATTCTCATCTTTATGCCCATTTATAAGAACAGTAATCTCATCTCTAAGGCAGAACCCTCAGGGCCTAACCATCCCTCAAAGGCCCTATTTCTTCATACCATCACATTGAGGGTTAAGTTCCAGCATATGGATTTTGGAAGGAACATATAAGTTTAAATAATAGCACTGACCAGGACATAGATTTTTTAAATCAATTATTAGAGTTATAAGAAAATGTAACACAGTACAAGCTGACCCTCAATTAGCTTTAGAAGATTGAACACACCTAACATATAATTAATTTCAAATCAAATTATAACATTAGGATTTTGATTTGCAAAACACTATGCATGCCTACAGCATCTTTTGTTTTGCAGAGTAGAAAGATTTTCAACTTTGGTCTATTTCTATATATGGGATAATCATCAGTGGAAGTATAATCAAATCAGTTTTTAAAGGAATAGTTTTTTCCACTTCATTATAATGAATTATAGAGCAGGAAAAATAGGTGCAACTTCAATTCAGCTCTTGCATGGTTGGACATTTTTTAATCAACATAGCCACAGGGTGTCTAATTTTATCCCTTTGGTATGATACTTTTCTGTATTCAAAGACAATTGCAGTTGATAATAGCTTTGATAATAAAGGCTACATTTATTGAATTGTTACTCTGATCAGGCTCTAAGCTATTTGTGTCATTTTGCATGCTTAATTTTCTTAATGTCTCTCTCTTTTTCTTTCTTATTAATCTCATGTAAACCCAGGATCTTCATGCAACCACAAGAGGTACTGGTTTGTAAATATTCCACAGTCATTAATAAGAAGATTTGTTTAAGGGGAAAAAAGTGTCCTGTCATAAGATGAAGGTTAAATAAAGGCCTGTATACTCAGCCAAATCCAATAGAAAATAAAACGAATCAACATGTTAGTGCATATTATATTATAATCAGAGCAGAATGCCAGAGATTATTCTCCCCAAATGTTTTGTTCTGTGATTGAGAATCCAATGCAGCTAAGTGGTATGGATGAGAATTTGCAAGTAATTAATATCAAAGCAGTGCTAAGACTCATAATTTCAGAAACCCAAATTGTATTTCTAAATACTTATAAGAACTGTATATTTTGCACTGAAATAGTATTTCCAGCCATATCAATATTTATGTATTTGCAGTTATCACCAGAGGATGATGCAGAACTTGGGTTGTTAGAAGTAACTATTAATTCTTTACAAATACAGTTAATTACAAGTGCAATTAATTCTCTTTTTTTTAAAGAGTGAGAGAGGGAGAGAGAGAGAGAATTTTTTAATATTTTATTTTTTAGTTATCGGCGGACACAACATCTTTGTTTTGTATGTGGTGCTGGGGATCGAACCCCGGCCGCACACATGCCAGGCGAGCGCGCTACCGCTTGAGCCACATCCCCAGCCCCGCAATTAATTCTTGACAAATAATACTTTAGATTTCAGGCAGATAACAAAATTTTGATTCCATACACTACAGAAATTACTCAGGAGACATCCCCCCCATAGTCCCCAGGTTATATATAAAATGTCTATTTTAAGGCAACTTGGGTTCTGTTTTTTGTGTTCTTTTGTTGTTGCTGTTGTTTTTTCTTTTGCAATTCCACATTTGCTCCCAATTAATTTTCTGCTTCTCCTTGTAACTATTCTCTATTGCTTTCCCTTTCTTATTTTCTCTCTGGAAAATTCATATAAAGTTTCTCATCTCAATACCGATATTAAGGCCCACTCTTCTATCACTCCTTCTCTTGCTAAACTAAAATACATATGCAAACCATCCATAAGTCTGTATGCAGGGAAATAGTTATATAATTTTCATTGACAGTTATATTAAATATTTAAAGGATAAAGAGAGTGTCTTGCTTTAATGAAGTTTCCATGATTGAAATATCCTTTTGGTGACTAATTGATACTAAAATCTTAAACAGAAATATATTCCTTTGAGTATTTCCTACATATTTCTAGAAAGCTACTTGCTATTTAATTTCCACATAAAAAACTATTACACAATTTACACAAAATATATTGTACCAATGAAAAAAAATGAGGCTTTATTTTTATATACCTATATTCCTTAACAATTTAGTTCTGGTGATATGTAGAGTGTCTCAACATTTTTGTTGACATTATTGAATTTATAATTCCCTCTTCTGTCATATCCTTTAGAGATCTTGTTTTGAATAATTTTAGGATATACCTATTGAAAATACTGTTAATTTTCTCCCTGTAGTTCAAAATTAATTTCTAAAGTATTTCTATGATAAATATGCATATAGAAATATGTTTCTACCTAACTGACCATTAATAGTAATTTCATATTTTTAGCTTATTATAAATGATAATTTGGTTTGGTTATAGCTTTGACTATGTTTTTCTATGTTTCATATATTAGAAGCCTTGTCCTCAGTGTGTAGTGGAAAGTGATAGGCTATTTAAGAGTAGGAGCTTGGTGAGAGGTCCTTAGATCATTTGAGGCATGTCCTTGGAACCACAGCCTATCAGGCTTCTTGTTTTGAGATTTGATCACTTCCTCCCAAATGGGTTCAGTCATGGAGATACCATCCACCTTTTTAGTATCATTGGTTTACAGGCTGAACACATGGCCTTGGAATTTTAAGTACTTAAAACTAAGAGCTAAGTGAACCTCTTTTCTTTTAAAATTAGATTGTCTCAGGTGTCTCATTATAGTAAAAATATAAGACCAATGCATGTAGAACCATATTACCCAAATTACCAAATAAATGTCTATGAAGATGCACAGGCACACATATACATATGTTGTCATTTTTAGTTATGACTGAATTACAAAATATACAACACTAAAGTACACCAATATTAAATGAATAAACAGGTATAGAAAATTTTATATATGTCTTTTTTATTTTTATTAACCTCAAAAATATTTCACTACTATAGAAATCTCTTTCTCTGACTTTCCAATCTATGCTACTCCTAAGGTAAAAATTATTATGATTATACCTCCATAAATTATATTTTTCTGTTTTGTTTTTATTTTACTTATGGTGTTATGAATGCTGGCAAGCCCAATTCTGAACAGGGGGTCAGTTGGCTGTGGACCAGGGCAGAATTCACTTTGTACATTAAGTGTGACGTCTGTGTGCTGATAGAATTCCCTTTTACTCAGGGAAGTCAAGTTTTGTTCTGTGGACCCACAACTCATTGGATGAGGTCCGCCCATATTAGGGAGCACAACTTGCTTTTATGTAACTCCACCAGTTTAAATGTTCATCTCATCCACAAATGCTTTCACAGAAACATCCAGAATAATATTTGACTATATATCTGTATACTGTGGTTCAGTCAAGTTGACACAGTTAATCATCATAAGCCTACCTCTTGTCAACCTGACAGCAATACTCTGAAATAAAGGCAATTAAAAAGTTTACACTTCTCCCTAATATGAAATAATTGCCCTGTGTACAAACACAAGTGAACTAACCCTCTTCCCGGAAGAAAATTATCAGCCTCTGAGTAATACTGCTCTTCTCCTTGATGTACTATAACTTGTATACCATGATGTAAATTATCCAATATTTAAATATTGGAACAAATTTGACATACCTAGGCTATATGACAAAGGAATACTCAATGGAAGAAAGCAAACATATTATATGGACACACACATATATATAATAAGATGAAGTGGGAAAGCTCATGAAAATTATAGTCCTGTTTTCTGTAATAGTCACATGGTTATTACTGGTATTTATAACTACCTTTTTCATTATTCCAAATTCCTCTTTCCAGTAGTGAGCACTTTCATTGACCAAAGTTCTTGGTTGGGTGGTTTAATCCTTCATTTAATTAACATACCTGGATTAGATTGCCCTCATTTTCTATTAAGGGTAATCACAGGGGCATGGTAATACTGAGGGATGGCCTCAAGGATCCCTTCCATTCCTGGAATACACTTCCTTATTTTATTGTGGAATGGTAGTCCACCTTTCCTTTGGAAATCTCAATTAATCACCTTAGCCAACACAGTAATTCCTTTCTTTGCCTTTATTCAAGAGCATGAAGGGTACAAAGTTTCTGGTTGACAGTCTTAATGTCCAGTTCAGTGGGTCATTGCTATATTTCCTAGTAGAATCGTTCCTTCCTTTAGACTTTTAAGCAAGCAGAACATAAGGTCTTGGATCCAGTGGGCAAATAATTTGGTAGGGGGGGCACTTGGGGTAGTGGTGAGAGCTGCCACTTCTATCTGTATGCTTTTATTCCTGGACCTGAAAATCCTGATTGTAGAAAAGACAACATGATATACTAGGTGCTGATTCAGAGTACTAGCCTCCTAAGAAACTTTGCCCCAGCTCTGCAAAGTATTGCTGGCCATTTGGAATTGTACTTGAGCTTTCAAAAGGCCATCATATTAATTTAAAGGTTAATATCATCCAAAACATCCTCAGAAAAACTTGCAGAATAATGTTTTATCCTTTATCTGGGCAGTATGGACCAGCCAACATAACACATATATTAATCATTACAAAGTAAATAGCTCTTTGAGACCATAAATTGAATTTGGACCATTCATCAGTTAAGTGATTATCCTGTGAAGAGAACAGTGCTGCTCTATTTGCCATACTATATAGAAAATAGAATTTATATATTCTTTTCTACTTGCCATATTTAAAAAATTATGATGGGCCAAAGTTTCAAGTCTAAAAGCTGTATGTACTGATCTAACATACTTAAAACCCCATAATCTCTATTGTCTCCCAGCCTTGTATTTTTATTACCAAGTTCTGAACTGATTATGCATACCACCCTGTTAAAATTTCCTTTTGCTCTTGTACCAAAGTACTACACTAATCGGTACCCAGGAAAAGCTTACAGTGAGATAAGAAGGACTCTTAAAAACAGATGATTATGAAGGAAATGAAAACTGTCCCTTTCCCTTATCTTCAATCTTTAGGTGAGAATCAAAGCACACAGTGACCTTGGTTATAAAATAAGAGAATGTACTTATAAACATCTGTGAAGATCCACCTGTGCAGTGGGCATGTGAACTATCCTATATATTCCCCCTGCTTCTAAGTGTGGTGCAGCACCTCCGTTGTATCCTAGCCTGCTGCTGCTGAGGAGCATGCTAGTAATAAAATTCCCCAAATTTTTCTGTTGAGTCCTCCAAGTTCCTTCTTTGGGATCAATAAGCAAAACACTGGAGTCTTTGTAGCCCTAAGGTTGAACAATGTCTAAAGCATGCTAGCTTCAAAGTAAACTTTCATTTTTCATAGTATCATCTTTATACTGTATTACTCAGCTTTTTGCTACCATAATGAAACACAGAGACAGACTAATTTATAATTTAGCTCACAGTTTTGGAGTCTAAAAGTCCAAACTGTATGGTGCAGGCATGAACTCAACTCTGGCAAATGGTCTTCTCTGGATATGTCACACCTTGATGGATTGAAAAGGGATGGGTGCATGTATAGGCAAGTTATCACATTTCAGTATAGGAAACTGGAGATCTAGGTAGAACTAAGCTCATGTTTTCATAATAACACTTGCAAAAATAAACAAAGGGTTATTCAAGAACCTTGTTAACATCTCGACTTCTTCAAGATTCCTTCAGTTCCTCACTGCCAGAAGACCAAGCTCCATAAACAACACATACCCTTGGGGGACAAGCCAAACCAAACAGAAACACATACCCAATATGCCCTATGGCACTTAACTCTATTTATATTTACCTACTACTGGAGTTTAATAGCTGTAAAATTTGTCAACTTATTAAGTTTGTTGTAGTAAAAATATTCTTTCACATCCCATTTTAATTTTAATGAGATAATCACTTGCCTTCCATTTTTCTAAAGAAATTCTTTATATTTAGAGAGGCAATACTCACAAGTCCTAGGAAGGACAAATATCTATTTCTTGTTTTTCCTAGATATTCCTTTTCCCAAATAATGGAAATGTGTAACTTTGCTATTTCAATTACACTACCCAGTTTTCTTCTTTTCCTGTGGAGAAAAGATATGCTTCTATGATTCTAATGCTATATGATGTCATATTGTATAATTGAATAATCATTATTCATATAACATGTACAAACACTCTAGTCAATTGGTGTTTATCATTGAAGAGAAAAAAGGATTTCTGCCTTCTTGGAGTTCCTCAAGTCCTTTCTCCACTGAATTAAGTTCAGCTGAACTTTTAGTGTTCTTCACGGGTCATTTTCTTTCCTAGCATATTTAGGGAAAAAAGAGGAGAGAAAGACAATTTTATAAAGACAAACAGAGAGTTTATCAGTAATGGAATTTTAATCTGGGAATAAGGGATGATATTACAGAAAGATTTGAAATGCAAGAAGAAATTCTGAACACAGACATTGTTATAAAAGGAAAAGTTGGATATAAAAATAACCCATATAAGTTTCTAAAATAATGGTGATAATAGCATATAATAAATAATAAAGCATATTTTGAAGTGGTTGAAATGCAACAACAAAACATTGGAAAATATTAGCAAGTCAGCAGGAAGTTGATTAGTGTTAAATTTCCCTAACAAATTTGCATTTGTAATGAAAAGAGTGATTTTGACTAATGTACTCTATCAAAATAACAGAATTTCATGGTAATTATTAAAAGAAGTAATTAGAGGAAGAAAAATAGGAAGCTCTGAAAAGAAAAAATAAAGTATCCATCAAAAGAAGAAAGGTATAAAAAGAAGTATAATGAATGATATGAATAGAACAATACAAACTGATAGAAAAAAAAATTATGAAAATAAAAGTGAATTATAAACCAACCAGTTCAAATAAAGTAGATTTTTGTATTGGATTTAAAAACAGGAATAAAACAATATAAACTGGAAGAAGGTTGAAAATACAAGCATGTAAAAATCTATTAGTTTCAAATCAATAATCCAAAGGCACCATAAAATGTGAAGTATAACCATAAAAATGTGAAATACAACAGTGCTTGAGAAAGTTTATGAATGCATAATTAAAATATGGTATTATATAAAATGACAGATTAAAGTTTTAGAAAATGTAATTAAAAATAAAATTTTCCCCCAGAAATCCTCTCTACAAGGTAGTAGAAAAAGAAACACTTTTATTATTGAATTAGCATTAAGTAGTTTTATTACTCATCATATGTAATCCACTCTTATATTACAAAAAGAAAATAAAATCTCACCATTTTATATAGCCATATATATGCAATCCATTAGATATATTGTCAAGATAGACTATAAAGAATCCTGAAGTAAGAGGACTTGACAGCATCATTTGTCATCATCTGTCACTAATTCATCCTAACATTACATGGTAATTGGATGGCCATCTGTGTTTGCTAACTGGCTTTATTCAAAAGAAAAACAAACTTGTCATATATTTAGAAGAGATAGTTATGAAACTTGGAGTAAGGTGCCTACTCAAGGTAGTTAGGCTCCCACTCTCCCAACAATTGGAGATAAGTGTGCAATTATTCTTTATATATGCATCTTAAAGAGGTGACTCCTGGGTTCTTCAGAAAGATTTTTCAGAGTCATAAAGCTCACAAAATTCTTTCTAGTTTCAAAGGGATTTATATACATTTGAAAGAGAGAAAATGGCTGGCTGGGGATGTAACACAGTTGTGAAGCATTTGCCTAGCATCAGGTAGGGGTTCTTTGAAATTACAAGTTTTCTCAAGTAATTAAAGAGGAAAGTGAAATATTTCTTATTTTCAACAGGGATAACTAAGCCTCCCTTTTTTAATTTTTTTATATATTTTTTCTTACAAAATACACCAGAACAATACAAAAATGAAAAACTAAACTTCTATGCCCATAGTAATAGAACCTTAAAATATGTAAAGCAAAAATTAATGAAACAAAAAGATGAATCTGGTATTAAATGATTTCCATACATGACTCTTTTAATATTGACAGACCAAATAAGAAAAATAAGCAGTAATATAGAGAAGTTAACAAAACATATAGGATTGATTTAATGAAAATTCAGAGTCCCAGAATAGTGGGGAAGTTAATTTTCTGCCTCAGCTCACTTTTTCCACTGAAGAAATTGTGAATCTGTGGGAATATTGCGTCTGGCACCATAAGAGTTTGAGGGAGAGGCAATGTGTCATAGAAAATTATTCATTCCTATTATCTGCCATGCAACCAACGCTGGCTTCTTGAAAGAAGGTTCGATTCATGAGTAAATGCTAGGGAGTTTTAAATTAAAAAGACAAGACTCTTATTACCTTTAAAACCAGCTCCTGGACAGCTTTTCCTAGCTCCCGCCTCCAGCCACCTAATAGGGTACCAAGGTTTACAGAAGAGACTAGCGAGAGAGCGAGAGCATGCCAGGGAGTGGACTTTTATTGGGGAACAAAAAATTCAAGGGAAAATCCCATCCAATGAAGGTTAAAGCATCCCAAGTTCACGGGTGATGATTGGGTCTTTGGGGCAGTGGCCAGACACGCCTCTGCATGGACAAGTCCTTGGACCTGGGAAAGGGTGGGAAAAGCTCTGACACAGCTGTGTCTAAGTGCCTCTCACCCAGCCAGGAGGTAACTCAAATTACGTGTGAGGATGGCCTCCCCATTATTACTGTTTGATCATATATCTTCTTCATTCTGTAATCCAAGGGTGTGTTTCAGCCTCACTTTCAAGTTCTGGAATATTTAGAATGATATCTTTACCTATGGAAAGGGGATGGCTGAATTTTTGTTTGGAGTGAATTGATAGGGGACAGACAGATGAGAGTGGTAGGAACACAAGATTAAAGGAATAATTCTATTAACAGGGTCCACTATGCTAACCCCCTTGTGTTTTCACTTTTGAAAAGCAATTTACCTACAGCCCTGCCTAGCTTAACTGGACAGGATACTTACATCCTTCAGCAAACTACCTGTTATCTCCATGAAAAATACAGGCCTGAAATCCCAAAATGCTGATGATGACAATACAAGTTACTCCGAAGGGGAGGTCTCTTGTGACCCTTTCACAGACCAGATCCCAGAACTCAGGGAGATAAGTATAATTCCTCCTAACCATAAAATCTGGAACAATAGGTTAGAACCAGTCAGCATGGATCAAAGTGACCTGGAGTTGTCATGGCAGCAGGGACTTTAAAGCTTATTATCATTCTGCAGTCAACCTAAAACAGAGGTAGACTTGGGTGGGACTCTGGAAACTACCCTGAGACCCCAAATGAATGGGAGAACAAGAGAGCCATACTGTCCCTCTCCTCTCTGAGAGGACCCACTCTCCCTTGACAGTGTCCCCTTTTCCTCTCCCTTCTAGTAAACTCATGCCTGTTACCCTGAGTGACATGTCAAAAATATTTCTGACTTGTTCACAAGAATTGGGATTTGAAGGTGGGGATTTTGTGCTGTCGATTTCCCAGAAGACCCCTATAACAGAATGAAGCTGGAGAACTCTTATTTTGACATCTTGCTAATGTCACTCTGAAGTTTGTTCCAGCATGAGTAGACTAAATAATTTTATACTCCAAGTTATGATCTCTAGAATGATAGAAACTTGTAAGAATCTCCTGGATAGGGAGCATAGAGAATTGAGTGTGAGAAACATACAGTTTAGGGAACAATTCTATAAAATGAGCCCACTGTGCTGACCTTCATATGCTTTCACTTTTTTTTTTTTAAGATAGACACAACACCTTTATTTATTTATTTATTTTTATGTGATGCTGAGGATTGAACTCAATACCTCATACATGCCAGGCAAGCATTCTACCACTGAGTTACAGCCCTAACCCTTAAATGCGTTTTTGACTTGTGATATTTTCAGTCTATGTTGGATTTATTGGAATATAATGCCATCTTAATCTAAGGAGCATCTATGTTTGAAACAAATAGAAATTGAATCAAATAGAGATGATTCTCTATACAGTCTGATAGTGACCATTTTATTTTGTTTTGTTTTTAGTATCAATATAAATACATGCCTTTAAGTATGTTTGATATTTCACTCCATTGCAATTGTTATCTTTTTGGATACTCAAAAATTTCCCCCCTCTGATTGTGCACAAAGTCTATTCACACCAATTCGTGCCTTCATACATGTACTTTGGATAATAATTATCATCACATTCCACTATCATTTATAACCCCATGCCCTCTCCCTTTCTTCCCTCCAGCCTCTCTGCCCTGTCTAGAGCTTGTCTATTCCTCCCATGTTCCCTCTCCCTATTCCACTATGAATCAGCCTCCTTATATCAAAGAAAATATTTGGCATTTGGTTTTTTGGGATTGGCTAACTTCACTTAGCATTATCTTCTCTAACTCCATCCATTTACATGCAAATGCCATAATTTTATTGTCTTTTATTGCTGAGTAATATTCCATTTTGTATATATGCCACTTTTTTAATCCATTCATCTATTGAAGGGCATCTAGGTTGGTTCCACAGTTTAGCTATTGTGAATTATGCTGCTATAAACATCCATGTGGCCGTGTCCCTATAGTATGCTGTTTTTAAATCCTTTGGGTATAGACCAAGGAGAGGGATAGCTGGGTCAAATAGTGGTTCCATTCCCAATTTTCAAAAAAAAAAAATGTTCATCATCACTAGCAATTAAAGAAATGCAAATCAAAATCACTCTAAGATTTCATCTCATTCCAGTCAGAATGACAGCTATTATGAAGACAAACAGCAATAAGTGTTGGTGAGGACGTGAGAAAAAAGGTACACTCATGCACTGCTGGTGGGACTGCAAATTGACTCAGCCAATATGGAAAGCAGTATGGAGAGTTCTTATATGCTTTCATTTTCAAAAAGCAATTTACCTGCAGCCCTGTCTGCTTTAAGTTGACAAGATATGTTACATACCTCAGCAAACAACTTATAAATCTAGGAAAAATGCAGACCCAAAATGCCAATAAGAAGAATACAATTATCCTAAAGTTGGTAGTAGGAGACTTTTGTAACCCTTTCACAAAGGAGATTCCAGATCTCAGGGAGGTAAGAATAATGTCCCAAATTATAAAATCTGTAGGAACAGTTCAAATTAGACCCAGTCAGCACGGACAGTTGATGAAATTGTGATGTACAGTAGTGACTGGAAAGTCTGATGTAATCCTGCTGTCAAAAGTCAAGAGGTGAGTGGGACTTTCTGGAAACTTCTACTGGAACTCCCAATAAAACTGGAAAGCAAGAGAGTAATACCTCCCTCTATCCCTCTCCTCTCTGAGAGGACCCACACTGTCCCTTAAGAGGGTCTACTTTTCCTATCCCTTTTAATTAACTCATGCCTGTTACTCTAAGGACCATGTCTGAAATCCTTCTGGCATGACTGTAAGAATCAGGGTGAAGGGAGGCATAGCAGGCTCCAGCCCTGTAACACTCATCAACAAAATGATGGCTAATCATGAGGTCTATTATTACTCTGTTAGTTCTGACCAAAGATAAGTAATGATTAAATGAGGATTAGGAAAAAAAACCCTTATATTTATCTGCTAAGGTGTATAACAAAATGAAATCAGAATCTTATTTTGAAATTAATATAGATTTCTTGTCTCACAATTTTGGACACTAGAAGTGAAAGGTCACGTTTGGCAGGGTAGGCCTCTGATGAGTGCTCTCTCTGGTTCAGAGGAGATGACTGTCTTGCCATGTCCTAACATGTCCTTCCCTAAATGTATGCAAAGGGCTAAGGAGCACATGAGTGTCTGCTCCCTAAGGTCTCTTCATATTTCCACACTGATTCTGTCAAATCAGGGCCCTACATTTCTGGCCTAATTTAACCTTTTTTACCTTCTTATTTACATATTCTAATACAGCTAACATTGAGAATTTGGGTTTCCATATATGGATTTTGGGGGAACACAAACATTTAATCCATTGTACTACCTATCATTATCCACATACTATCTGATTTGTCACACAAAATAGAAAATAGTTTATAAACACTTTATTGTACAAAGTTTCTGGATAAAGAATCGATAAACAAAAACCAATCTTATTTTCATGCTTCATTAGAAAAATAAAAATTAATTAAAAAGCCCTCTAATTCCAGTGACAGCAAAATTTATGAAGTTTTAGGAATAAATGTAATAAAAACAGTAGAAGATTCTAATAGTTACAGCTATACAAACATATTCAAAACTCTAATGAAGTGGAGAAAACTTTCATACCTATTTTAGAAACAAAATTTAAAATATTAAATCTTAAAAATGTCTATATAGTTAATATCCTTCCAACTGAAATTTTCAAGTTATTTTCCAAGGATCGTGATAAGCTGATGGTACACAGAGAACACAATGCTTCAAAAACATATGTTAGAGAACTTGTAATTTGGGGCACCAGCATTTACTACAAAGCTATAGTAAAGAGAACTGTGAAAATTTTTAAAAAGATAAATCAAAATTGTACATAGCCAAGTGCAGTGAATAATCTCAGCAACTCTGGAAATTGAGGCAAGAGGATATCAATTTCAAGAAACCTAGGCACACTGTTTCAAAGTAAAAAATAAAATTGAAAAAACAGTTGGAAATGTAGCTCAGTAATACAGTGCCTTTGGATTGAATCTCCAGTACTGAAATAGCACACAATTATGGAAGCTTGGTAGATTGCAAAGGTCATATTCAAAGTCACTACAGAAAGAAAATTTGTATTAATAAAAGTGACTAAGTCAATTGATTGTCCTTATGGAAAAAGTAGTGAATTATAGAAGATAAAATAAAATAAATAAAAAGTGTATGAAAATCACTTATAATTTTAGAGAAGACTGAAAAATTGCTTTAAAATGAAGACATTTTGTTTAGCAGGGACCAAAGAAATTGATCAATATAAATTTAAAATATAATCTATAAAGAAATTTAAGCAGATTAAAAAAATAAAGCTAAAAATGTAATAAATTCCAATAAAAAACTGAGAAAAAGTATAAATATTTCACAAACAAGGAAACAGATACTAGATATAAAGCACTGATTTTTTTTCAGGAATCATAAAAATGCAAATTAAAATATCAATTATGTCATATTTGACATCAAATAAAAGTAGCAAGTATTAATAAGTGTGAAAATATAAACTAGTATAAAAATTGAGAAAAATTCTTACATGTTGGTGAAGGAGTAATTTTTTTTAATTTTGTAATTTTTTACAAATACTCCAAAAAATAATTTGGCATATATTTATATATAGCATTATCATATGCTTTCAGTCTAGCACTTTCATTTCTAGGTATAAAACTTACATGAAGACTTCAAAGTGGGCATAAAGAGCAATATTCAAAAAAAGTAATAAGTACAATTATTTATAATAGCAAAAATTTGGAAATAATGTCCATCAATAGGATAATGCAAAAATAAATTGTGATCCCTTCACAGATTGAACCATTATAAAGAGTGACAATGAACTGGGGTAATGAACTGGGGTCGATATGTATTTCTAACATGTAGTCACATTAGAAATAGCTTTAATTTTAAATGCATAATTTCACTTTTTATGAAATTTAAAAATAACTGATCTCAGGGAAATAGAGAAAGGATCATGGTTACCAGACATGAGGAAAGAAAGGATGGGGAAAATTTGTTTAATGGGAACAAAGTCAGTGCTAGATGGGAGGAATAAACTCTGGTGCACTATTACACAGAAGAGTGACTGCAGTTAGTATTGAGCATTCACTTCAATAAATTAAAAGAGAGGAATTTAAATATTCTCAAAACAAAGAAGTGGTAAATGTTTGAGATAACGAATGAGCTAAATATCCTGATTTGATCATCATACAATATGTACATGTACTGAAACATCATACTAAAATCCATAAATATGTACAATAATTTGTCAATTAGAAAAAGAAATTTTTAAAAATAGAGAATGATACTTTCCATGTGATGTTATTTTATAACACACTAAAACATGAAAAAAGTCAATGAATTATTTAGATATGCATACAGAAATACATAGTCACTCACATGTACAACTATGAATGAAATATTAAAAGAACACAAGGAAATGATGCACTGTAAAATTGTCATAAAAATGAGGCTTAGACAGAGCATATATGTAATTTATTCATTTGGCAATATTTAAGTGAGTGGTCAGTCAGATTAAGGGTGTTTAACTGAGTGGTCAGTCAGTTTAAGGGTGTTCATTTTATTTCATGTCATAATGTATGAATAATATATTTGTTCTGTTGTATAAACTTTTCATAACTTTCTAATAGTTATACAAAAAATTTTAAACACAGACTTTAAAGGATACAGTTCATCTTGCTCCTCCTATTCAGAACTAAAAGTTTAAAGACCAAAATGTGACCTAAAATAATTTTTTATTCTATGCCAATGATAAGTCTTTGTGGTTTGGTTAAAACAAAAACAAAAACAAAAGACTGCATTCCTGGATGAGAAAGGAAATAAAATAAGTAAAAATTGTTCAACCCACTATTGCATTACATTCACAGGTATTAAAACAGTCAATTTTAAAGTGAATCTAGTCTTGCATTAAAGGCTTTCTTTTTGTTGATCAGCAAAATGTTTCCTTATGCATTCCCTGAAGCTGCAGTTCAGCTGTGGTCAAATGCTGAGGTTCGTTGGACACGGAGGAGGTCTGTTCAATCTGTTCACTTGAGCCATGAAGCTTGCCTTGCTCAAATTTGCACCTGTTACAAACATTCCCCTACCTCACACAACTGCTGTGACAGTTGCATCAAGAGGTTAGTTCTTTACATGGGAAATATTGTTCTTTTTGCCAGTTTCTCATAAGTTCCTTACCAAAGCCCTGTATGTTAGAGCCTGAAGGTGATAATTTTGCATATATGCCTAAAATTCTAGTTTTCAAACAGTGAAGAAATAAATATAAAATCAGAGAGACATAAAAGTATAAAATGTTATGTCACATAATGTTACATTATAAGGTGCTGCAGCTTGTACCTGAGACCAAATGATCTTTTTAATTCATCTTTCACTACCAGCATAGAACTTTGTACCCTCTGAAGAAGTTGGTAGTTTTCCAGCCAGCTTACAGAAGTTTAAACTCATCCTTAGAAATAGTTGTTAAAGTTGTACTGCAAAAGAAAACCTTATATTTTATTGGTTCTGATATAAATTGCTAAATCCACTTTGAAAAGTTGTGCCTTTTTACAATGTTTATTTGGTATCAGGTAACGTGTATGTGTTGTTCATAGATTCACCAACCATATCTTTATAATGAGTAATTAATTTGCACAGATTTATACAATTTACATTGAAATCAACATAGTTTACTTCTGGTATAATATGTGACACAAGTGCTAACTATTATATAATGACTTAAATGTACTCCACATATTTCAGGGCTGCAAAAAACAAGCAAAGATTTAGATAGTCTTTTCAAGAGGTCTACTGAGAAAGAGGGGGAGATGGCCATGAAAACAAGTGCAATGAAGTTCTAAAGAGGCAGGAAAAATTTTCATTTGAGTTTTGGGTCAGGAATTGCTTTTAGAATGTATCATTTGAGCCAGGCACCCTGGCACAGGGCTGTAATCCCAGCGTCTCAGAAGGCAGAGTCGAGGATAGAGAGTTCAAAGCCAGCCTCAACAAGGGCAAGCCACTAAGTAACTCTAATAAAAAACAAACTAGGGCTGGGGACATGACTCAATGGTTGGGTGTCCCTGAGTCAATCACTGATACCCACCCCGCAAAAATGTATCATTTAAATAGAGTTACAGACCAGACCCTGATTTTTGGAGGCTAACAGATATAGGAAAAGAAATTAGGAAAAATCAAGACTCTAGTTTATTAAATAATCAAAAGCTCTGAGGACTGTATTTATGGAAAAAAATGAAAGTGTTTTAAGGAAAGAGGAACTAAAGTATAGCCAGGAAATTCTCATTTTCTTACTATAAGAAGAAAGAATAATATGTCGTGGAGAACTGAATTATCTTGAACTTCACATTAAACTGTACATATTAACAGCAAATGAAAATTCATTCATACAAATAGTTTTAGGAGTGAGAAGGTGGATCCATATGCACTAATGCTGGGGAAATTCAATATGATGACAGAAAAATAACTCATATTTTTATAGCCACTTAAATCAGATACTCTTTATTTTAATTTTCAAAGCTACTTCAAATTTCATGCATTCTAGCTGCAATTGTTGCCCATTTGTAGGAAATGCTTTTCTTAGAATTGTGCCTATATATGACCATTGAGGTAAAACTTGGCAATCTGTAATGAGACATCTTTTCTACTTTTAAGTATTGATCAATTATAGATATGTGTTCAGTGACAATCTTTCTACTGAGACTATAAATTCCCTGATGTCAGAGATAATGATTCCTTTTTAAAAATTATATGTCACACTTGTTTGTGCATTAGTTTTGGGGTAGAATTTGATAATTTGATACATGTATATAATATGCAGTGACCAAATCAGGGTGATTACTATTTCTATCTCCACAAAACACATATTATTTCTATGTGCTGGGAGTTTCTACACTATAGTCATTTTGAAATGCCTAATAAATTGTTGTAGACTATGGTTACTCAACTGTGCTATAGCAGACAAGAGCCAATTCCTCCTATATAACTGTATTTTTGTAACTATATTCCAATCTCTCCTACTTTTCCTCTCCACTACACTAGGTAGCCTCTAATGGCCACTTTTACAATCAACTTCTATGTACTCAATTTTTTAGCTTTCATATATAAATGAGAAAATGTGGTGTTTGTGTGCCTGGCTTAATTAACCTCAACTCCTTTGGCTCCATCCCTGTTGCACAAATATTCATTCATTCTCTATAATTAATAACATTTATGCATAGGTATCTTGTCTATTTATCCATTTATTGATACTTTTGCCAACTGTTATTTTAACCAAATTGCTATTTAATGAGTGAATTGGTATCTGAATGATGAGAATCATAATTTTATACCTTTGATTTAAAATATCATCAAATGGGGAAAACCTCATTTTTCTTTAGTAACATACAAAGAAAAACAAAAAAAAGTTATAAAAACTAAGATGTAACTTCTATTTAGAAAAAAAACAACTTTGAGTATTTATAATTAAATAATTGATGAAATTTCAGACCAATTTTTATTAATTATCATACTGACAGAGATAGTTTAAAAGAGAAAAATGGGGGGAGGGAAGAATAGAAGTTCAGTGGATTAGACAAAGAGGAATGAAGGGAAGGGAGGGGAAATGAGAATAGAAAACACAGTGGAATAAATTCAGTATAACTTTCTTATGCTCATATATGAATACACTATCAGTGAAACTCCACATCATGTATGACTTCAAGAATGGAACCTAATTAGAATAAGTTACATTCAATGTATGTATAATGTGTCAAAATATACTCTACTGTCATGTATATCTAAAACAAAAAGCAGAACATTAAAAAATTCAAAGCAAAAGAAAAAAAATGGACCAAACATTATCAAAAGCTACATGTTGATCCTTCACACCTTATAGTTCACTCAAATATTTTTTATGTCTTTCCCAATGTATGCTATCTTCTATAGAATGGGAAGATCAGGAAAAAGAGAAGACAATCCTAAAAGACTTCCTTACTACTTATGAAGGCTGTGTTTTAAGACAGCTAAATCAGTATTCTATTGCTACTGTGACAAATTACCACACACTTCATTGAATAAAAAAATAATAATATACTACCTTAAATTTCTACAGCCCAGGATTCTAAAATAAACAGGTAAAACTGAGTTCATTCTGAGGGCTTAAAGGGAAAGTGTGTTCCTCTGTTTTTTCTAGTTTACAGATACATGTACAGATATGTGTCCAGAACCAGCATTCCTTGGCATGCAATATGTATTATTATTATAATGTTTTATTATCACCAATTAAGCACTTACTATGTTGTTGGATTATATATACTGTGGATTATATATTTCTCATTCCATTCTGACAATGATACTATGATATACATTATTATCCTTCCTTAAACTATGAGACAATGAGACATAGAATGAAATAAAAAGACTGTTTCAATTTAAAATCCTTAATTTGCATGCGTGGGCTCTCTCTTGTCCAGGAAGGAGGTCCACAGAACAGGGTAGAGGAGAGTGTGGCTGTGGAGTCACTAATTAAGACCTCCAGAGACCAAGCAGGAAGCAGGTCTGATTTTATTGTGCAGTTACCATGAATATATACTCAGGCAGTAGCTAAGCAGATTACAGGCAGCCATCAATACAATTTCTTGCTAACTCTCCTTGAAGCAACCAATTGAGGAGTGGGCCATAGAACAACCGCAGGAACTCCAACACATGGTGTCATGCCCAGGGCTGTGCCTATGGGGTAAGCAGTTTGCTGTTCACACACTTAGCAGGGGAGCGGTTTGCCACTCAGATACCTTTATCGTTTACCATGTATGCAGTACTACATGCATTGTCACTACATCTGCAGTATAAGAAAGAGTCACCAAGGTAGCCTAACAGAGAATGTAAGCTATCTACAAATCCACCAATGCACATTATCCCTTACACTGCATTCCACAACAGAAATGATATTATACATTACTGTAAGATACAGAATTTTAATGGGAAAAGTACTTGTTGTCAGCAAAGATTTTTAATACAAATAGATTGATTTTCATAAATAATAGAAAAAAGGTCTTCCATGGTAGGTGATTTTCTATATATTTTTTTCAAAAAGCATTTGCTGTATTTAATTCAACTAAGAGAATAATATAAATTTCTAAGGAAAAAGTTAGGAAAAGATAACATAAGGGCCTAAAGAGTTGTCTTTATTTAATTTTGACCTGATTGGGTTACATTTGATTTGAATAATTTACTGCCCAGAGGCAAAATCTTGATCAAACAGCCCTCTGAGCTGATACTGCCTAAACTAGACCAGGAATATTGTATTTTAATATGAAACTTTCCTTTATAATTTATGTAAATCTTTTTGTCTTCTAACATCTTAAAATACAACCAATCAAATACCCAAACAAACCAAATAGGTAAATTTTTGAATCCTAATCACCTAATCATTTCTTACTCTTTTAATTAAAAAAAAACAGTTTTGTGGTTATAAAACTACTTAAATAATTCCTAAACAAAATGTTTAAGTTAGTCATCTTAAAGTTGCTTAGACTTGCACAATTAAGATTTGTATTACCTAATAATAATGTAACTTATATTTGAGTAGCTTGAATTTTGCCCTATCCCCAAGTTTATGCATAAGGGAAAGAATAGCCAATCAATCAATAGTAAATATTATCCAGGCAAGGTTCCATTTCATTTTTCAATTGAAATAAGTAAATATAGAGGGTTGAATAAATGACTAAAAGTGTTATAGATAATACAATAGACCCAGGTTTCTACTCCTATGGAATTTACACACTGGGAATTGGGTTGGAGGTGGGGATAGGCAGAGTGCAAGTAGAGCCCTACAGAACTGAATTGAAGTTAAGAGAAATCATTTTGGATTCATTGTTAACATACTATTGTAGTGTTAATATATATCTTATGTAGAAATAAATGAAAATTTATATATATAGGCTAGAATTCACACATATATTTCTAGATTAACCACTCAAAGTACTTAGAATAAGTGTCACCTCAGCAGTAATGAGCACAATTAACATCTATATCTTGATTTTTGTATAATTCTCCACAAAATAGATAAATAAAATAAAATGAATAATAGCTCCTTGGAGAAGAGAATGATCCCCAGTAGTGATAGAGAATATGGAAGATTAGTCTATATCATCTTTGGTGAAAGGGAAAAAGTGCCAAAAAAAAGTTGGGGTACATTGAAAAGTCACAGGAGTTAAAGCAGAAATGCTCCCAGCATCCAAAGAGTGAATGAAAGTAAGTAATTGTTTTGAATTATAATCAACTAATAATATAAATATCTCCAAGTTCATACTGATATCATAATTAATTGAATAAAATATAAGAAGTGACTAGTCTTCTTTAGAATTCCAATTAATAAATATAAAGTTAGTAAAATAAAATAGAATGTAACTACTAGAACTCTAAAGTAGTACTTGCTAGTAGTACTTCTAGGCAAGATCTGATGGATGTTAAATTTAGTGGGCAAATTTTAAGAAACACAGATGTTTCCAGAATCTCTAAATACTTTTCCCAGTCACAAAATGTTCTAATTACAAATAGAAAAACAGTGAAAGTTCTTGTCATACCAAAAAAAAAAAACAGTAAATAGGAGAATAATAACTGCATATAAAGATAAAACTATTTTATACATAATGGCATTTTAAAAAATTTATCTGCTTAATAGGAATACAAATGATATTTGTGTCCTCAACTTTTAGTTGCATAATACCTTTTCTATATGAGTATACAAATACCTCATTTGATCAAAAATAATAGGCTTATATATACTGCTTTAACTCCTGTGACTTTAGAGTCATGGCACCTAATGTTGAGCTTATATGTTCTTATTTATATAAGATAATTATCATATAATTGCTGGTTCAACAGACCAAAAAGGAATGGTAGACAAGGAAATGAAGGTATGGAGTTAAAGGAAAAAGAAGGAAATTGCAATGATTCCAATGTATGTATAGATTAGTATGTTAGTTTTCAGTCACTATGACAAAATGCCTGATAAAGTCAATCCCAAAGAACGAAAGTCCAATTGTACTCTCTGAAAAGTGGCTGCTGATCCATAATGTGGGGCATGGACAAAATGGAGGAACTTTGATTGGGCAAAGGGGATTGGGGGAAAGGGGTAGGAAAGATGGCAGAATGAGATGGACATCATTACCCTAGGTACATATATGACTGCACATATAATGCAGCGCTACATTATGTACAACCAGAGAAATGAAAAGTTGTACTGCAGTTGTGTACAATGAATCAAAATGCATTCTGCTATAATATATCCTTAATTTAAATAAATTAATGAATTAGTTTTTAAAAATGTAAAAACTAAAAATATAGTAAATTTGTCATAAAGCTAAAAAATATAAATAAATAATACCTGATAATATCAACTTAAAGGGAGGAGAGATTTATTTTTTATAAGTCTTAGTCCTTAGTTCCTTTACCCTGTTGCTTTGGGGCCTATGGCAAGGCAAAACCTCATGATGTGGCATGTGTGGTAGAACATAGCTGTTTACCTCATGGTGCTGGAAAGCAGAGTGGGAAAAGCTAGGATTCACTATCTCCTTCCAGGGCATGCACTCAACAGCCTACTTTCCTTCACCACCTCCCAATAGCGTCATAGACTGAAGACCAGGCTTTGCCATTAAGATCTTTGGGGGTCATTTAAGGTCCAATCCATAACAGGAATTACTTGATCATCTGTGTGTTTGGGTTTGGGTATTTCAATTGGAAATTTAGAATATTTTTCTTCCCTGACAAAATGTATTTTGTGATGAGATATATAGAAAATGAGAAGATTAGAATTAACTGGATTGAATAGTTTTCTGGAAGTTTGAGTCCATGGCACTGGTATAAATGTCTGCTTTAACAAAGAAAAAGAATATTCTTATGGGGGAAATGAGTAAAAGAAAATAGATGAAGCAGAGTGTGAACAGAAAGGAGAACAATAGTAAAAACACTAGGGATAATATAAAATTCTAGTAAATATCTAGACTATGTCACAGATTCAGGGTTGTAGTAATGAAACTGGAAACTAGGGAAATATTTAATGACCTATTTTCATTAAATACAGTGTTTAAGTTTAAAAAAAAAAGCTTACTTCCTGAAAAAGTTTATTTATTGATTCCCTCTACAAATTTTGTAAGCCAAAATAATTATAGGCAAATGTTGTAAATCCTAAGGTGGAAATACATAATTTTGTGCATAAATATTTACTGATTTTTGATCTACCTCCTGATGCAGACTGGGAACTCAACCCAAATGATTGCATGAAAAGTTTACTGAATCACAATAGGAGTTAAAATACTACCACAGATTGAGTAGTAAAAGTTGTGGGTAGGAAAATTCCAGTGGCCTATAATCTTACTGTAGGAAAGGTTTTAAAGATAATCAAAACTTGACTATTAAAACCCAGAAAGGATAACTTGATTTTTTTTCTCACAAATGACAAAGCTATTACCTCTCCTGATTACCTATTCTTTCTATGCATGTTCACCATACTAGGGCCTTTATTTCCTTGATCACTATATATTAATTTATTTTTATCAGTTTTCTTTGCACATATTATTAGATTTTCTTGTTATTATATCATGCATCACTATCTTATATTACTTATTATTTTTAAATTATATTTGTCCTTTATGTTTTGCTGACTCCCGTTTCCACTAAGTATGGAAAACATGCTATTCTTAATGTTCTGTTGTTTTGGCTTTAAAAACAGCAAAAAGGTGGAAAATGATAAAATCGCTATTCCTTTTGAAAACTGACTTTAGCATAATTTTCTTGCATATATTTTCAGAGTGATTGTCTGCCTGTCTTTAAGTAAATATGTATTATTCATAAAGTACTATACCATTTTAAAATTAACAAAATGAAGCCTGAATTAAAAACTTTTTAAAGTAAATTTTATTTATTTATTTTTTAATTTTTAATTGATTTTTTAAAAAAAATAAATGACAGCAGAATGTATTATAATTCTTATTACACATGTACAGCACAATTTTTCATATCTCTGGTTGTATATAAACTATGTTCACACCAATTCATGTCTTCATGCATGTACTTTGGATAATGATGTCCACCACATTCCACCATTCTTGCTAACCCCCTGCTCTTTGAGAAGATGATTTCAATAATCTAAGAGTAAATATATGTGGTATACAGGTGATTAGAATATTTTAAATTTCTTCAGTAACAGACTTCTACTTTATATTTCTTTTGGTAGTTCCTTTTCATAAAAGGTTTCCTAGTGCTTTTTTAAAGTAAAACATTTGCACGCACATACTGACATCTGGTGGATATTCAGTATATTATTTCTACTATAAACAAGGAAAAGAAAATGCACTATAATAAAAAACAAAGTTCAATTTAAATGGGGTAGAGAGAGAAGATGGGTGGGGAGGGGAGGGGGGATAGTAGGGGATAGGAAAGGTAGCAGAATACAACAATTACTAATAGGGCATTATGTAAAATTGTGGATGTGTAACCGACGTGATTCTGCAATCTGCATTTGGGGTAAAATTGGGAGTTCATAACCCACTTCAATCTAATGTATGAAATATGATATGTCAAGAGCTTTGTAATGTTGTGAACAACCAATAAAAAAAAAGAAACTAAAAAAAAGTTCAATTTAAATGTATTAAAATAATAAAAATGAGTTTTGCCTTTATAGTCTCAAGAATTCACATATAAGAAGCCTGTAAACAGCTTTTTTAGATGCTTAATAAATTTGTTATGAACTGCATTTTTAGTTTGTGGAAACATTATAAATAACCCATTGCATCCTAGGGTCTCACACAAATGTTTGCATACAGTAGATCTTATATTTTTGTGGTATTCACATAAATTAAACCTTATATATCTTATATCTAAAAATTGTCACAGGGCTGAAACATCTTTAGAATGAAGAAATTGAGAGCTAGGGTTTTAGCTTAGTGGTAGAGCACTTGTCCAGCATGTATGAGGCCATTGATTCGATCTTTTACACTGTATACAAATAAATAAAATAAAAGTCTATTGATAACTAAAAATATTTTCAAAAAAGAATGAAGAAATTGACTGAGAAAGTTAAGATGCTACATGTTTAGTAGTCTTTTTCTAAATTAGAAATATCCTGAGAATTTGGAAAAAATTAGAGGACAGTTTTACCACAGTACAATATTATAGAAATAAGGGTATATTTTTTATTTTTGAAGAATTTGAGTATATATAGCAATGCACTTCAGTAGTTATTTCTGCCTCATTGAGATCTCAAGTTGGTCCCCAAAACAAAAATAAAAAACAAAAGTACTGAACATAAAACGCATAAAGATGTTATGCAACCACATTTTGGAAATATGACATAATAAGGATTTATTAGTTTGAAGGCTGAATCTTAAACTTATAAGACAGGATATAATTATATCTTCTTATGAAATAATCCATCTATTTAAATGCTGAGGGACCCTTCAGTCTGCAAAAGGGCTAATCCTGAGGTGCTAGGCTCCTCCTGGAAGTTCTTACATACTCTAGGTACTATGGTTTGGATTTTGTGTAATCCCAAAGCTCACGTGTGAGACAATACAAGAATGTTCAGAGATGAAATGATTAGATTATAAGAGCTGTAACATCATCAGTGGATTAATCCACTTGAAAGTACTAACTGAATGGTAACTATAGGCAGGTAGGGTGTGGCTGATAGAAGTAGATTAATAGGAGTATGATTTGGTGGTTTATATTTTGCCTCTGGGAAGCAGAGCTCTCTCCTTCCTAGATGTCATGAATTGAACAGTTTTCCTCTGCCGCACCATTCCACCATGATGTTCTGCCTCACCTCAGGCCCAGATGAATGAAATTGACAGACCACAGAGTGAAACTATGAAATCATGAACCAAAATAAATATTTCCTCATTTAAGTAGTTCTTGTCAGGTCACGATGACTCAAAGCTGACTAAAACACTAGGCAAGCAATCACCGCAGACATTCCACTTCACACACACCATAATAGTTGTATGTTTATCACATTTCTGTTTGTGAGTTCTAAAAAACAAATCTTGAAATTTGAGTCATATTTCATGCCTGTCTTCAAATATGAAGAGATTGTGTGCCATGGTCTCTTTCTCACAAGTGACAATGATTTTTTTTTTCAGACTATAATAAACCTAGAGCTGTCCCAAGTCTGACTCAAATCTTGACCAAATTTTTTTTCAAGAGTCTAAATAAATAAGAATATTCAAGAACCATTTATTGAAACTCACACATATGTATGCCTCAATTTTATTATACCTAGGTATAGGGCCAATATTATATTTTATATGTTCTTAATATCTGTTTCCCAATTGTCAATTCAAATTCATTTATTAGTCTAAATGACTTTTAAAGTGCATTTTCATGCAATTCTTGAAATTTGTTTTGGAATATTTTGAACATGATTCTTAACATTTTTTTTCTGTTGCTTTTGTTGAACATATTTGTTATCATCATTTTCTATTATTTTTTAATTTCCATCTTCCTTTTCATATCCATCTCTGACCATCTCTGATTTTAGACCTTTTCTTTTTCCTCTATTTTCCTAATTTATAGGGTAGAAAGTAAGACTAAGAAAGTGATATCTGACACATCTGCCATTACTTCTATCTTAACATCAACTTCTTCAGCAATTAAAATCACCATAAATTTATGTAGTTCTACTTATTTTATATGTGGATAAAAATTTGATGCAAACAGATTAAGTAATTTGTCCAAAGTTGTTTGGAAAGTTGTACACCAAGCTAGACTTATCACCTAATTAGTTTGTCCAATTGTCTTTCTCTATTTTCACCTTTATTTCCTAGTTAATTCACCTTTGTACAATCATAATCTGTGTTTATATCTCTGAAGATTATTTTTACTCACAAAAGATTTGTGATGGATTCCTTTCTTAAAAAGCATAAAATTTAACCCCTGTAATTTTTTTTTCTGATTTTAAATTTTACTTTCCTCAAGTGAACTATTTCTAAGTTTGGAAGTGAGATCAATACATTTGTGTATGCATGTGTGTGTGTGCATGTGTGTGTGTGTGCATGAGTGCACGCAATGGAGCTCTATTCTATGGCCTTTCATGTGCCAGGCAAGTAAGTGTTCTACCACCATACTACATCCCTAGCCTTAGATGAATACTTGAATAAGGCTTTATCCTTTAAAAATTTTATTTTTACTTATTTCCCCAAGGATATATTTCTTTCTCTTATGGTAAATCTGAAAATAGATCAAGCTAAAGTAGTTGTGTTATGCTTTGGATGTGAGGTGTCCTCCAAAGCTCATGTGTGAGACAATGCAAGAAGGCTCAGAGGAGAAATGATTGGGTTATGAGAGTCTTAAACCAATTAGTGAATTAATCCCCCTGATAGGGATTAACTGAGGGATAACTGAAGTGGTAGGGTGTGGCAGGAGGTAGTGGGCATTGGGGCCTGGCTTTGGGTATATATTTGTATCTGGAAAGTAGAGTCTCTGTCTACTTCCTGACTTGAGCTGCTTCCCTCTGCCACACTCTCCTGTTGAGATGTTCAGCCTCATCTTGATCCCTGAGAATTAGAGCCAGCCTTTAATGAACTAAGACCTCTGAAACTGTGAGCCCTCAAATAAACTTTTCCTCTTTACCATTGTTCTGGTCAGATCTTTTAGTCACAGCAGAAAAATATCTGACTAATACAAGTGGTAACTTAAACAGAATGGAGACAAGAGAGGTAAACTGGGTTTTTTTGTTGTTGTTGTTTGTTTGTTTGTTTTGGTTTGGTTTGATTTTTGTTGTTGTTGTTGTTGTTTTTGTTTTTTAGATTTTCTATGGCATTGACAATACAATTTCTGAAAACAGATTCTCTATACCCTTCAGTCATTAAATCCAGTGCTCCTTATATTTGAAAATATTTACTTAAATTTTTACCTTTAGTCACTTTTCTTTTTCTCGATGATTCCACCAACTTCGTGCTAGGCATTTCCTTTACCACTCTACTAGGACCTAGCAGATCACAGATAAAATCATTAGTACTTGACCTAGAGAAGCTCAGTGTAGTTCAGAAAATCTCTCTTCCTTGAAATTTTCTATTCAGGTTTCTGCACAGAAAATAACTTCCTAATTCTTTTAAATTTGGAGGAGTCCCTAATTTCTCTCTTGCACTCCAGGATCTCACTTGAGATTCATCTAAAAATTGGATTCCTAAACACTACTTTTCTTTCTCAGTATACTCCTTGGGTGAGTTCATTGACTTTCCTTGTTTCAACTGCTAATTACATTACTTATTCTTCCAAACTTACTTATCTTCCTAGACTCTCTTTACAAGTTAGTATTAATTAACCAAACAGTTTGCCTTCTGTACAAACACACAACATATAGGAACATCAAAAAATGTCAAAATGGAACAATTATTTTACTCCCAATTATTCTACTCATTATTTTCACTCTTTCCTGGTGGTATTGTGTTTAGTCTTTCAAGCCAACCTAAGGTCTAGAAATCAGTCTTGACTTCTTATTCTTTTCCTTTATCCTCTGTTGTGATTAATCATCAATTTCCCTGATTTTATTCTCCATATATACAAGTAATTAATCTCTTGCATTAGAACATTTTTGCCCTTGTTCAAACCCTAATTCTGTATGAGTTGATGCCTTGTATTTTGCACTCCCATGATACTGGAAGGCTTTTTTGTGTCATATATGTAACATCTGTGTCACTTGTGCATAACATAGATGCCACGCAGTGTCCTTGCTTAGTTTGTTTCACTTCTGTCCATAGGTTAACCCATTTGGCAGCAAGCCTAAACTGATATGTCATATTTGCCTGTGGTTTCTCTCCTATAATTTCCTAGTACTGTCTGTATATTACTACTGCCTGTACACAACACATTGTAATCAATATTTATCTTCATCCTTATGCTTTCCTTTTCTATAGCTAATAGAATGGAATATGTGAAGACTGGGCCATCCAGTACAAAAACATCATGACCCATACCAGATAAGTGAGCAGCTATTCCAGGAATAGAAATTCGATCACAATAGTGTATTCTAGTCCCTGAGAGAATATTACAGATACATTTTAAACATTAATTGGTCATGCCATCTCCCTGCCGAAACCTTCCACCTGTGTCTTACTAAAAGTGTGTCATTTAAATCTCTCTCTTCAACTATTTTAGGAGTCAAAAGAGACCAAAAGAGATGACAGAGTAGAGAAAGGAAGCACAGCAGAGCTCCTTCTTAGTATCAGACTTATAAGAGGAAGACTTCTCTTCAGTGAGGTGAGTAACAAAGGAACCTTACTGAAACATGATACTGAACTGTAACTTATAAAAGAAAAAGTCATAGAGCTACAGAAAGTCAGTAACTTGAGCATAAGAAGTAACACTTTAAAAATGTGCCATCTCCTGCCACCAGCAGAGCAGAGCGGCAAGTGTAGACAAAAAAGATGTGTGGCTGGTAGATAAAGGAATTTAAAAATAAAGAAAAATTGACCTACAGAAACCCAGGCTTTACAAAAAAGGCTGATTTTAATGGACAGGGAGTGGGTTCAGTAAGAGTCAAAGTGAAAACAAATCCGAAGCATTCCACTAAAATGAAAGCATTCCGCAGAGAAAGGGGCTGTAGGACCTTCTTTAGCAAGGTGCTGAAAGCCCTGCCACCCATACAGGCAGCCCTGTGCCAGTGCACAACTTGCTGAAAGCTACACACAAGCAACTCCTGCAGCCATGAACTGAGATGGGGGATTGTAAACTTATAAAGAAAGTTCACAATCTCTGAGAAAAAAATTTTCCAAAAATTGCCTGAACTAGAGAGACTGAAACAAGCACAAATAAAAATTTACTTGTACCATTCATCCTCTTGCTTCCAAGGGAAAAAAAAATTACATAATAGCTGGCATCACATAAGAGATATTGTAAAGAAGCTCCCTGCAGCCACACAAGCCAAACCCTCTACCTTGATCTGATACCTGGATTACACAGTTCGCCAATATTCCCCAGTCTATCCCACCCAATGCTGGGAGATGGAAGCTGAGAGCTACTATACTTGGCTGGCAGGTAGGTGAGGAACACAAAGACAGTGGCCAAAAATACAGTCAAAAATACATATGAAGGCTGAAAATCCATTCCTGTCAACAGATTTCACCACCATTGTAGAAACAAGCCCTTTATCACTCATTAATTTCTTTTCTTTTTCTTCCTTTTTTGCCTTATTTCTTTTCTTCTTCATAGTCCCATTTTTCACTTTTTTTAAATTTTAACTTGTTTCAGTTTTCTCAAACATTATTTTATTTTGTTATTCTTCATTTTTTTGTTTTTTCAACATGCATGATTTGTGGTGTATGTGAATGTGCATGTATGATTGTGTATGTTCTCACTGTTCAGGAAAGTTTGAATATATTCATATGTTTATTTACTAATTAATAATTATCTCCTGTGTGTATTCTTTACTTAACTTAGAATAGACTTGGGTGGGATACAATTATATGAGGGTTCAAATTATCTCAATCTTGCATTTTCTGTTTCATTTATACCTAGATTCTGAGTCCTCCTATCTTGTCTTTTTTATTCACAAATCTCAAAAACAATCAAAATTTTCTCTTCTCTACTCCTCTCTTTCTTTTTTTAATTTCTTTCAGTTAACTTATTATTCTTTCTTCTTTATAGATGCCACCTGCTCCCTAACATTTGCATCTCCTCTAATCACTTATTTAAACACTTCAAACTCTCTCTTGCCTTTCTACCCTATTTACTTTTTATCAGCTTTCAATTTTTTAAAAATTTATAGATGACAGTGTTATGCATTACAATTCTTATTACACATATAAAGCACATTTTTTTCATATCTCTGGTTATATACACAGTATATTCACACCAATTTGTGTCTTCATACAAGTACTTTGAATAATAATGTCATCATATTCCACCATCATTTATAACCCCATGCCCCCTCCCTTTCCCTCCAACCCCTCTGTCCTATCTAGAGTTCATCTGTTCCTCCCATATCCCTCTCCTTATCCCACTATAAATCAGCCTCCTTATATAAAAGAAAACATTTGGTATTTGGTTTTTTTAGGATTGGCTAACTTCACTTAGCATTATCTTCTCTAACTCCATCCATTTATGTGCAAATGCCATGATTTTATTCTCTTTTATTGATGAGTAATATTTCATTTGTATATATGCCACATTTTTTTATTCATTCCTCTATTGAAGGGCATCTAGTTAGACAAAGGTGCCAAAAACATGCATTGGAGAAAAAATAGCCTCTTCAATAAATGGTGCTTGGAAAACTGGAAATCCATATTCAACAAAATGAAATTAAACCCCTATCTCTCACCATGCACAAAACTCAACTCAAAATGGATCAAGGACTTAGAAATACAACCAGAGACCCTGCATCTAATAGAAGAAAAAGTAGGCCCTAATCTTCATCATATGGTATTAGACCCCAATTTCCTTTGGTGCTAGAATTAAAATCAAGGATCAATAAATAGGATGGACTCAAACTAAAAAGTTTCTTCTCAGCAAAATAAACAATCTGTGAGGTGAATAGAGAGCCTACATCTTGGGAGCAAATCTTTATCCCTCACACATCAGACAGAGCATTAATCTCTAAGGTATATAAAGAATTCAAAAAGCTAAACACCAAAATAATAATAATAATAATAATAATAATAATAATAATCCCAATCAATAAATGGGTCAAGGAACTGAAGAGACACTTCTCAGAAGATGATGTATAATCAATCAACAAATATATGAAAAAAAAATGTTCATCACCACTAGCAATTAGAGAAATACAAATCAAAACCACTCTAAGATTTTATCTCACTTCAGTCAGAATGGAAGGTATTATGAAGACAAACAACAATAAATGTTTGTGAGGCTGTGGGGGAAAAGGTACAGTCATAGACTGCTGGTGAGACTGCAAATTGGTACAGTCAATATGGAAAGCAGTATGGAGATTTCTTGGAAAACTGGGAATGGAACCACCATTTGACCCAGATATCCCTCTCCTTGGTCTATACTCTTACTTAAGAAACTATAATCTCACTAATAGAAATTAATAGACTACGTAATTCCTACCACATTCAAGGGTTGTAATTATTAATGTAGTGGACAACATAGTAGACAACTGCTGTTGAACACCTGATCTAGTGCACAGATTTTTATTGCCGTTCCTGTGGTTAGATACTAAGCCCATCCTTCCTACATAGCAATTAGTATTATAGGTGTCAAAGTAGACTTTGAACATTTATCTTAAGACTATACATGTATTGCTGACATTAAGGTCATTCCTGGATTTCCCTCCTTTTAAGAGTGACTAGAAAGATATTGAACACTTTAAGATATCAAAGGAAAGATCCTGCATCTGAGAAATATTCACATGTCAACCAAGTAATAGTGAATCTGACCGCACACAAAAAAATATAACTCCACCTGAGCCCCAATATTACTCCAACTCAAAGAATTGAGACAAAAACATCAAACCAACAACATGGAGCCAAGAAGGAACAATCAGAGAGGGACCTCAGGTCCCATCTCTTCACATCTACTCAGATACCAAAACCAGAGAGGAGTCAAAGAAAAAATAAAATAATAACACCTAAAAAGAGACATTCAAAAAGAGGAAGGATAATCCTTCTCAACTGGTGTGTTAGTCTAAGACCTACAAAAACTTGATTAAATAGCAAATTACTCTTCCAATAAAATTCACAATCCTTCAAAAAAGGCTTTTACTGATATTGATGTGGGCAAAATCTTAGAGAAAGAGTAGTTAAAAATTGTTAAAATGGCCAATAAACTTAAAGAAGATCTAAGAAATATATTAAGAAAGCAAATACAGGATATGACAGACCAATAAAGAATAGAAACAGTAAAAAGAGACCAATCAGAACTCTTAGAAATGAGAGACACAATCAATCAAATTAAAAATTCACTTGAATACATTACTTACGGACAGACGGAACTTCAGGCCTTGAAGATAGGTTATATGAATTTGAATACACGAATTGTAATAAATGGGGAAAACTACAGAACACAAACAGAATATTCAAGAACTCTAGGACAACATCAAAGGCTAAACCTGAAAATTACTGGTATAGAAGAGAACATGGATGTACAAGCTAAAGGAATTAAGAATATTTTCAATGAGACATTACCAAAAACTTTTCCTACATATGAACACATACAGGATCCTAAAAAGGTCTAATCAAATGAGAAGCTCTCCAAGACACATCAGAATCAAAATGCCTGACAGAAAAAAAGGAAATAATATTAAAAGCTTCAAGAAAGAAACATCAGGTCACATTTAGAGGTAAACCAATAAGCCTCTCATCTGATCCCTCCATTCAGACCCTAAAATTAAGGAGGACTTGGTATGAGATTTTTAAAGAAAAAAAAAATGCCAGCCAAAGTAACTATAGCCAGCAAAGCTCTGTTTCAAATTTTAGGGGAAATAAAATCTTCCCATTTAAAGAATAAAGTGAATGAATTGATGACCATCAAGATATCACTACAAAGAACACTAAAAATAATAATAAATGCACTTCACACAGAGGAACACAAAAACAAATCCAAAAGTCCAAAAGAGATGAAGATTAACAAAGGAGTAATCCATTGAACAAGAATCAAACAGTATAAATATAGGAAAAATCAAAATGGCAGGAAACCACAAACACATATTCATACTCACAATGAATAAACCTATACAGAAAAATATCAAGTAATGAAATTGAGAAAGTTATTAAAAATATTCCAAAACAGAAGAGCCTAGGACAAGATGGATTCCCAACTGAGTTCTACCAGATATTAAAAGTAGAACTAACCCCATTATTTCTCAAATTATTCCATATAAAATTGAAAGGGAGGGAACACCCTCAAATACATTCTATGAAGCCAGTATTACTCTAATACCCAAACCAAAGATGTGTCAAGGAAAGAAAACTATAGACCAATATCCCTGATGAACCTAGATGAAAAAAATTCTTAAAATATTGGCAAACTACATTCAAAAACGTATCAAGAAGATGATACACCACAATCAAGTAGATTTCATTCCAGGGATGTACGATTGGTTCAACACACATGAATCAATAAATGTAATTTACCATTTAAAAGAATTAAGTAAAAGAATCACATGATCATCTCAATAGATGCTTAAAAAGCCTCTGATAACACCAAGTACCCATTCATATTAAAAATGCTAGAAAAGCTAGTGATAAAAGCAATTTATCTTAATATCATAAAGGCTATAGGTGACAAACTTAAAGGCAACTTTATGATGAATTGAGAAAAACTTAAAGCATTTTTCTCTGAAATCGGGAATAACACAATGATGTCCACATTCACAACCCCTATTCAATATAGTCCTAGAAAAATTATCTAGAACAATCAGGCAAGAGAAGAAAATCAAATAATGCAGATAAATAAAGAACTATCTCTGTTCGCCAATGTCATGATCCAATATCTAGAAGACTTCTAGAGTTGATAAATTAGTTCAACAAAGTAGAGGGATATAAAGGCAGCATACATAAATCAATAGCTTTCCTATATTCCAACAGTGATTCAGCTAAGAAAGAAATCAGGAAAGCCATCCCATTCACAATAACCTCAAATGAACAAATAAATGAGCAAATGAATACATGCATACATACATACTTGGTAATCAATCTGACCAAGGACATAAAAGAGCTTTTCAATGAAAATTAATGAGCCCTGAAGAAAAAAATTGAAAAGACTTTAGAAGATGAAAAGAACTCCTATGTTCTTAGATAGGCAGAATTAATATTGTCAAAATGGCCATACTACCAGAATCAATATACAGATTCAAGGCAATCCTCTTAAAAAATATAAAGAAGGATTCACAGAACTAGAAAAAAAATATTTAAATTATTTTGGAAAAATAAGAGATGCAGAATAGCCAATGCAATATTGGGTAAAAAAGTAAACCAAGATTCATCAAAATACCTGATTTTAAATTATACTATGCAGTTGTAGTAACTAAAACAGCATGGTATTGGCATCAAAATATACATGAATATCAATGCAACAAAATAGAAGACCCAGAGACAAACCCACCTACTTTAGACATCTGACAATTGACAAAGATGCCAAAAATATATTTTGAAGAAAAGATATGGTACTGGGAAAACCAGATAGCTATACGTAGAAAAATTAAACTGGATCCCTATATCTCACCCTGCACAAAAGTCAAACTGAAATGGACTAAAACTTAGGAATTAGAGCAGAAACCTTGCAACTTCTGGAAGAAAACGTAGAGTGAAAACTCTATCATATAGGTGCTGGCATCAACTTCCTCATCAAGACCCCAAAATCATAAGACATAAAACCAAGAATCAATAAGTGTGATGTCATAAAACTAAAAGGCTTCTAAACAGCAAATGAAATGATTAATAAGAGTGTAAAGAGAGAGCCTACACAATAAGAGAACATATTTACCAGCCACTCCTTTAATAGGAGATTAATATCCATAATATATAAATGATTAAAATATGTAACAAAAAAACTAATAATCTATCAATAAATGGGCAAAAGAACTAAACATAAACTTCTCAAAAGAAGAAATATAAATGGCCAACGAATATATGAAAAAATGTTCAACATCTACAGCAATCAGGGAAATGAAATTCAAAACTACACTAATATTTTATCTCACTCCAGTTCAGAATAGAAATAATCAAGAATATGAACAACAATAAAAACTGGTAGGAAAAGGGTATACTTGTACATTTTTGGTAGGGCTGCACACTAGTACAACCACTCAGTAAAACAATATAGAGATGCCTAACAAAAACTAAGAATGGAACCACCATATAACCCAGCTATTCCACTCCTTGGTATTTTCCCAAAAGATCTAAAACCCCCAGTTATACAGCCACTTCAGTATTTATATATAAACAATTCACAAAAGCTAAATTATGTAATGAATCCAGGAGTCCATCAATAGATGAGGGGATTAAGCAATTGTGATATACATACACAGTGGAGTTCTACTCTGCCATAAAGAAGAAAGAATTTATAGCATTTGCTGCTAAGTGGATGGAAATGTAGAACATCATGGCTCAGTAAAATAATCCAAACTCAAAAACTCAAAGTTGAATATATTCTCTCATATGTGGAGGCTAGAGTAAATTAAAGGAAAAGAGTAGGGAATGATAAGTTGTCATAAAAATATAGGTAAGATGGGTAGTGTTGAAGAAGGAGATCTAGAGGCAAAGTGGAGGGATGGGAAAGGGAAGGCAATGTTGTATGACTTCTTTAAAAATGTATATCTTATATATAAGTGCATATATGGGTATTTCACGGGGAATTTCACCTCTATTAATGAGTAAAAAGAGATAAATATTTATATTATATCAAACATAAATAAATAGAGGAACAAACAAAAGTCTAGCAGAGTAGAGAAGGAGAAAGGGGTTGGGAAAAGGAGAGATCATGAACTGAAACCAAATCTGTGCATGTATAAGTTTGTTGAGATGAACCCAAGTACTCTAAAAAAATTAATAAAATTTTTAAAATTCTTTGTCTTTGCCCAAAATCTTCCCCCAGATCTTGCTCTTGCTTACTCCCTTTCTTATTTACTCATTTTCCTTCTGATTTTTGTTCCGATTTCACCTTATCCAAGCAGTTTTTACTGATCTAGCCACACTCTATTTCTTTTTCTTCCCTTATTTTGTTTGTAGTTTGATGCAGCCTGATATATATTAAACGGTTTATTTTTATTTGTGCCTCACCCCGAGTTTACCAAACTGTAAGTTGAGAAGATGTAGGATTTTAAATAAACTGTTTATTGCTGTAATAGCAATTTTATGAAATTATTGTGAAAAGTGTTGGAAAGAATAAATTCAAATTGACTTAGTTTTTCTTCTAGGATTAAGGAAATATATAATTTCTGGAAAAAAAATTCTAGAGAGAATACCTCAAGCCAATAAATTCGAACTGATGATAATATGTAAACTTATTGTGCATACACTTAGAGAAATGATGCTTGGAGCAACTAGCTTAATTTGCGTTAACTTTACCATGTAATTTATACACGGGATTGTTTTTCCCACTTTAAAAAAACAAGATTATGTGGAGATTTGGGTACAGGACTGAGGCTATAAATACAATAAAGAATCACTGAGAGCTTTTTTGCATGAAGCAAGAAATAATCTATGTTCTCCTTAGATTTATAATGTGATTGAAAAAGGAAGGATATATATATACAAAAATGCATGGACAGTGAATTAATTCATACCAAGCACTCAGTACTTGAGAAGGAAATGTGCTGGGATTCACATACCTTATTAGAATTTTTGCTGTGGCTTACTGTTGTTAGGTATCCTAATATTCCTTCTAAAATATTAATAGCAAATCAAAATTCAAAGAGATGTAAAATCTTAAGAAATTGATCTCATAAATAATAAATCTAGGTTTAAAAATGCAACATACAAATACCACCTGTATATATACACATATACACTAAACACACTGCTTATGATTTAGTACAGTTGTGATTATGTACTAATGTGTATTTATTTGGGGGGAGTTTGGAGTTGAAACACTAATTAAGTACCATCACACTCTATTATTACTATTGTTAAGTATGTACCAGTGCTACCCATTGGTTTCATAAAAATATTGCTGGGAATTATTTCTCATGTTCTTTTAGATTGTATAAAATAATTTTTATACAAAAAGTTATTATTAACAGAGATTTTAGGGAAGTCTGTATCCCTGAATCAATGAATTTTAGACAAAAATAATAATTATAAAACAATAGATTCAATTAACCTGCTATTAGTATTCATTTGCTGGATTTTATTTATGCATGAATAATCTGGTGATTTTATCTAGGTGAATATCAAGATCTTTACAATTAATTAGTTAAAAAATAAAGCAAGTCAACATTTATTCCAATTCTTTCTAAAGGTACTTTTAATCTTGGAGGTGTTGCAGTTATGTCCAAGGAGATATGACAATAATCTTAATTTCAAATTTTAAAACATAATATGTATTTGAAGAAATTAATGAAAATTACATATAAATCCTCTTTTGTCATTACATATAAATCATTTGCCATAGGAAATAATAGTTATAATTTTAGGAAATATAGAGTATTGATTTTTTATTTAAAGGGAGTATATCTAAAGTAATCCATTCAATTTGGAGTTTTCAGATTTAATAGGTGTATTAATGAGCTATGTACTTAGTAGCTATCTGACTAGAGATTAACATCAGTACCAATGAAAGATTCTCAGACCTATTGCAAAGTCAATATTCTCCCTTTAAGTGATCTTTCTTGCCAGTGTACCAGGGGATTTTTTTTTTAGTTAAGTCTTCCGTTAATGAATAGCTTTCTTTAAAGTGATCATATGAAAACATTTTATTTTAAACCTGGAGGGGTGGTTTCTTTCCAACATTATGAACCACATTAAAAACTCAACTCTGACTTTCCTGCAAGCACAAATTTTTGGAATCTTCTTTGTTGAAAGTCTCACTTCATGATTTGTAGTTGACTGGCAAGAACTGATTAGATATTGATGATGCCTCTGTTTGAATCTTCTCACTCTCTTATGGTTAGGATGAAAAATTATCCTGTAACTGCTATAACTGCTGCTGTAAGTTTAGGGATGTGGAAGTGCAAATAGAGTCATAGGTGACTTAGATGAGCAGCAGCCATGGAGAATGAATGTAGTAGAGAAGCCAAAGCAAATATCTGACACTTCTTTGCTCTTCTAGGGAGAAAGATAATTTTGAACAAATTGAGTTTGCTTGCTATGGAATAGGAATGTATTTCCAAGGAAAACAAACAGCAGATGTTGATGTAAGATGTAATATTTAGAAATGGGGCTGGAGAATTGTGTTGTCCACAACCAACTGGCTCAGTGAGTCACTAGGGAATAGCAGTTCAGCATGTTTTACTAAATCCTATTCTGTATATGGCTGAATTTTGAAGTAGAATGAAATTATGCATCTTTTAGAAGCATAATTTTTGTCTTCTCCCCAATGTAATCCCTGCTCAGAAATTGTACATAGCTATTATTTGCACCATTCCCATGTCCAGCTGCTTCAACAAAATGATCAATTTTGTGTAGGAGTTATTAATGTAAACAACCAAATTTCAGTTATTTTTGGATCTTTGAAATATAGTGTAGTTAATTTAATTGATTGCAAAAATGAATTGTTAATATGATTCTAAAATCCAAATTATCAAGATTATCCCTGATCTGGCTCTGTCAGCATCAGGTGTAAGTACTAGTTTTTTTAGCTATATTGAGATTGATATTTTTAATATTGCATTAAATATGGATATATATTTTCATAAAGGATTGGAAAAAAGATGCATTTTCTTTTTGGTGACAGACATTTCATAGTTGAGTAGAGATAGTCTAAGAGAAAAAATCTTTAGGCAACCTTAAATAAAGGGAGAATAGAATAACCTCTATGTGATCACCTGGTCATTATTCTTATGTACATGATACCAGGTAAAAACTAAAAATTAAGGTCATATAGCAATATTTTTAATATTGCATCCATAATGAATAAAGAAGACTGAATTATCCTCTATAATTATTTTATTTTATTTGTCTTTTTTCAGATCATATAACATAAGTTCCTAAATAACTGTTAGTGAACTGATCATTCAGATGGTTCACAGGAAAAAGGGATGATTTATTATTTCTTTGGAACTAAAATATTTTGTAGCAAATTGAATAATATACCTACATACATCTAAATTTTAAATATCTTAAAATTGTAGAGAGATTTCCATAACTCTAAAATTATACGCAATATATTATCCTCTGTGGTTTACATGTATTATCTTCTTAAACCATTTCATTAACTCTTTATGAGGAAAAAGTTTAATGAGGAATCTGTGACAAAGAATTACCAAAGAGATGCATTTCTTCTCTGAGAAAACATAAGACTAATGTCATCCATTGCAAATAGAAAGTTGATATGTGACCCATTATGATCTGCATTTTCATGAAGGATTTGAGATAAGATTTATTCCCTTATTAGTGACAGACAATTCATAACTGAGTAGAGGTGTTCTAAGAGAAGAATTCTTCATGAAACCTCAAAAATGGAGAATAGAATGACCTATATGTGATGTCCTATCATCTATTCTCATGTAAACGATACCAGATGAAAACTTAAAATTCAATTCATGTAATAGCTAATGTTAGAAATCTTGGCTGTATTCATCAATCAACATTTAGTGCAATAGTAATAATCTGGAATTTTCAAAATTGTAGCTATCTTACATATGCTCTCTAAACTCCTACAGTTTACTATAAAGTAAAAACCTTTTGTTGATATTAGCAATATATCTTTTACTTTATTTTTTTACATGTCAGTGACACCACAAAATTGATTGTATTTTCTTTGTCATTACCAGAAACACCACAAATGTCTTCATTTTTTTCACTTGACTTTTACTTTTCAAAATCACACCCAACATTATCGCCATCTACACAATCATCTGAAAAACAAACAAACAAAAAAAAAACAAAGAAAAAAAGGACTTATTTTCAACCAGTTATTTTCCTATTTCTTCAATCACTTAAATATCTAAACCTTTAATTTCTTCTCTGGAGTATTTGAAAGTGAATTTCCTTTTCATTGTTCCACCAAACCTACTGATGTTTTAAATGATGTCCTACTTCCCTGAGACTCATATCTTTCATATCATGTCCATAATTATCATTTTGCTCATGATGACATAAGTAATATAAGTTAAAATTGTTTTTAGGGGTTATTGTTGTACCAAGTTGCTTGTGGGCATTTGTTGGTTTTGATTTTTTTAGGAGTGCCTTTCTATTTAGCACTTTGATGCCATTTGTTTCTTATGCATATTTCTCAGATGTGTTTTATTGCTTTCAATTAGGTTTGCAAATATGATAGACAAAAAACAAAGTTCTGAAAAAATATTTAGTAGAGCTTGCTTCTTACCTCTGGGTGTTGTTGTTGTTGTTGTTGTTGTTGTTGTTGTTGTTGTTGTTGTTTTAGTTATAGGTGGACACAAATCTTTAATTTTTTTATGTTTATGTGGTGCTGAGGATCCAACCCAGTGCCTCACACTTTATAGGTAAGCACTCTACCACTGAACCACAACCCCAGCCCACTCACCTCTGTTTTAAGGTGCAAATGTAAGCCTGCATTCAGAAGCTTGCACTCCAGCTGTAGAAGTGAAGTCTCTTTTATGAATGACAGCCTTGGAAATTTAAGTCCATCTGGAACACCTCAAGCATTCAATTCATTTATTAACTTATTACCAAGCTTGGCATATGAATTCTCAAACTATTAGTGAGGCAGGAATTTAAATGAAATTAGATAAACAGACTTTAATAGAACAGTGTGTGTGTGTGTGTGTGTGTATTAGAGATATTGAAAAGAGTTTTCTGTTTTTCATTTTTTAGGAGCACCTATTTATGCCTTTGATGCCATGTTAGTATTTATTAACTTTACCCTAAATTTACAATCTATTTTAAGACTACTGAAAATAAAAAGAAATGAAATAACTGTTGTGGCCAGAAGAGGGAGATCTTGCAAAAATATTTGAAGCACAAGTTTAAAATAATATTTGACTTGTACTAAGTTCATTTAAAAAAGAAAAAGAAGAAAAAAATGATTCAAATTTCAGAAATTAATGCTTTTTATAGTTTTCTATATTTAGATAAGGGCATTTTGTAAAATACTTCTGGGGAAAATGGGATATAGTAATGCATATACATAAATATGTATAAAATTAAATTATGCTATATTAAGAATTAATTATAATAAATTTTATTAATCATAAAAACCTAAAGTGAGAAAAATAAGATAAAGAAGATTTACTAGTAGATAAAATTGATCTTATTTACAATATTGTTATTTATTTATTTAAATTAAGTCCTTTTTATCAAGGAATACTACAAAAACAAATCTAAATATAATGCAGTGACATATAAAAAAGAGTCAAGGCTTCAGGCTGAGAACAATGGATCTATTGATTGAGATCTCTGAAATTATAACCGTGAGCACCAAATAAACTATACCTTCTCTAAAATTGTTCTTTAGTCAGCATAAAAGCTGACTAAACCAGAAATTGGTACCAAGAAGCAAGCGGAGTCATTGCTGTACAGAATCCAACCATGTGGTTCAGAAGCTTTTGGAGCTTTTTGGAATTTGTGGGAGAAATTTTGAAACATTTAGAGATGCAAACTGGAAAAGCTTTAGATTATATTAAGTGGAGTTTAATGGACAATTCTGGTGGGAGTTCAGAATGCCCATAGGACTGCAGACATTTAAGATAAGGCTCATGAAATTTCAGAGAAGGAAAACCCTGTTGGAAATTGGATGCGAGTCCATTCATGTTATATTTTGGTTAAGAAGTTGTCTACATTTTGCCTGTGTCCTGAGATTTTTCTGTAAGGCTGAATTTAAAGGTGATCAACTTAATCTGGCTGAAGAAATTTCTAGGCAATGTAGCATTCTGGCCAATGGCATGCATATTGCTGATGGCTTTTAGCCAAATTTATTGTGATAATCAGAAGCAGAAAACAAAGCAGAAATATTTGAAAACTAGCAGTTTGACCAAAAAAAAAAAAAAAAACTGCCAGTAAAGCTGGGGATAAGGAAGGTGTGTTTGTTAAAGCCACTAAAGAGACGCTGCTAAATACTCTACCCAGAGACAATGGGAAAGATGGCTTGAGGGCATCTCAGGAAGCGGCAAGACCACACCCATCTCAGGCTTAAAGGAGTAAAAGTTCCTTTGAGAAGAGACCAGTGGGGAGGCACCAGTTTAGCCACACAGGCACTCAGAGGATGCTGCAGCCATGGTTCCCAGAAGCTTAGCTACTGCTTGAGATGGCCACCACCTCGGTGGCAACCATATGGTGCTGGTTGTGCCAGAGTGCAGGATGCTGGTGTTAGGGAGTCATAGAGGCATCTATCAAAATTTTAGACAAAGGCCTGGGGGTGGGGGCGGGCAAGGGTTGCTGTGTTGGAGTCCCTGAAGGGTGCTTCTTCAAAGGAGATGCATGGAGATGTGAGGAGAAAGCCAAAGCTGCAAGGGAGACCCCTGAAATTAAGAGATGCCAGTATGTGGAACATCTGCCAAGAATAACTACAGGAATTAAGCAGAGACAAGCCAACAGAGAGGTGATGTGGGTTGCAACCAGCAAGGCCATAGGGTCAGAGCTACATAAGGCCTTTGGAGAGAACATCATGATGCCATCTATTAGATATGGAAAATGATAAACCCCAAAATAGTGTGGCCTGAGAAGCAGGAGTGAGGAAGAAGGCAACACATTGATAATATTGATCCTTTTTGGGTACATTCTTTCTCAGTGACAAGATAAGCCCAGGGGAGGAGAGATCCATCAAGCCTGGAATGACAGTCTCTAGCAAGAGGCCAGAGCATTGATCCTTCACAGAACAAATCTTTCCCCAGACATTTTCTCTGGCCCAATAAAGACAAATCCCGGATACTGATCACTGACCTCGGGCCCTCCATCTCACCCAGTAAGAACAGATCTCAAATTCCTGAATGCTCAAACTGACATGCTCATTAATTAAGTCACCTCTCAGTATAACCCATATAAGGACAGACTCCCCTTTTGGGCAGTGGCTCATTTTCCACCAAGAAAGTGGGTCCATCAGAGGCATGATTCCATTGCTGAATAAAGGCTTTTATGATCTGTGAAGTATGCACCTGGCTGAATCCTTTTGTGCTAACATCCTCTAAAGGACTTGCTTACCCAGCTGGGTTCTGATCTTATTTGGGTTCCATCCCTTCTTTCTGTGCTCCCATATATCTGCTTTGTGGGATACAGATATTTGATCTGTGTCTATGTATTAGATACTGTAACTTGTTTTTAATTTTTACAGGGATCAAACTAAAAGGTTGCCTTGAATCTCAGAAGAGATTTTGGATTTGTACTTTTGAGAAATTCAGCAACAGTTTATAATCTGGGGATTCTCAGAAATGAACTAAATGTATTCTATGTTATGAGATTAGCATGAACTTTTGGAGGCAAGGGACAGAGTGTTATGGTGTAGACATGAGGTGTCCCCAAAAGGTCATGTGTGAGATGATGCAAGAAATATTAGAGATAAAATAACTGGGTTCTGAGACACTTAACACAATCAGTAAATTAATCCCCTAATAGACTTTCCTGGATGGTAATAATAGGCCTGTAGTGTGCGGTTGGAGGATATGAGACATTGGAAGTATGTCTTTTGGGTATATATTTTGTCCATGGTGAGGGGAGTCAGTCTCTTTCTCTCCCTCTTTTCCTCTCAATTCCTGTTGCAATGTCCTGAGCTAATTCCTTTCCCCACATTCTTCCACTCTTCTACCTTGGCATTCTGCTTCACCTTGGGTAAGAAAACTGGAGCCAGCCAGCTATGAATTGAGACTGCAAAACTGTGAGAGCCAGGCCATATATATAAAGTTTTCCTCCCCTAAAATTGTTCTTGTTAGGTCTGTTGGTCACAGCAATGAAAAAGCTGACTAAAATTGTGTGTGTGCTCATGTATGTGCACTTGTGTATGTATGAGTTCATTCATAAAGCTGAATTATTAAATCCAGAACTTATGGGCTCTTCTTCATTTTAAAATTAGAAGGTTACATTCCTCCCAATCTCAAACTGGTACCTAGAACTCCAAAGCAAGATCAGCAGTACTTGCAACTGTGAGAAAACTTCATAGTCATTCAAACTGGAGAAAGCTGCAGACATTAGTTTGCTTATGATACTGGGATCCTTTGAGTATTGGTGCAGGAATCTGTTTTAAATACTGTAGATTAAACACTGATTAAACCTATATAGTACTAGAATCAATGTGGCATCTCCCCATTTACCTAAAAAATCTGAGCCTTCTCAACGTGGGAAGCAATGTGTTAAAATATTATTTGCGAATGTTCCTGGAGCTGACAACAGATTTACTTTCATATAATTTACTTGAGTTCTTCACTGAATCATCTAAAAATATACAACTTCACAAAGTAATTTTTAAATGTTAAATGACCTTGAATTTGAATGGTTCTCCTTATTATTTTTTATTTATATATTTATATACAGTGGAATGCATTACAATTCTTATTAGATACATATAGAGCACGATTTTTCATATCTGATTGCATACATAGTATATTCACACCAACTCGTGTCTTTATACTTGTACTTTGGATAATAATGATCATCACAGTCCACCATCATTATTTTTAATGTTACATGTTTATTTATCAAGGTAAAAAAGTAAGCAATTATTTCTGTGGGAAAATTCACCCTAATGCAGAAGAGAAAAGTAAAATATAAATATGGATACCTTTTGTATCATGTGTGAGTTACTTGTCTACAGTTCATTTCTCTGGTATGCAGAGAGGTTAGAAGGGGGAACACACTATGGGTATCATTGATATAGAGGTGTCACATGTAAAACAATATGACACACTTGAGCAGGATTAAGTATATATGCAATCAAAGCATAAAAGCATATATAAGATTAATAAACCACACAATAGTCATACTAGTTTTCTACTGAAACATAGATAATTCTAACTCTATACATAACATTTAATTTAGGAAATAAATAGGCATTCATACTGCTTTTTACCTAGTTCTGTCTAGGTATAATAAATGTAATATTACATAATAAATAAAATTAAGGGTTTAATGTTGAGATAATATTTTATTTGTTTCTTGCAGTTGTACTAGTTTCACATGTAAAATTTATTTTTCCATTTTAAAGTCCTATTTAAACAGATTTACAGGAGAAGATAAAGGGCACCAACCTATAAACTGAGAATCACATCTCTTTCTACACTTTGTTTTTGAAAATAAGGAAGAATAAACTGGGCATAGTGGTGCATAACCATAATCTCTATGGCTCAGGAGGCTGAGGTAGGAGGATCACAAGTTCAAAGCCACTCTCAGCAAAAATGAGGCATTAAGCAAATCAGTAAGACCCTGTCTCTAAATAAAATACAAAATAGGGCTGGGGATGTGGCTCAGTGATTGAATGCCCCTGAGTTCTATCCCTGGTACCTCTCCAAAAAAAAAAAAAAGAAAGAAAAGAAGGATGAACAATATAAAGGATGGAAGAGCAGCAGAATTTTATCATTCCTTTGTAGAAGAAATGAAGTAATATTACTTTTTAAGATGGTACTTTATTTATATCTAGGCATTTTAAAGAATATGATTCAAATTATCTCACACATTCATATATTTTAATACCTCTGACTAGCATTTCCAGAAAAAAATAACATTTTGGTCATCCTTAAGAATGTATTAAGTTGTGATTGCTTTGTTTTAAAAATATCTATTATCATGCATATTCACAGGCTTCATTGGAACCCCTAATAACCACTGATTTTTTTTCCTTATGAAATTGTCTTTTGGATGCTCACTCAGCCCATTGCACTATTTATGATTCCAGAGGCTATATAGTTTCCCTTGGTTAGGCTGTGTGTAAATGTCAATTCCAGAATCTAGTAACTAGTAAGTTTTTTTTTTGTATGTGTAACTTAGCTTGATAATTTGTTGAAAACAAATTCTGTTTTCCTGATGGCTCCTACTCCTTTGCTATTGGCTAGGATTTTTTTTCCCTTAAAGCATCGTAATTATTCATAGTAGTTAGGTTCACTTTGACAAAATCATACATGCAGAAATTTGATTTCAATCCCCATTCCTTCCCCCTATTTTCCTCCCACTGACCTACTCATATTCTTTTCACTCATTTTTTTATTGCTACTTTCTACATATACATGAAGGTGAAATTCCCTTTGATACATTTATATAGCACATAGCATGATTAATTAAATTCATTCGATATTTCTTCAATCTCCCTTTTCTTTCTCTCTTTCTCTCATTCTCCTTTTACTCCACCAATTATCCCTATATATTTATGATATTTGATCCTCCCTGCTTCCTGCACTGCCTTCTTTCCCTTAATTTGCTTTAATTTCCACATATGAGATAAGATATATAACTCTTGATTTTCTGAGTCTGTTATTTTACTTAGCAAAATGTTCTCTATTTTCATCCATTTATTGACAAATAAGTAAAACTCCATTGTGTATATATACAATATTTTCATGAATCAATTTATCTAATGATGGCCATCTGAGCTTATTTCATTTTTTAAAATTTTAATTTGTTACATATGATAGCATGATGCATTACTATTCATATTATACATATTGAGCACAACTTTTCATATCTCTGATTGTACACAAAGTAGAGTCACACCATTCGTGTCTTCATATACGTACATTGGGTGATGATGTCCATCTCATTCTACCATCTTCTTTTACCCTCATGCCTTCTCCCTTCCTCTTCCTCCCCTTTGCCCTATCTAGAGTTCATCTCATCCTCCCATTCCCCCACAACTCCACTATGAATCAAAGAAAACATTTGGCATTCGGTTTGGGGGAATTGGCTAACTTCACTTAGCATTATATTCTCCAACTCCATCCATTTACCTGCAGATACCATGATTTCATTTTCTTTTAAAGCTGAATAATATTCCATTGTGTGTGTGTGTGTGATATTTTCTTTATCCATTCATCTACTGAAGTGCATATAGGTTGGTTCCACAGTTTAGCTACTGTGAATTGTGCTGCTATAAACATTGATGTGATTGTGTCACTGTAATATGCTGTTTTCAAGCATATTATCCTTTTGGTATAGACTGAGGAGTGGGATAGCCGGGTCAATTGGTGGTTCCATTTCCAGTTTTCCGAGGATTCTCCATACTGCTTTCCATAATGGCTGCACCAATTTTCAGTCCCACCAGTAGTGTATGAGTGTGCCTTTTGCTGCATATCCTTGCCAACATTTATTGTTCTTTGTATTCTTGATAGCTGCCATTCTGACTGGAGTGAGATGAAATTTTAGAGTAGTTTTGATTTGCATTATTGTGAGAGGTGTTGAACAGCTTTTCATATATTTGATGAATGATTGTATATGTTCTTCTGAAAAGTGTCTGTTGAGTTCCTTGGCCCATTTACTGATTGGGTTATTTGTTGTTGTTTTTTTCTTCTTTTTTTTTTTTGGCGTTAAGATTTTAGAGTTCTTTATATATCCTAAAGATTACCTGAGCTTGCTTCTTTATTTAGCTATTGTTAATTGTGTTATATAAACATTGAAGTGGCCATATCTCTTTTGTAAGCTGATTTTAGTTCTTTGGGATAAATACCAAAGAGACAAATAAGTAGGAGTGGGATAGCTGGGTCACATGGTGGTTCCATTCCTATTTTTATGAGGATTTCCAAACTGCTTTCCAGATTGGTTGCACTAATTTGTAGTCCCACCAACAACGAATCTGTGAACTTTTCTCCCCATATCCTTGCTAGAATTTATTATTATTTGTGTTCTTGATAATTGCCATTTGATTGTGGTGATATGAAATCTTAGCATAGTTCTGATTTGTATTTCTCTGATTCCTAAAGACACTGAACATTTTTTCATATATTTATTGGCCATTTGTGTTTCTTATTTTGTGAAACATCTGTTTAGTTCTTTTGCCCATTTATTGATTGGATTATTTATTTTTAGCATTGTGTTGGGAATTAATTATTCTGGACATTAATTCACTGTCAGAAGGGTAGCTGCCAAGGATTTTCTCCCATTCTGTAAGCTTTCTTCACAATCTTATTTGTTTACTTTGCTGTACAGAGCTTTTGAATTGATGACATCCTACTTATTTTTAGTTTTATTTCTTGAACTTTAGGGGTCTTGTTGAGGAAGTTGGTGCCTGCACCTACACTATAGACTATTGACCCTATGTTTTCTTTTAGCAGTTGAAAGATTTTTTATCTAATTCCTAAGTCTTTGATGCAGTTTGATTTGACTTCTGTGCAGGGTAAAAGATAGGGATCTAATTTAATTCTCCTACATTTGGATATATCCAGTTTTTTCAGTCTCATTTGTGCAAAGACTATTTTTTTCTCCAACATATATTTTTGGCACCTTTGTTAAATATCGGATGTCTCTAAGTATGTGAGTTTATCTCTGTGCTTTCTATTCCATTCCATTGGTCTTCATGTTTGTTTTGATGCTAATACCTTGCTGTTTTGGTACCATAGCTCTGTAGTATAATCTGACATTGGATATGGTGATGCCACTTGCATCATTTTTTCTTGCTCAGAAATGCTTTGGATATTTTGACTCTGTTATTCTTTCAAATAAATGTAAGGACTGGTTTTTCTAGTTTTGTGAAGAATGTTGTTGATACTTTGATGGGAGTTGCATTGAATCTGTATATTGCTCTTAAAAGTATGATCGTTTTGACAATATTGATTTGTTTTACACAAGAACATGTAAGAATTTTTTTTAATCTTCTGGGTCTTTTTAAATTTCCTTCTTCAATATTCTATAGGTTTCAGTGTAGAACTCTTTCATCTCCTTGGTTAGATAAATTCCCAAGTTTTTGTTGTTGTTGTTGTTGTTGTTGTTGCTTGCTTGTTTTGTATTGTTTTTGAGGTTATTGTGAGTGGGATGGTTTCCTGATTTCTTTTTAGCTGATTCACTATTAAAATGTAGGAAAGCTATTGATACATATGAGTGTTGATCTATTATCCTGCTACTTCACTGAATTTATTTATCAGCTCTAGAAGTCTTCTGGTGGAATTTTTTGGGTCTTGCAGATACAAGATCATGTCATCAGCAAACAGATAGTTTGACTTCTTCTTTTCCTATTTTTGTCCCTTGAATTTTCTTCTTTTGAATAATTTCTCTGAATAGTTTAGAGAACTATATTGAATGGAAATGGTGAAAGTGGACACCCTTGTCTTATTCCTGAGTTTTAAGAAAAATGCTTTCAGTTGTTCTCCATTCACTATGATGTTGGCTTTGGGTTTATCATATATAGTCTTTACAAAGTTAAGGTAATTTCTTTCTAACTCTAGTTTCTGTAGCATTTTTAATATGAATGGGTGCTTCATTTTATCAAAGGCCTTTTCTGCACCTATTGTGATGATCATATGATCCTTGTTCTTAATTCTATGTAAGTGGTGAATTACATTTATTGATTTGCTTATGTTGAACAACCTTACATCCCTGGGATGAAGCCCACTTAATCATGGTAGATTGTCTTATTAATGTGTTTTTGAATGTGGTTTGCTGATATTTCATTACAGATTATTGCACCTTTGATCATCAGGGATATTGGTCAGTAGTTTTCTTTCTTTGAGGTGTCTTGATCTGGTTTTGGTATTTCGGTTATACTGGATTTATAGAATGTATTTGGGAGTGTTCCTTCATTTTCTATTTTATATAATAATTTGAGAAAGACTGGAGAATCCCTGTCTTGAGAATCTATTTAGTCTTGGGATTTTTTGTTTTGAAAGGTTTTTAATACAGTTTTAATTTCATTACTTGATATTTGTCTGTTTAGGTTTTCTATATTTTCCTAGTTCAATTTTGGCAGGTCATGTATGTCTAGTAACTTGTCAAAATTTCTAGATTTTCCAGTTTATTGGAGCATAAATTTTCAAAATAATTTCTAATGATCCTCTGGATATCAGAAGTGTCTGTAGTGCTATCTTCTTTCCATCTCTAAATTTATTGATGTTGCTCTTCTCTTTCTTTCTTTTAGCTAGTGTGGCTAAGGGTTTAAAATCTTATTTATCATTTTTAAGAACTAACTCTTTGTTGTGTTGATCCTATATATTGTTTTTATTTTCTCAACTTCATCAAATTTCAATTTTGATCTTAACTATTTCCTTCTATTGATGTTGGAGTTAGTTTGTTCATCTTTTTCTAAGGACTTTAAATGAAGCATAGCTTATTTATTTGGGATCTCTCTACTATTATACTGTAGGCACTCAATACCATAAATTTTCCTTTTATACTGTTTTAATACTGTTCTAGAGATTTTGATATGTTATATCTTTCTTCTCATTTGTTTCTAAGAATTTCTTGATTTCTACTCTCATCTCTTCTTTAATCCATTCTTTATTCCATAATGTTCCCTTTTCTGACTCTGAATGTTATCCTAGACAGAGGAAAGGAGAAGAATATTTGTGAACTTCAATATAATATTGACTAAAGCACCTGGAACTAAAGATCCAGTGTCCTAAATGTATTTTACAGTCAAGCTGTTCTCCGTTGAGTTGTTAGCGGGGGATCATCCTTGCACATATAAACTTTATTGCTCTTACAATTTGAAGTCCAAACAAAATCTTTGAGGTTCCCCAAATAAATTTTTAGATATCTTATGCCAGAACTGGCCTGCATGGAAAATTGCCTAACATGCAAATAGATTGTGATTTGTTTACTCATTCATTTATCATTCATGCATTTTCAAATATTTGCTAAAACAAGATTGTGTCTGAAACATTCTAAGTAGGACCTATAATAAAAAATATTAATAACATGAACCCTATTCTTGAAGAACTGACAATGTAACTGGGGTGATTATTTAACAGAGGACACACAAATAGTTTTCTAAAATTGTGGTAAGAACTTAAAAAATTATGGACTATAGATTTGGAATTAATCATATAAGAGTTCCAAGTCTGATCAATTTTATAATCTAATAAAAATATATCAGACTTAAATGGTAAATTTTAAAATTTACTTTTAAACTTCAAGTTTTGAATAAATCTTCATTCTATATAGTATGAAGTTAATAGTACAAATATGATTGTGTATAGATGGCAAAGTAAATTATTCATATATTGATTCATCAAATTTTCATGGTGTTCAAAATAAATTTGTGAAAAATCTGGAATGAATACCTGAGAGAGAAATATTTAAAATAATCTAAGTAATTACAAAAACTCTTGGGAGATCTCATTTAAAATATTCCAAAAATGAATTCATTGAAAAAATAATAAAACACAAATACTTGGTAATAATGACTTATGATATATTTAAACTAAGAGGTATATTATTAAATCACTGTATGTTTGCATTTAAATCTGAAAGCCAATAAGGATCACATAACAGCATATATTAAAACAAAAAAGAAGGGAATTTATGCAATCCTATCCAGAAAAGTTGCTTTTGCCAAACTCCAATTTGGCACCTTTATGTATCATTAACAAACTAAATTGTTTTTGAGTGTGATAAATTACAAATACAGATTCAAAATGAAACTAATAAAACTAGGTAAATCATTCAACTAAAACTAAAATTCTCTCCAGATGTCAAGTTGAATAAGAGCCTGACTTAGAGTTTGACACTAATTTTCTTCAGTGTCAAATTAAATTAGCCTTAAGAAGCATAAAATGGCTAAAAATAACCAAGAATTTTATTCCTTTCTTCTATTCCATACTATTCATTTCTTCTAGGGCTATAATGTGTTCATTGATGATTTGTCAAGTGCTCTTATGAAAAAAAGGAAGTCTTTCCCTCACTTTCTTACATGTAAAGTGTGAATTTCTGACTGAAACCAGCTAATTTTACAGATGAAGAAATTATTGTAATGGGGTTGAATGATAAAATTAAACAGTGGCAAATTTAATATCAAAACCCAAAGTAGCATACCATATGATAATGTTCTATCTCTTGAAAAGAGTTTACAAATTAATAGCTACAAACTCTTTTACCTGTATTTTGCATACATATTATACTAAATCTATACTCAGTGAAATTGAATGTGAATTTGTTTAGTGTTTTTTATTTTCTCAGGTCTCTACTCATTCTAATGTCTTTGTATCAGGTCAAAATTATGATGCAGTTGAATGTAACATGACCTGTATTCTTCATTATGACCAACTTCTTTCTCTGTAGCAAAAGAAAGTCCCATAAGTAGATTGCATGAAACTTTTGTGCTATAATATTCATGTTCACCTATTAAATCTAGCAAATAACCTATCAAATAACCATTATACTTCATGTGGGTGAGTATATTGAATTTGGTCTAAGTTTTATTCAGTGTTCCTAGAATATCTATGCATTGTAGAGTCAGAAAAACAAACAGTAATGTTTTCAATTTTTAGTGTAGGTAAATTATAATTCTCCTTTAGCAAATCAAGTGCATTTATTCAAGACTTGAAATATTTAGTGAAATTAATGTGATATTACTGCTGTTCTCACGATTTCTATTATTTTGCTGACAATCAAGTCATAGAGGCTTTCTCCCCTAGTACATATTCAAAAGACCCAATATCCAATCACATTTGGAAATTCAGAGACTGAGTACAGCATTCACACTGCTCATGAGGAACTTGTTAGGTAATATAGGGCTTTGGAGCCAGCTGTGGTTTTCTGATTGTCAAGGCTTTCTGATGACTATTAATTCCAACATGGTTCTGGGACTGTCATACAGTAAGACTTTGAAATCATTCCTAAAAATCATTTGCATATATTTGCTCAATAGGTTGCCTAAGAAAGTCTTCTTTGATTTGTACACCTTAATGTTCTGGATTAGTCCTGACTAGAATTATAACAATGAAAAGTCACAGCAATTCACCCAATTTCCATGCTCTAATCAGATCAGAGATCTGTACCTTCTTGAAAGAAAACGAAATTAAGAACATCAGGATATCTTAAAGACCTCCTGATAATCACTCTAAGTCTCTCTGGTAGCCTTTCTTCAAGTTGACTTCCAATCATTTACCAGGTTCACCAAATGTTTAATATCCCATTTATTTATTTATTTGTTTGTTTATTTATTTATTTATTTTTAGTTGCAGTTGGACACAATACCTTTATGTGTTTTTAGGTGGTTCTGAGCATCGAACCCAGGGCCTCACACTTGCTAGGCGAGCACGCTACCACTGAGCCACAACTCCAGCCCTTAATATCCCTTTTGATTTGTTCTTTGACCCAGTTGTTGTTCAGGAGCATGTTTTCTTTTTTTTCCCACATATTTGTGAATTTTCTAATTTTTCTTCTATTATTCTATTATCATGCCATTTTTGTTGGAAAAGTTACTTGGTATAATTTCAACTTTCATGAATTTGTTTTGGCTTGTTTTGTGTTCCAACATTTAATCTACTCTGGAGAAAGTGCTATGTGCTTGAAAAGAATATGTATTCTGCTCTGATGCATAGAATGTTCTATATATATCTATAGATTCATTTAGTCCATAATATTACCGCAGTCTGACAATTTCTTATTGAGTTTTTTTGTCCAGATTATTTATCCTCTGTTGAATGTGAAGTAGTGATTTAACTATTACTGTATTACTATTTCTTTTTTCAATTCTGGTAATATTTGCTTCAGATATGTTGGTTGTGTGTATATTTACAATTGTTTTATCCTCTGTGGATTGACCTCATTTCTCTGGTTATTTGGATCCCTGTGACCTTACATTGGTGTCCTTATATTTAAATATTTAGATATCTCTTCCAGTCTGTGCAGACTGGCTTTCGAAAGGAAAGCCCTTCAATTATTAGCCTGTTCAGAGAATATGAGATGGCTCTCTGGCAAGATTCAAGGGCAGGATTGACACTGTAGTCTACAGGTGAGCTGCTCTGGTACTTAGGTAAGTAGGTGAGTGGATCTCACTCTCAAGTCCAAAGAAGTCCACCTGCTGTCTGGACAAGAGCATGAGGCCTGGAATCTGAGTTCACTGTGATAAGGCTAAAGCTGAGTCTGCTTAAATGGGCCTATCCTTGGGTCTACTGGGGTGAACTTGACTAGGCCCATGGGGGTAGGCCTATAGATTGGTTCTGCAGGAGACCAGAGGCCTGAGTCTTTGAGGGCTGATCTGAAACCTAGATCCATGGGGGCAAATCTGGCACTAAAGTGAGCCTTAAGCCTGGGTATTCATGACCCATATATCACCTGACCTGGTGCCTAGGTCCATGGGAATGGGTGTGATCCTTAATCTCTGGTGGCCAACCTGATGCCAGTGCTCACTAGGGAAAGCCTAGAGCATATTTTCAAAGGGCCAATCACAGGCCTGAATCCCTGGCCACTGACCTGGAGTTTAGGTGAACTTAGAGCCTGGGTCCTTAGTAGAGGTCCTGGAGAAGGGGTCCACAGGGATTAGTATAGTACCCTGGTCTATTAGAGATGGCTTAAGTTCTAGATTCGCTGGATCTTGGAACTATAGGTGTTGGTATGATGCTAGGGTTTGTCAGGAGCCCAGACTATTGTGTCTGATCTGATTCTTTGGGGGCATCTTAGTGTTTAGGACCAAGAGGTCAGCCTGGAGGATAAAACCATGAGGAATGTCCTGGTACCAGGTTTTACTGCAGAAAGCCTGATGCCATTGCATATGGCAAAGTCTGGTCCTCACTTCACCCTTCCTCCAAAGTGCAGGGTTGTCTTTCTTCATACTCTGCTGCCTATGTTTGGGGGCAGGGTGAAATGGGTAATGTGAAACTGACTTTATCATCTTTTAATTGTATCCATTCTTGTATTTCTGCTATATTCAGGTGCTGCAATGTCTCACCTGGATTCTGTAGTTCTTTTGAAAGAATTTTTGTATGTGGATAATTGCTCAAATTGATGTTTCTGTGAGAGAATGAGGGCTGAAAAGTATTATCCCATTATCTTCCTCCTTCCTTCCCTTTGTTTCTTGTCTCCTTTTCTTCACTTTGTTCTTCTATTTCTTCTACTCTTTTTTTCTTCTTTGATTGTTTCCTTACTCATGAAATACATTTATTTTTGCATTAAATAAAATTCATATTTATGATGATAATGGTCACCATTGTCTCTGAAGAATGTTTTTAATATTTTATCACTGAGTATAATAATTATTATCAGTAAGTCATTTGACATCTTTAGCCTATTAATTATTAACTTCCTTTTTAATAATTATTAGAAATTATATTAGATTATAGACATAAGATAAATAGATGTAGACCATTTAAAGATGAGTGTAGTACCAATACTTCATTCAGAATGTGTCATGCCTAGTCACTTTGTTTAGATGTCTTTCAGTGCAATTTTTAATGTTAATAAATTCCAATGAAGTTGGGAATGGTGGCATACATCTGTAATCCCAGTGACTGGGAGGCTGAGGCAGGAAGATCGCAAATTCAAAGCCAGCCTCAGCAAAAGCAAGGCATTAAGCAACTCAGTGAGGTCCTGTTTCTAAATAAAATACAAAATAGGGCTGGGGATGTGGCTCAGTGGCCAAGCGCCACTGAGTTCAATCACTGGTACCCCTTCCCCAAAAAATCCAATGAAATAAATATATTTTTAAATGTCCTTACTGATCTTTGTCTTGTTATAGGAATTTCGTTATGCCAATTTTATGAAAGTATTATATTAACTTTATTGTTATATCTTTAACATCTTGTGTTAGAGAACAAAGGAAATAAATCAGTTGGATTATAGTCCAACTTTTCTCACAATTATTAAAAAATATTGTCCAGAAAAAATGAAGAAAACCAGGTGATCTGGGCCAATCTTTATTAATAGCATAACTAATTCACTTAAGTAAAACAATGCTATTGTGTTTTTGGGGGGCAGTTTTCTTTGAAATGAACTTAGTATTAAACCAACTCTAATTAAACCAATTAGATTAAAACCAACTCTCAATCAGGTATTCCTGATTGAGAGTTGGTTTTAATCAGTTAATATCAGAATTATGTATTTACAAGCTAGTACTTAGACATATAGCTTGTATTTGGGGGTATATAATGAAGATGTTTTATACTAGATTCACTCAATGTGAAATAATCTTCATATAACCATCATTTGACCCAGATATCCCACTCCTTGATTTACACCTAAAGGACTTAAAATCAGCGTACTACAGTGATGTAGCCACATCAATGTTTATAGCAGCTCAATTCACAATAGCTAAACTCTGGAACCAACCTAGGTGTCCTTCAATAGATAAATGGATAAAGAAATGTGGTATATATACACATAATGTAATATTACTCAGCATTAAAGAAGAATGAAATTATGGCATTTACCTATAAATGAATGGAGTTGGAGAATTAAATGTTAAGCAAAATATGCCAATACCAAAATAACAAAGGTCGAATGTTTTCTTTGATATGTGGATGATAATTCATAATAAGAGGAGAAAGGCTAGAGAAGAATAGAATTCCTTTGGATTATGCCAAGGGGCATGAAGAGAAAGGAGGGGGTAAGAAGCATAGTAGAATGAGTCAGACATTACTACCTTATGTACATACATAACTACAAGACTAGTGTGATTCTACATCACATATAGTTAAAAGAATGAGAAGTTGTGTTCCATTTGTGTTCAATGAGTTGAAATGCATTCTATAACTAATGCATGTATAACTAATTAAAACAATATTTTTTTTAAAAAAAAAAAGGAACTTAGCTTAGGGAAAAAAAAACAACCCAGAGTGGATCAAATACTTAGGAATTGGACAATATACTTTATAACTGCTAAAAGAAAACAGGGTCAACACTTGAACTTATTGGTACTGGTTTGATTTCCTTAACAAGACCCCTGAAGCTCAAGGAGTAAAGTAAAGAATCAGAAAGCAGGAGAGCATCAAATTTATAAGATTATTCACAGCAAAAAAAATGAGAGCATTAAAAGAGAACCTACAGAATGGAAGAAAATCTGTGCCAGTTATTCCTCTGACAGAGGATTAATATCCAGAAAATATAAAGAATTCAAACAACTTAAAACAAAAATTAAATAAATAACCCAATTAGTAAATGGGCAAAGAAACTAAATAAGTAAGTAGGCATTTCTCAAAAGAAAAAATATTTAATATTCCTAACGCTCAGAAAAATGAAAACCAAAACTACATTGATATTTCATCTTACTCCAGTCAGAATGACAATCATTAACAATACAAATAATAAATATTGGGCTGGGGTTATGGCTCAGTGGTAGAGTGCTTGCCTAGCATGTATGAAGCACTGGGTTTGATTCTTAGCACAACATATAAATAAATAAAATAAAGGTTCATTGACAATTAAAAAATATTTTTAAAAAATAATAATAAATAAGGATGTGATGGGACTACAAATTTGTTTGATGACCTTGTAGAGCAGTATGGATATTCCTCAAAAGACTAGAAGTGGAAACACCATATGACCAGATACACTCCTTGGTACCAATCAAAAAAAAAAAAGAACTAAAATCAGCATACTGTAGTGATATAGACGTTTAGTATTCATAATAGCACAATTCACAATTCAGACCTACCAAGGTTCAATAACATATATACAACTTCCATTTAATGTTCTATTGCTGTTTTATACATCTGACTTTACGGCTTTCTGGGTCAGATAACACCCAGTTCATCATGGAAATTTCAAAGTCACATGGTAAATTTGTTACCTGTGATTAAACATTCAGTCTTCACTAAGGTTTAATAGCAAAGTAACAATTGTCTCTTAAAGACCTTAAAGACCCTGCAGGGTGATGATGATGGCAGGGTCTTACTCCAAATCCTAAGAATCTGATGCAATTATCTATGGGGGCCTTCAAAAAACTCCAAAGAGCATTCCTCTCTGTCATGACTCCTCATTGAGTCTATTGGATCAAATGGCCCAAGTAGCAGAGCAGCCTGCACATGACCTGGATCTGATAGAGCCTTCTTTTTCTATACCTCACTCAAAATTAACATATTTTAAGTAATTCTAGAAATAGGAAAAAGAAATAATAATATGTGAACACATTGGGAAGAAATAAAGCAGTATCTCTTCTGCATGATCAATTAATTATGCAGAAAATTCAAAGGATTTAACCAAAACAATGTTGGAGCTAATTAGCAATTACAGCAGAGTTGGAGGTTATGATGTTAACCCACAAAAGTCAATTCTCTTTTTTGTATACCAGTGGGATTTCAAATTAAAAACAAAATCCTATTTACATTTGCATCATTCAAAATTAAATACTTAGGCATAAATCTAACAAAAAGTATATAGGATATATATGAGGAAAACTATAAAATACTCTTGAATCTAAGAACTAAATAAATGAAGAGATATTCCATGTTTATTGATAGGAAACTCAAATGTTGTAAAAGTGTCTGTTTATCCCAATTCAAGCTACAAATATAATATAATCTCAGACAAAATCCCAGCAAGTTATTTTACTTGTATTGATAAACTGATTATGAAAGTTATGCTGAGAGAAAAAAGTATCTGAATGGTCACTGAAACACTAAAAGAGAAGAACAAAGTTGGAGGGATGGTGCTACCTAACTTCAGCACTTATTTTAAAGAAAAAGTAACAAAACAGTGTGGTATTTGTGAAAGAATACACAAGTAGATGGATGGAACAGAATTGTGAGCTCAGAAAGAGATCCACATAAACATGATCAACTGAGGTTTGAAAAAGGAACAAAATCAATACAATGTAGACAAGATCATCTTTCAACAAATGGTACTCTACCTGGGATTGTATATGCAAGGAAAAAAGAGGGAAAGAGAGAAGAGAAGGAGAAAAAAGGAGAGAGGAGAAAAGAAGAGACAATAAAAAATATAGACACAAAACTCATACCTATCTCAAAGTATGACTGAAAATAGTTTCAGATATAAAAATAAAATATAAAATCATAAAACTTCTAAAATATAACATTGGAGAAAATCTAGATAATTTGGGATTTGATGATGACCTTTTAGTTGTAACACAAAAAGTGTGGTCCATGAAAGAAATAACTGTTAAGCAGTATTTCATTAAAATTAACGTTTTCATGCACAAGGCCCTGGGCTCAATCTCCAGCACCACAAAGAAAAAAAATTACATTTTCTGTTCACAAAAGACCTTGTTAAGAGAATAAAAAGACAAGACAAAGAGCAGAGGAGATATTTGCAAAAGTCATTTTTCCTAGAGGATTGTTATCCAAAGCATGCCTGAAATTTTTTAAAGTCAATGATGAGAACACAAAATGTTAAATTATAAAATGGATGAAAAACTTTGATACAGACCCTCAGCAAAAAAGATAGATAGATGGTGCTTTAGTGCATTTTATTCTGCTCTAAAAGAATGCCACAGACTGAGTAAATAAATCATCAACAATGGATTTGCTTGGTCTTGGTTCTGGAAATTGAGATTATTGAGGAGGTGCCTCTGGTGAGCGTCTTCCTGATTCTGTGTCACAACCTGGTAAAAGGCTGAAAGTATCACATGGTGAAAGATCAAAAGACAGTGAAAGAAAATGAGAGTAGAAGAGGTTGAACTCATCAGAACTAATTAGTAGTCTACTCCAATGTTAACTGACACCAAGAAAAGCAGCCTCAATCCATCCAGGAGGATTAAATGTAAACTTTAATCATTTCTTAAAGGTCCTACTTTTAATATGATCATGACAGCAAATAAATTTTACCATGAATTTTGGAAGAGACATACATTAAAATTAAAACACCTATTAAAATGGCCAAAAACCAGAACTTTGACAGCACCAAATATTAGCAAGAATGCTAAGTCATAAGCTCTTTCATTCATTATTGCTAGGAATGCAAAATTATACAGCAACAGTTTGATACTTTCTTACAAAACTAAACATATTCATGCCATATAATACAGCAAGTAGGCTTTTTATTCAAAGGAGTTAAAAACTCATATCCATGCAAATACCATCCATCGTGTGGGGTTTTTTTTGTAGCAGTTATATCCCTAATTATGAAAATCTGGAAGCAACTAAGATGTCCTTCAGTAGGTGGTGAGTGAAAAAATAAACCTTTATAAATAAACCTTTATAAAATGAATGAGCTATCAAATGGTGAAAAGACACAGAGAGAGTTTCAAAGGATACTACATTGTGGAAGAAGCCAATTAAAGTCTAAATACTGTATAATTCCAATTATATGACATTCTGAAAAGGGTAAAACTGCAGACAGTAAAAATATCCATAATTGTTCAGGGTTAGAGCAGAGAGAAGGATGTCAGAGCACAGAGGAGGTTTAGGGAAGTAGCTGATATGGTACCATAACAGTAGATACATGACTTTATACATTTGTCCAAATCCATAGAATGTACCAACAGTGAACCTTAATATAAACAATGAACTTTAGGTGCATTAGAATGTGTCATGTAGGTTCTCCAATTCTATCAAAGGTACCACACTGGTGGGTGACGTTGATAACATGGAAGAGCAAAGGGCTATGTAGAAATTCTCTGTACTGTAGTTAGTTAATTTTATTGACAACCCCAAACTGCTTTAAACATAAAGTATATTTTAAAAATTACAAACAGTCAATGCAAGGAAAGTATTATATTACAAATCATGTTGCAAGGGTCAGTGACACCTGGTAAGGTGAACAGACCTTGTCATGACAAGCTTTCCTGTACACCTAGCAGCAGCTGACACAAGAAGAGATACAATTTACATGACAGCATGACAGAAATGAAAGACCGAATGGAGAAGATCTTCCTAGAGTATAAAAGTAGACACTTGTTAACTCGAAAACAGATGATAGGTTTATTGAAAAGATTTAAAGCGAGTAATTTTGAAATGTGAATTACACATTCCTGCAAGAGTGAACAGAAATAAAAAATGAAGTTAAAGGATCTAAATTGCTTTCTACTTTGAATAATTTCAGAGAGTGCTTTTTTTTACAATTGATATAAAATGTTGTGATAGAATAAAGTCACTGTTCTACTGATATCACCATGAGACAAAAAGGAAAAGACATAGTCATGCTGAGGGTCAAGAAGACAAAAAGTAAGATTTATTGGTAGTACCAGGGCAGAGTGTTTCATTTAGTTATGACTGGATATTTATTTTATTTATTTATATTCATATTCTCTGACGAAGAGTGATTCATCCACCTCTGCTCTCTATAACTATCTTGTTTCTTTATGTTGTCATAACTTTCAGATTGCCACACAGACATCAGCATACCATACAATATACTTTCAAGATCTCCATAGAGCAAGCAAAAGATCCTTTAAAGATGTGAATCACATTGTGTCCTTTATCTGAATGGAACTATGTAATGTTTTACATATACTTAGCATAAATTTCATATTTCTTACTTTGGCCCACAAGACCATTCATGGAATCACTCCTGCCAATTACAAAAATGTCACCTACTCATGGACCTTGTCCTCAGTCATTAAGCTCCAACCCATTCTTTGTTCTGATCCTGAAAATGACAAGCTTATTTATGTCCAGCTGCCTTCCCTTCATGTAATCACCTCCTTCTATCTTGTGTATTCTTCCTTCAAATATTCACATAGTTAGCAGCTTGTTCTAATTCACTTATAAAATTAAATATAATTTCTTCTCCTAAAAACTCAGACTAAAAATATTCCATTTATGTCACACTTTTGATTTCATTTTAGAACTTGATATTATTTTCTGACCATTAATTTTTACTTCTATTGTTATTTACCTTCCACTTTTATCCAGCACTCTGCTTACACAGACTTTGTCCACAGTGATATCTTATAATATGTCCTGAAATAGTTTATATGGTATGGTACTATAATGGTAGATACATGTCTTTATACATTTGTCCAAATCCACAGAAAGTAACAACAGTGAACCTTAATATAAACTATGGACTTTAGTTGCATTAGGATGTGTCATGTAGGTTCTTCAATTGTATGTGGGAAAAAAAAACTGACAAGGAAAACATTCTGGTAATTCTGGCAAGAATACAGCAATAAATATAATCACTAGAATCCTGCAATACCAAAACTAGAAAATAGTAGCTGCAGAAATTATAAAATAAGCTCCTAAGAAGCCTCCTTCTGATTAGAACCAAACACTCTGAGGCTAGTAAACCAATAAACTTAGCACTCTTTTGATGTTTGTATATGTGAGCACCCTTTCCAGCAATCATTTAAGCCCCTAGACAAAAGCACTTGAGTGGCAGCCCTCTGTCAGGATCCCTATAGCAGGGTGAGAGTTTTGTTTCATTTCATCACTTTGGATAGATCTTACTCTTTAGCACTCACCCTTTGTTGTCTGTGGATTACATACTTCCAGTTGTTGAGACAAGTTGTTAAGAAGGAATCACTGACAATCTGCTGCTGAACCTAACACCAGCAGTTGTTGCCTGTTGTGGAACTAAAAGAGCTCTAGCAAAAATGGACCTTGAGCTGTAACACCAGAAGGCCCTATAAGAGCAGAAAATTCAAGTTCATCTGCAGTAAAGTAATCAAAGTATGTGGACATGAAAGGATGTTGGATAATTGGACAGGTAAAGTGGGCTTTTATTAGCTATAATAAAACAAATGGATTACATTTTTAGGTAAGTAGAGAAGAGATTTAATCTAATTTAGAATTTTATGATTATTTTCCCTGTTATGTGTGAAATAATTTATAAGTAGGTAAGAGAAGAAACAGAAATACAGACTGAGATGCTAATGTAGTGAGGTCACAGACAAATAAGTGGTGGTTACTTGAGCTGAGTTGGTAGCAGTGGACAGGTAGAAAAGCAAAGAGTTACAAAATTTATTCTAAGAACAGAACTGACAAAACTTGCCAATAGGTTGCAAGAAAAGAGTTATAAAATTTTTAGATTTATTATGGATGATTATTTCTGGCTTAAACAGTTTGATAATTGCACTAAAACCAGAAGAGAATAAATTTGGATAGGTCAGTGGAGCTTACAATTGCATGCCCACATATTACTTTAGAGATCACTATAAACATCAAAGCAGAGACGTTAAGTGCCCAGTAGAATATATAAATGGGGAGTAGCAGGAGAAGACTACATAGGAAAGTTCACTGTGATAGTTAAAAGAATATGTATGCAATTTAGATGTGGAAAATGGTGAAACTACCAATAATAAAAGGAAAATGGAGACAGAGAATAATTCCTTTCACATTACTCAATAATGTGGTATGGTGCACCATTTAGAAGTAAGGCAGAAAGATTGGAGCCAATGAGAAGCATTTGAGAAGAAATAGTAAAGAAGGCACATCAGCAGATGCTTGAAGTTCCATAGAAACAGAAATGAGAATTTAAGGAAGGAAGTAAAGGTTGATTCTGTAAAATCAAGTAGCAGAACAAAGTGAGGCCAGAGAAGATTCCATTCAATTTTTCAAGAAGAAAGTCCTAGTGTCTTTTACAAGTTATTTTCACAGACTAGTTAGAAAACATGCAAACTAGATTATAATAGGTAAATAGTGAATTAATACCAAAAAAGTAGGGGCAGCTGTTTTGAGAATTTAAGGTTAGAAAAACCATATAGCATGAAATAATACTTGCAAAAGGATGAGATATCAAAGAAAAATTATGACCTTTTTTTTGTTTGGTTGCTTTGCTTGTTTTCTTTTAAAAGGAAATTTCAGAGTTAATTTTTATCTGTGATAATAGATCCCAAAAAAGGCAGAATTGATCATGTAATCGTGAAGAGAATAGAAAAAGAAAAATTTCCCTTTCCAAGGAAAAGAAGAGAGGATCTAGATAAAAGCTGGGAGGATTAGCTACTGACAGAAGGAAAGACATATGAACTTGTAATCATAGAGGAAGGAGAGCTGCAGATGTCCGGCAGCAAGTAGGGTGCAGTTACTGATTTGGAGGTGGTGAGACAAAAAAGGATCTCAGCTGAAGGTTTCCATTTTATTTTTTTTAATTTTATCTTATTTTTATTATAAGTTATACATGACAGTAGAATGTATTTTGGCAGAATTATGCATACATAAAGTATAACTTATTCCCTTTCTGGTAGTTGTTCATGATGTGGAGTTTCCCTGGGCGTGTATATAAATACAAATATATAAATACTAGGAAAGTTATGACAAGTTAATTCTACCGTCTTTCCTATTCCCCTCCCTGCTTCCCTTCATTACCCTTTATCTAGTCCAATCTATTTCTATTAGTCCTCCGCTTGTTTGGGGTTAGTATCCACAAATCAGCCTTTGGTTTTTCAGGATTGACTATTTTATGTAGCATGATATTCTCTATTTCCATCCATTTACCTGCAAATGCCATATTTTTTTTCTTTATGACTGAGTAATATTCCATTGTGTATATATACCATAGTTTCTTTATCCATTCATCCATTGAAGGACACCTAGGTTGTTTCCATAGCTTGGCTATTTTGAGTACAGCTGCTATAAACACGGATGTGGCTGCATTACTATAGTATGATGCCTTTAAGTCTTTGGGGTTTAGATAGAGGAGTGTGATAATTGGGTCAAATGGTGGTTCTATTCCAAGTTTTCTAATTAATTTCCATATTGTTTCCCATAGTGGTTGCACCAATTTGCAGTCCCAACAACAAGGTATGAGAGTACTGTAACCCAGCCTAAAGCAGGATAATCAGCCAAGGATAAATATTGACCTTACAGGAGGTTGAACAATGCCTGCAATAGTCCCCTTGGAATTTAGGAAAGGAAAATCATCAGTTATGTATTGGAGTTGTGTGTCCCTGTGAGATATGTGCTGCTTTAGTGATGTGCATCTAGTCACACAGGGTGTTTGTGACTGGGCACAGTTATAACTTATTTTTCTTCCCTTGTCCCTTCTTTTTACTGCACAGGGATCACTCTGGTCAATTTCTTGACATCTCCTCTTTCCTGGGAAGGCTTCACTTTTCACACATGTTATTTTTACTAGGGAAAAGTTATGAGTGACAATTACATCAACCAAGGTTTTACCTTAGGGTATTAGGATAGTTATATGAAGCAAATTACGCTACTTATCTGAGTGAAAGTATTTTACAGAAACAGTGGTTGTGGGGTTTTTTTGTTTTGTTTTGTTTTGTTTTTTTTGCTTAAGGGACTATTATATACATATATTACATATATATAAGACGTGCAAATGTAAAACATGAGTTATTTTGAAATTATATATCAGTGTATACCTTTACCTTGAGAACATTATACCTCTTGGAGAATTAAGCATGCTGTTCACAAGTGAGTATGTAATTTCAGAGTATTTTTTCCTCCCCTTTGTCAAGCAAACTCATGAGAAAGACACAAGCATAAGATTTGAGGACACTTTCTGAAGTAAAGTTATAATGTTTTTACTTAGAATCTAAGAAAAAAAAGGATATTAAGAAGAAGCTGGTTATGAGAAAGAAAATGGAAAGTTAAGAAAGGAGAAAGAATTTTCTTGGGATGATAGAAATAGAAGGAACAGAACAGCTGAGCTGAAAATAAAAAGAGGAAACATTCAGAGAATAGGATATTTGATTTTTAGTGGAACAAACAATAAAAAATGTAAATGAATAAAATATAAGAAAACAAAAGAAAAATATCAAGACAGTATTTGGAAGTGACTGGCTGAGACACAAATAAAAATACCTTAAGCCTAGATTGTCATATTTTCCAATAGAATGGTAAAGCATCCAGAGTCCAATAAAATGACATTTATATGTATGAATATATGAATGTGCATGTAATTCGCACTTGGATGGTCATTTCGTTACAATCCTAAGAGTTATCTTCCATGACCCAACATGAAAAATCTGGTAATTTTCATGGTGTTTTTTGTTTGTTTGTTTTTGCCTTTTCTTTGGAAAGAACTATGCCTATCATCAAATTGAATTCCAAAGCATAGTCTCTATTCAGAAATGAGAATGTTCCAATAGTATATTGGATGAACATCCAAACCTGTGATAATGCCCATTTTTCCTTTCTTCTACAAAACTGCTTCCAACAGAGATTCTTCTGTGGGAAAGCAAGGTGTCTATCATTCTTTGTGTTTTCTGTCTTTTGCTTTACCCCTGCCTTTCCTGGCCAGTTTTGGAGTCCCCCAATGTGAGATCTAGAGGGAAAAAATAAAAGTTAAGTACAAGTTAGATGGTTTACTTGAGTTCAACAGTTACTGAGTGACTTCTAGATTTCTCAGTCTGGCAGGTATTGACAGGTTGACTTTTCAGCCAGTTATTTTGGTTCCTATAACTTTGAGTATATTTCTCTTTGTTTAAGTAGTCTTTTGAGACTCATATCGTGTCCTTTCAAAACCTGGCATGTGCTTCTGGATTCTTATATTAGAAGATAGTCTTTGCACTCTCTCTTACAAATTAGATTATTGAATACAGGAAAATTTGATGACGTGTCAGTTTAAGATTTAAGTTTCCTAAATAGTTTTCCTTTTCCACAAGGCCTCAAGCATTGGGATAGTCATCTTTTCATCACTGGGACCAAAGTACTCAACAAGGAAAACTTAGAGGAAGGAAGGTTATTTTGGCTCATGGTTTCAGGAGTTCAGTCCCATGGTCAGCTGACTCCATGGCTCTGGGCCGGAGGTGAGACAGAACATCATTGAGGGAGGGCCTGGAAGAGGAAATCCACTCATCTCAAGGCAGCCAGGAAGCAGAAAGAGGGATTTAGACACTAGGTACAAACACCAACCCTAAAACCACACCCCCCATAGACTACTTCCTCTAATCACACCCCACCTGCCTATAGTTAATACCCAAGTAATCCACTCTATTGATTAACTCATAAAATGGGTTGATCTGCTGATTAGGTTATACCTCTCATAATCAAACCATTGCCTCTGAATGTTGTCTTTTGAATTTTTGATAGACACCTCTTGTTTCGATTCATAATAAGCATTCTTCCTTAAACTCACTTACTCTTAGAATCCTAGCTATGGGATCTGGAAATATAAGTAAAATATTTTAGTGAATAAATATGGGATGACATCACGGACAAGAGATATAAGATAACCCACCAAAGGATGAAAGACAATATGAAGAAAAACGGTTGTACCAGTCAAGATCTTCCTACAGACAACAGTTTATAGGCAGCCAACTCCAGTCATGCATGAAGTACAACTAAGTCAGCAGAATGGCCTTCCCAACTTACAGCCATAAAGTGAAAATACCTGATCCCAAATAGAGACTGGCAGAGTCCCCAGGTAGCTTTGAGCAAAAGAGGAAACTGGAATTGGTTTTGTTGGAAGGTATACAAAGCTCTATAAGGATGGTTAAATGATGTGCGTCAACTCTGGTCACTGCAATAACAGAAATATGAGGCACACTGTAACTACCTCAGACACACAGAAGACCATGGTAACTCACTTCAGCATTATATTCAGAAACACTTTGCTGAATATTTGCTGAGCACAGCCGTTCTCTTTAGAAACCACAGACAACATATCTAGAGTATTCTAATTTTAATTTTAGCCTCTGTCAGGAGTACTGATTTCATGGCTATTGGATCTAGAAAGATACATGAAAATATTTTAGTTGAATGAAGATGGGAGGTCATCATGGATAGAAGAAAAACATATAAAAATTATGAAAAAGCTTAAAATTGCCTACAATATACTTGCACCACACTGTTACCCCATGGGAAGTAGAGCATTATCATCCAGGAGAGAAAGAAAGGGACAGAAAATCAGAATGAAATAGAAGAAAAAGTAAGCTATTTATAAAACTTAAATCTCATATTCTCTTATTGGGTCACTGATCTGACTTGCTTTACTTAGAGATTTGTAACTGAAAATTTTTCTTGGCTTTCTTTTTTAACTATCCTAACTCTTCACTCATAAAGAAAGTAGTATTAGTTACTCCCAAGAAAAGGCTCATAATGGCTATAAAATTTAAATTAAAAATTCACAATAATCACTTATTTCAGAAGGCTTTTATTTATAATAAACACTTAGGAAAGGTTGGCTTGTTTTAAATGATTGAAAGACTTGCCATCAACTATTGATCTAGAATAAGAAGACTAGAATTCCTAAAATCTAAGTATAATATTGGATATAATGGAATATCTTCCACAAGGTAATTTTCTTATCACAAAAGAGGCAATTAAAAGCACATTTTAGTCTGAAGAAAGACTTTGGAGAGGTAATATGAAAAAAGAAAGCACAGATCATCTGAGCAGTGATGGAAATCATGGAATATTCTAAATTGCAAATTTTTGCTAGAACCGGGAAAGACTGCCTTTACATGTACCAGAAGCAACACAGAAATGCCACAGTGGAAAATGTCTCAGCAAAGAAGGTCTGAGATAGCTGTCCCTCTACTAAGACTCTTTGAACTACTATTGCATGAAGAATATTTGAAAAATGTCTCTATCTACTCTTTGGAAGTGCAAGAAATGTAGCTGAGCGTCACTGTATCTTGGGCCAAGAGATCAAAGGGAAGAAACTCCATTGTGGAAACCCTTAGCTGAAGAAAATTGAAATGCTCAGTAATATTTTTAACATGTTATCTGATTATGTAATTTTATATTGAAGACATAAAGTGATTACTAAATGTAAATCAACTATTTCAGCTGGTGCTCAATAGAACATATTGTATTCTACTCCTAACATGAATTTTAAAAACTAGCATTTGGACATTGCAGTAAATATTGCTGCATGCTAAGTTTAAGGAATTTTGAGGCTTACTTTTGTCTATATTGCAATGTTTTCTATTTAAATGAATTGATTCTCAGAACCTCCAAGTAATACATTACTCTGTTGTAGTATCTTTCAAATGTGACTTTTTCTTCCAGGAGGAAAAAAATTTTCATAGAAATTTCTTAAATTACCCCAGAAAGCAGGAGTATTTTTAAGAAACATGTATATCTCAAGAGTTTGGAGTTTATCCTGTCTGTTACAAGAATTAATACATATTGATGTTATGGAGTAGTTTTATCATATTTTCCCATAGTGATATATGTCCTCAGCAAAAATAGAAGATCTAGGAAAGATACAAGAAAAGTTAGAAATAAATGCCAGGAAACAGGGTATACTCAGGAATAAGTGAAGTGATTAAGGAAAAGACAGCAATACAGCATGGGAAAACTGCTCACAGATGTAGGAAAAGAAGATAATCATGGAGAATTATAAATCAAGAAAAAAGGAAGAGTAAAGTGAAAACAGATTAAGACCGAGTACAGGGAGTAGTGAAATGCAGTTTTAAAGCAGCAATGTGAGTATAAGCAGAAGGCACTAAGGTGGAATGCTAACAAACAGGAATAAAAATTCAAGAATGATGAGATTATGGAGAAGACATGGGTCAATTGCGATTAAATACCAAAAAAAACATCCTGTAGGCTTACCCTCATAAAGATAAATGTGAGATTTCAAATACACAAATTTTCCTGAATATATTAAGGAAATGGTAAGAAGTCATTTATTTCTTGAAATGTATGAGTTAAGACTGGTGTAAGAAGTTAATACTAGAATTACGCTACATCATTTTAACAGTTTTACTTAATGTTTGTTATAATCAATGTACTCTTCATTTATCCTATGGATTTAGTCATCCTTAACAAAATTTCTGTTCTTCATTGGATGCTAATCGGATCAGAGTCTTGAAATTAAGAGCAAGATATTTTTGTTAACCAGAACTATATTATAGGAAGCTTGAGTGTTCTCACAGTCGGTACCTGGGAATCACCTTGCTTCAATTATTTGGAATCACAAGCATGACTTAAGTCTGACTACTCTAAGATCATCTTCCAGATTCAATTTTATGGGCTGAAGGAGAGGCAGGGAAAGTATGGGCCCCAGAGTCCCAAATTGCAAAGCAATTGCTATAAACAAACATTTAAAATAGCATTTGTCTTATAAAACATGTAAAATGTATGATGAGTCACTCACCTATCTACCTGGGAATGTTCTTCAGTCCAAGAAAATTAAACATTGAATAATTTTTTGTGAGTCAAGAAATTTTAACTCTTAAAATATATACCATGAAATTCTGTTCAGTAAGGAGTAACTTCCCTAATTGCAGGAAGTTATGTCCATGGGGGCATGTCCTTGGAGGGATTATTCAGTCCCAGCCACTTCCTGTCTCTCTTTGCTTCCTGACCCCCATGAGATGAACAGACCTTCTCTGCTACATCTCCTGTCATGATGCAATGTGATACCACAAGCCCAAAGCAATGACATCAAATTATGGACTGAAACCTCTGAAACAATAAGCCAAAACTAAATCTTTTCTCTTTAGAAGTTAATTGTGACAGTGATGGAAAATTGATGACCACAGGTCACCAATACTCGAAGAAGTAATGGCTTCCTTCATATTCTCTTGGATTGCTTAATCGATGCCATTGTCCGGCTGGGAGAAATAACTGGGAGATGACAAGCAACTTGAAGGTTAAGGCGGGAACTACTTTATTGCAAGGGAACTCAGTAGCAGGTACCCTAGGTAGCAGGCACCACCTCTCTGCCAGGACTGCAGAGGTACATATACCCAACTAATTACACAGAGTTTAACTTAATTGACATAATCTAGACACAGCAGTCAGTCATTAAGGAATCTCTATCATCTTAATGGCTCACTAGTGTTACTCAGAAACCACTCCTCCTAGCATACTGCCAGGCGCCATCTTAACTTGGTTGTGGCCCTCATCAAATTGAAGGTGTGTAAATGCCCTTGTGATGAGAGCTACTTGTGGAAATCCTCAGAGGAACTGAGGCCTCTTGGTAAAAACCAGTTCTTATAAGTGAATTTTCTAACCTCTGTAGAGCCTGCAGATGAACGTAGCCCCTGAGAATAGATACAACTGTGAGTGAGTCATTGAGTCAGAAGATCCAGCAAGGCTGACTGGAATTCTAACCTGCAGAAACTGAAAATGATTGTTGTTTATAGTCATTAATATTAAAATGATTTCTTATATAAGAATAGATAACTGATATTAATACATATGTCTACAGTCATTTTCTGTATTTAGTTTCTTTTCCTCTCATTCTAGAATAAGTATCCCTATATTCAAAGTTTCTGTGGATGTGCTTTTTTTTTACTCCAGACCTTGGCACTTATAACTTACTTTCCTTCAATATACCGTGGGTTTTAAGCTACATTGTTTTATTCTTGAAAAAGTGGCTATCAATCCCATTGTTGCTTTTTGAAGTGTGTATGCTTACCTTGAATGTTTTACTATTTCTTCTTTCCTTGATTTTAGTAATATTATTCTAAATGTCTAAAGTGCTTAGCATTCACATTCATTTTGCTAAGTGATAGTATTCTTTTTTTGAGTCATTATCTGTCAGAGGTTTTAGAAAATTCTGAGTTATTATCTCTTCTTTTTGATTTATTTTTATTATGTCTGATTTCAGCTCAGGATTCCTAAATTACTTTTATATCCTATGATTTCTGCTTCTTTGTGCTTGTTTTGGAAATACTCTTCTATAATAGTTAATTATCATGATTCACATTAATCATGCTCTATAGACAGTCCCCAACTTGTGATGGTATGACTTATAATTTTTCCACCTTCCAATAGTGCAAAAGCAATAAACTGTTACTGCAACTTTGAATTTTTGATCTTTTCCCCAGGCTTGTGATGTTCAGAAATTAGTATCTCTCCTCTTTTGTGATACTGGGTAGTGACTCTTGTGCCCAGTCAGATATGAGCTTATGAAAGTAGAAAACCAATACTCTACAGTGTACTGGGTTGCTAAACTATGAAGTTCATAGTTTAAGAGCATTTAATGCATTTTTAACTTGAATTTTTTGGGGAGGGTACCAGAGATTGAATCCAGGGGTACTTAGCCTCAGCTCATCTTATTTTTTATTTTGAGACAGGGTCTCACTAAATTGCTGAGGCTGGCTGTTAACCTGTGATCCTCCTGCCTCAGCCTCTGGAGCCACTGGGATTACAGGCATGCTTAAAAAGTTTTTTATTTAAAAATTTTTCTAAATTTTCGTATACATTTCACAACTTTTATTATTTATAGCAGCTTAAAAAGATTTTTATTTTAAAATATTTCTAAATTTCATATATAATAATTCTTATTAAATTTACAATAAATTGGCATTCCATTGTTTACAGTGGATTTCTTGACCCAGATATTCCCATCAAAGTTAATTCTGCTGTTGATAATCATAGCTCTTCAAATTATGATTAAGATTGAATATTGAAAAACAAAGTTCAGCAACCATTCTTCATTTTGGCATGAACAGAGAAACAATATTCACTTTTCCTTTTAGTTGCAATCTTGAAAGTTACTTACTTTTAAACAAATGGACAATTGGCTGTTTTCAGAACATGACTTTTCTCATCATTTGCAGATAAATTGCATAAGATATTAATTCCAAGAGATATTTACCATAAACCATACATGTTTCTTTTGTACAAAACATTTAGATGGTTGACTAAAATTTGAATTGTTATTGAGGGATTATGCATATGACAAAAGTGAACTTTGAATATTATGTCATTGAAAGAGAAAAGGAAGACAAAAGTTCTCCATATATTGTTAGCTTGACACAGCACAAAGTAACATCATTTCTTTTGCTATATGATTGAAATAAACAATTAAAAAGCTGAGCTAAACTAAAGTATTACTTTTCATTTTCTAGAATACCTAACAAAATCAAAACAATGAAGTTGATTGAAGACTTCAATCAACTGTACAAATATACAAATTGATGAATTTATAATCACCAAATATTTCACAATTTTTATGATTTACAGCAGTCTTTAAATGAATTTATCTAATTATACTTAAACCTGTCATGCAATTATGGACTGATCCTATTTGCATGCTTAGAAAATGATAACAATAAGCTCCACTGGGCAATGAAGATTTAGATAAACAAATTGAGAATTTTCTACATTGATCCTAGGGAATTTTTTTTCTGATTTTTATTTGGCTCCTTGTTTCAAAGAGATCATGTTGTTTATCTTAAACCAAAGTAAGAAAGACAATGCTTGACACTTTCCTACAAAGACTGGACCATCTGGACACTTTGTATTTGTAACAGGTGCTTCTGGGATTTAGGGCCTAATTCTGGCCCAGATTCTGTTCTGTATGGGTGACTCTGTTGCTATGTGCAATTGTGTATTGCATTAATTGCAGAAAATAGAAAAAGCCAAGTATAGCAATTAGTCAGTTGGTCATGCAGAAAAGAGTCTGGTGACATTCAGCCATGAAATTTTGAATACACAGATGCACAGTACCAGTAGTTTTGCTCTCTGTGGCATGCTCCTGTCTATGACAGGTAAAATGCCTTTGTGGATTGACCCTAGTTTTCAGTCCCCTTTAAAAACAAACTACATTTTGTAATCCCAAAGAGAAAGAAAATGCTTATGTTAGATACCCTAAAAATAGCTATATTGGTATAATATTTTGAATATCTAATTGAACAATATATAATAGACATAATTGACAGAAAACTTTTAAAAAGTCATAAAAAATGTTAATATGTGCTTTAGTCATGAAATATTTTAGATGTGGTATTTATTAGATAAGATTACTAATAATTTCCAGTTTTCTCATTTATAAACTATGATTATCACCAATGATCAAATGATATAATGAATAAAAAGAATGACACATTTTTAATTAATTATTTTTTATTAAATTAATAATTTTAATTAATTATTTTTATTAAATTATTAAATTAATATTTTTTAATTATTTAATTTGAGAGGGATCAAACAAATAAGTAAAGAAATAAATAATAAAACATCTATAAAAGGTTAAGATCATATTTAAATTCTATGTTTTTGAATTAATTTTTAAAACTTGATGCATAACACTTGTCATACTTTATGAATTTTCAATGTATTTTAGAGTGTTTCCAATATTTAATTCTATGCATCAACACAAAACTATCTACTTTTAGTTTAATAAATTCAACAATATTTTGAATACCTACTACATGTCAGAATAACTCTAGATTCTAAACATATAGCATTAAACAAAATAGAAAACACCCCAGCCATGTGGAGTTTAATGGTGTGTAAGCAAGACACTATATATTTATTGCCTGCTTGTATTTTATCACATAATGATAATAAAATTGTATAATGGTTCCAGTAACAAAAGCAAAGAGAATAAGGTAAAATGGAAAAAATAAAGAGGCTACTTTGGACTGTGAAGTCAGGAAAGAACTCTTAGAGGAGGTGATAGTTACATAGAGACATAAATGAAATGAGAAAACATATTGAAAATCAATGAAGGGAAAGAGCATCACAGGCTGAGATATAAGCCAAGAAACAGCAGCATATGCTTATCTACAGACTCATCAACCTGTACATATCATATAGGCACTGCCTTTTGTATGTCAATAATAGCTCAATAAAATTAGTTTTCAAATAAAGCCTTAAGATGAAGCAAGATTGCTGTGGATACGAAGTACCTGCTGAGACCTAGGCAACTTTGGAGGCACCTGACCTATTTTATTTTCAATTTGATGATAAGATGAATAGTATACTCATAAAACGCTAAATCCCTGGATCCAGGGGTAATTATATTCAAATGCAGACTCAACCACACATTAGATGTTTGCTCATTTGTGAAATAGAGATTATAATAGCAATATAGAGCACCCTTTAGCAGATGCAAATGAGATCATGTAAGCAAAGCACTTCCTGTAATACCAAATGGATACTGTGGACTGTACAAACACCAGCAGTCATCACCATTATCATCATTCTCTTCTACAACGTGAAAATTGTCAGCCCTACCTCCTGATGGGGAAACTCTAACTCAGATACATTGAATCCTGGCTATTTTGCCGGCTCTAGGATATCTTCAATTTGCTTTTTAAAATTAAATTTTACCAATTTTTATAGTTGTTTTCAGTGAGATTATTGTGAAATAATGTATTAATTTAGAAGCAGAAGTATCCAGCAGTAAAAGATATTAATTCTTTAAAAATAATATACTTCCCATATTCATTTTAAAACACATCTGAACTAAAATGATCTATGCTACTGATACTTTCACTACATTTCAAGTGTGAATATCTGAAATCATTCTTATCCCTCATTGTATCAAGGCTCATCAAATCTTGACTTTCTTAGACCATGCAGTCATTCTTGCTCAGTTATAGGACTGTAGTTATATAAATGTAGGGGGGATGTCCCTTAGAGTCACAGTCCTTAGTTAACAACTGATATAAAGTGGACCTAGTAAATGGTGGTTGAATGACTACTTTAGAGTGAAGAATTTTCATTTTACTCAAATGACTATTAATTAATATGCCCTGGAGAATGAGAATAAGGATTAAAGGATTTTAACTTAAGATGTATTTCCTTTTCTGTAGAATTTTGTTGTTGCTACTATTGTTTTTGTGATACTGAGGATCAAATACAGGATCTTGCATAGTGTAGGCAAATGCTTTACCACTAAGCTACATTCACAGCCCATTTTATTTTATTTTGAGGCAGGATCTAAATTGCACAGGCAGACCTCTAACTTAAGACCCTCTTGCTTCAACCTCTTGAGTAGCTGGGATTGCAGACCTACGCCACTACACCTGGCTATAGAAAACTTTTGAATCACTCAAGTTTAGCAAAATGACCTTGTGAGTATTGAAACTTTATAAAATTAAAATTAAAAGATATCTCACACAATCATATGCATCTATATAACACCATGTAACTAAGTGTACATTTATAGATATCCAATTTGTGTCTGTACATGTGTGTATATGTGTATATATATATATTTTTTTCTCAATATGTATAAAAATTTGTCAATTGATATCAATGTTTTCTTATATTTATATGTAGATTTGTATAGATTTATAAGGTCAAGACAGTCTTAAGCAGAGCCTATAAACCTTTTTTGTGAAAGGAACACTTGAATATCAAATAACTCTTGAAGCTACTCAAGAAAACAATGCAGAGAAGAGACTTTTTAGTTTGAATTCATCCCATTTATTGATTCTGGGTTTTAATTCTTGTGCTATAAGAGTCTTATTAAGAATGTTGGGCCCTAATCTGATGTGATGGACATTAGGGTCTACTTTTTCTTCTAATAGGCTCAGTGTCTCTGGTTTAATTCCTAGGTCCTTGATCCACTTTGAGTTGACTTTTGTGCATGGTGAGAGATAGGGGTTTAATTTCATTTGGTTGCATATGGATTTCCAGTCTTCCCAGCACCATTTGTTGAAGAAGTTATCTTTTCTTCAATGCATGGTTTTTGGCACCTTTGTCTAATATAAGATAACTGTAATCACGTAGTTTAGTCTCTGTGTCCTCTATTCTGTACCATTGGTATACCAGTCTACTTTGGTGCCGATACCATGCTGTTTTTGTTACTATTGCTCTGTAGTATAATTTAAGTTCTGGTATAGTGATGCCATCTGCTTCATTCTTCTTGCTAAGGATTGCTTTAGCTATTCTGGATCTTTTATTTTTCCAGATTAAGTTCATGATTGCTTTTTCAATTTCTATGAAGAATGTCATTGAGATTTTGATTGAAAATGTGTTAAATCTGTATAGTGCTTTTGGTAGTATGGTCATTTTGACAATATTAAATCTGCCTATCCAAGAAAAAGGTAGATCTTTCCATCTTCTAGGGTCTTTCTTAATTCATTTCTTTAGTGTTCTGTAATTTTCATTGTAGAGGGATTTTACCTCTTTCGTTAGGTTGATTCCCAAGGTTTTTTTTTTTTTTTTGAGGCTATTGATAATGGAGTAGTATTGGAATAACTTTCAGTTTACAGCTAGCAGCTACCAGCTATGAGCAACTTGGAGTGCTTGAAGAATCTACACTCATTCAGGCCTGATAGGAACGCCTGCAGGATGGGGTGCTCTGTTCTAGCAAGCCGAGCCCTTAGTGAAACCACACCCTTAGCACTTGTGGTTTGCGTTGCCAAGCTGCCAGGCCAGGAAACCGATAGCCAGGAACTTCAGGCATGGAACTCCTAACTTAGAAACCCCCTCTCCTAGGGACAAAGACCCTTCTTGATGATAGCAATATTTAGAGCATCCTCATAGTGTGGTTACATTAGGCTATGATTGGCTTATGGATACTATCTTTCTTATGTATGATTGATGGGCACCCTCCACTCGAACCCTATAACAGTTGTTTGCATTCCAAAAATAAATAGAGCTACTGGACGACAACCTGAGGTAGGTCTCCAGCCAGTTCTCTCACCAGCTCCCGGAGTCTGTGTATTGATTCAGCGTCTCTACCTCCTGCAACAAAGTAAGCCAAGCAGCTAATTGACCACATCAGTGACCAGAACCACAACAGAGTAGTTTTCCTTATTTCCTTTTCAGAGGATTCGACACTGATAAACAGAAGTGTCTTTGATTTATGGTTGTTGGTTTTGTATCCTGCTTCTTTCCTGAATTTTTTTACTAGTTTTAGAAGTTTTCTGGTGGAATTTTTTGAGTCCTATAGGTATAGAATCATATCATCAGCAAATAGTGCTAATTTGAGTTCCTCTTTTTCTATTCATATCCCTTTAATTTCTTTTGTCTGTCTACTTGCTCTGGCCAGTTCTTTCAATTTTTCAATTTTTCTCCATTTAGAATGATGTTGGCCTGGAACTTAGGATAGATAGTTTATATATATATATATATATATATATATATATATATATATATAAAATTCAACATCTCTAGCAATTAAAGCAATGCAAATCAAAACTACTCTAAGATTTTATTTCACTCCAGTCAGAATGGCACCCCTAAGAACACAAACAACAGTAAGTGTTGGTGAGGATATGGGGATATAGTCACACTCATATATTGGTGCAGCCAATATGGAAAGCAGTACGGAGTCCTTGGAAAGCTGGGATTGGAACCACCATTTGACCCAGCTATACCACTCCTCAGTCTATACCCAAAGAACTTAAAAACAGCATACTACAGGGACACAGCCACATCAATGTTTATAGAAGCACAATTCACAATAGCTAAACTGTGGAACCAACCTAGATGACCATCAGTAGATGAATGGATAAAGAAATTGTGATATATATACACAATGGAATATTACTCAGCAATAAAAGAGAATAAAATTATGGCATTTGTAGGTAAATGGATGGAGTTGGAGAATATAATGCTAAGTGAAATTAGTCAATCCCCCCCAAAAAAATGCCAAATTTTTTCTCTAATATAAGGAGGCTGATTCATAGTGGGGTTGGGAGGGGGAACACAGGAGAATTAGACAAACTCTAGATAGAGCAAAGGGGTGGGAGGGGAAGACAGGGGGTATGGGGGTAAAAGAGATGGTGGAATGAGGTGGATATCATTACCCTAAGTACATGTATGAAGACACAAATGGTGTGAATATACTTTGTACACAAGCAGAGATATGAAAAATTGTGCTCTATGTGTAATATGAATTATAATGCATTCTGCTGTCATATATAACAAATGAGAATAAAAATAAATTTTAAAAAGAACAAGAAATGCAAAGAAAGCAAGAAAAAACCATGTAGGTATAAAAATGTTACAGTGTTAGGTGTACATTATCAAAATAGCATGATTCTGAAAATAAGCAATTTACAAAGGAAATAAAAATTGACTAAAGAATCTGGGTCAATTTGTGGCTGACTTCAGGTAAGGGATGACACACCTACATGCTTTAAATGAGTGTTTATGATCCCTTTGAAGGAACAGATCTCTTCAGAGATTCGTTCATCTTGATTACTGAAGTGCTTACTACTTTATCTAATTTCTTTTATTTTATTCATGCTGCCTCTTTTATTTACTCATCCTGTCAAGTCATATTAGTTAAAATGCCACCTGTTTATTCAGGTTCTACCACAACTATGTTCTTTCTTGTGTTAGCCTACAAGGATTATTACAGAGTTTATCACATTCCAATTCAATGTCTGAAAATATCTGTTCAGCACTAATTAAGTGCCCTATACTTTCTTAGAGAGCTCTCAGCATTCAGGTTCTTTGCTGTTGGACAATCTGATGTCCTGAATTAATTGTTCATAACTCAAAGGCATGCATCACATTTGATTCAATTAAGAATATTGTATGTTTTTAAATTGCCTTCATTCTGTCTTCTCATCTCCTATAGTGGGAACTCTTATGTAGGTCTGTTCAAAATTGCAATCTTGCAATCGTCCCCAAGGTTACTTATATGGTATTGTCTCTTGTTTGGATTATTAAATTGTCCCCATCTCCCTTTTTTCTCTATGAGCAGAAAAGATTCCTTGAATTGAGTGCCTTGTGGCAAGTATATAGTTCATCTATGTTGGTCAGGGTTGGGGGTGAGGGGTGGACTTCCTTCTCACCTCCTGTTTATCAAGAGGCTGTGAATTTTACACTGTGGAGTCAACAGCATATAACTTTTCATTCTGCTCTTCCCTCTTTCTAAAATTCCAAGTAATTTTATGTTTAAATATAAATACTGTATTTTGGAAAAGAACCACAGGAATTTTTACTAAGTACTACAGAGGGATTGTTAGAAACACAAACAAGCACTTTGTGACCCATAGAGCCACACACTACATAAAAATAAGAAAGGACCAATGGGTTATCTGGGCAAATAAAATATGGATTCTTTTTTCTAACTCATGTAAAACTGGGAAGCAGAAAATGTCTTCTAAAATCACAAAATACATTTTTTGGCAGTATTTTCACTATTTGAAAAGTACTTAAAGTAGCAAAATGAAGTCAACTAAACATAGCAAAAGTGATCAGATCTTTATGTCAAAGACCTTGTATGCAGTGAAGTTTCTCTTACTAATCTTTGCTCTTAGGCAAGATGCTGGGCATTTTTCTCCACATCAGAATCTCCATCTGAAAGACAGATGTTGGACTGCATTATCTTTAAATTCTCTTTCAGCTATCCTTGATGGTTTAAAAAGGCCGTTATTGTTACTTTAAGTTGCAAACTATTTCGTGTTCTTTAAAATTGTATCTCCTTAGCTGTTGTATAGCACACACCAGACTCTTAGGAGACCGAGACAGGAGATTGCAAGTTGAAGAGGACAGACTCCGCAATTTAGCAAGAAACTCAGCAACTGAGACAGACCATGTCTCAAAATAAAAAAATACAAAGTCCTGGAAATATAGCTCAGTGATTAAAAAGAAAAAAAGAAAAAAAAAACTGGGCCCCATCTCCAGTACCAATAAAGAAATAATAAACAAATAAAAGTGTAGTTTCATTTTTCAACCCTTAATATCCATAATGGTTTTATAAATATGTTAGACTCATGTGTTCCTTTTGTTACCAAAAGCCCAGTCCTTGTTCCTAATGCCAATCCAATAATGAGGACACAGTTTTGAGGAAAAAGAAAAACATATTTTAATGCTTTGTTAGCAAAGGAGAAGAACAGGGGACTCCTGTCCAAAGGCTGTGATTCTACCTCTCAAGGGGAATAAGGGGGTTTTAATGAAGAGATTCAAAGGCTACATGTCACGTGTTGTCTGTCTGGAGTTGTAATTAATTAATATATTTATTTATTTATCTATTTATTTATTTTAATTAGTTATACATGACAGTAGAATGCATTGATGCACTTTGATATACATAGATGGGATTGAGAAACAGTAAATTCTGAGATCTTCTGGTGCCACTCCCAAAGTCTGAATTACTTCATTCCTGTGATGGGTGTGTGCTCAATGGCAGAGAATTCTGTCTAGGTTAGGGGAAAAAGGTAATCTTAATTCCACTGAGATTAGGGAGGGGGAGAGAATAGGCAGAGATTAAAAAAGAGAAAGAGAGAGAGAGAGAGAGAGAAGAGAAGAGGAGAGGAGAGAAGAGCAGAGGAGAGGAGAGGAGAGGAGAGGAGAGAAGAGAAGAGAAGAGAAAGATGCATGTCCTTTTAAAAATATGACTCAGTGGCAGGGAAACAAGGGCTATATTCAAAGCATAAAGAGGACCACCTTTATTCACACTTTCTCTACCATAATGCTCCAGCATATCTAGATATTAGAAATTCATGAGTTTCCTTAAACAGTGTATCTACAGTGAATTTTATACCCACGGAGTATGGAAATAAAAAAGAAAAAAATACAGTTTTCTCTGTTCTTTTCTTAAAATCATCAGACTGAATGACTAAGAATAACTGGACATTTCCATGACTAGTTTTCTTTATCATTTAAATTGCCCTTACAAATGGCTTTACAATAAGAGTCATTTTGTGCAATCACTTTTAGTCTACAGCTTCATTGAAATTAAATATGAAAACTTGATTCTTTAAAGGCACAAGGCATAACCAAGTGGTGCAATTGCCTATTATTAAATATTAATGGAGACAAGGAACCTGGTTAAGGTAACATAATGAACCTGTCCCTCTGACTCTTTATCCAATGAATCCGCGGGATAGAAATGATTTAGAAAGAATTTGGAGAAATGTTTGCAATATTTTATCTCAAAAAAAGAAAAAACTTGGTTTATTCTTTTGATTAAAACTTTGAAAGAAACTATAAGGACACGGTTAAGTACTTGTCTCTGTGCCCGCCCTAAATGATTCTGCCACCAAACCGCCTCCCACTACCTGGCCCTACACTCTGCCTGCCAAAAGGGTTGGCCAAAAGTAACTAACTCCACCTGTGGCCTGGCTCTGCTAAGGCTGTATATACAGCCCAGAATCTTGTGGCCAGCAGCCATTTTGCCCCTGAAAATGAGCCACATCAGGTGTTTGTCTGATTGACCCTGAAGCTGGATAAAATGAAGATTACTGATCTTGTAGTAGGGACAAACGAGGCAAGGCACCGAAGATAGCATGAAACAGTTTTATTTAGCTGCAGACAGGTTCAGAGGGCACAGCCTTTGCTCTAATCAATCAATCTTCTGAACCCCGAGTTCACTGAGTTTCAGAGTTTTATACCCAGTGTGTAAAGGGAGGGGCTCAGAAATTCACAATCTGCAGAAGTTCACATAAAAGCAGCTTTTGCTTTCACTGTTCTGGGCAAGTAACTCTTCAAGGACAATACCTGAGAAGGGGAGAGCTTCATCTCCCCTTTCTTTCCTCCACTTGCCAGCTGTTACCATGGGCCCATTTGTAACTTATCTTAAAAATGTAGACATCTCTGTGAAGCCCAGCTCAAGGCCAGAGGACTTGTTTGCACATTTCTTCAAAGTACGATACTGGATATGTTTGTGAAAACTAGTAAGGGGGTGTCCAGCACCTGGAGTGCTGGTATCATCTCGGCCAGTGGCCAAGTAAACAGGGTGACACGAAAATAGGAAGTTTGTCTACAATGGACTCTTTTGCTGACAGTCCTAAAATCAGCCATGGTGAAGAGGGCTTTACTGTGGAGAAAGGGGGTGCCACTTCAATCTGAGACCTGCTCCCTGCATTCACCATTTGTGCACTCATGTTCTTACAGAAACATATTCTGTAATCTCAAAATTTCTAATCCTGTGAGCCATAGGATCTGTGATTTATAGTTTTAAAACTAAAAAAAAATTATTGGCATCAAAACATTATTCCTGTTGTTAACAATACTTATTTGCCAGACAGAACTCAAAATATACACTAATATAATAATTACAACTATTTTCATTCATCTCTATCTTACATATTGATGTATTAAATCTTAAAGAAAACCTAGAGGATATATCATTATCGTTATCATTTACTATTGGAAGAAATAATATTGAAAACGTGAATTAAATGTCCCTCTTGCTATGTGGTCTTTGAGATATTTTATAGTTTACATTTTCAAATTTTAAGTTTCTCTGATCACAAATCAATCTAAAAATAATTTAGTGGGAAGAAAATAGCCAAAATGCTAACAAAGGGAAACACAGGAATGTCATCGCTTTTTCAGCACAGGATAATAAATAGTGGAAGATGTACACTGAAACACAACACCCCTTAAAAGGTGCCATGTGGAATTATTCACATTTTACTCTCCTTGATGTAGTGTGACAACTAAAGGAATAAAAAGAAAAAAAAATCACTAACAACAAAAACAGCAAGAAAACACTTGAAAAGGTGAAGGCACCGTAAAATGTCCAAATCACACCATAACCTCACACTCTCACTTCTGAATTATCTTTTTCTTAGCAGGGTAGAAATGGAGATTCAAACTGCATAACCTTTCATCTAACAACACCATTGCTATGCTACTGAGAAGGCTTAAGTAACTTAATTCTTCTCACAAAGCCTGATGTTGATATTTGGCAACTTCTAATCTGGCTAGGTGCCCTGACATGAATTACAGATTCTTTGTGCTCCTTTTGAGAGGAGTTTGAGGAGGATGAAAGCAGATACAGACAAAGGCAGATGGAGCCTAGGAGCCAAATAGCATGAGGTTCCTCTCTACTCGAATGGATTTGGCAGCCTCATACTGTTTTAAGGAAGAAAAATAATTTTCTATAAAGTAATTAAATAGTATCTTAAACAAACTATCTCTGTGGTTGCATTTTGCTTTGATTTAATTTTAAAAATGTCCTTTGAATGGGGGCTGGGGTTGTGACTCAGCAGTAGAGCTGATGCAGCGAGTAGAGCACTCGCCTAGTGTGTGTGAGGCCCTGGGTTCGATCCTCGGCACCACATAAAAATAAATAGATAAAAGTATTGTGTCCAATTACAACTAAAAATAATTTTAAAAAAATATCCTTTGAATGTAAATTAAAATTAAATGGATGTTTTAGGTCATTATTGGCATGGATTACCTTCTTTTTATTTTTTATGAGTAACAATTTTTTATTTTTTTAAAGAGAAGGATAGAATTTAATCTTTATTTACAGGACACTATAAGATATGGAATTTCACATAGAAATAAGAAACCCATTTAGAGGACAAATTTTATACAGTATGTATAGTTTGTAACTGTTCAAATATAGTTTTTTTTTCTGATTGTATACAAAGTATATTCATACCAATTCATGTCTTCATACTGTATACTTTGGATAATATTGATCATCACATTCCACCATCATTAATAATCCCATGTCCCCTCCCTTCTCCTCCAACCCCTCTTCCCTATCTAGTGTTCATCTATTCCTCCCATGATCCCTCTCCTTACCCCACTATGAATCAGCCTCCTTATATCAAAGAAAACATTCAGCATTTGGTTTAAATCTAAGACATTTCTGTCTTAATGAGGAAAACTACCCCATTTTCAATTGCCTCAAAAAAATAAAAAATAAAATACTTGGGACTCAGCTTAACAAAAGAGGTGAAAGATCTATATAATGAAAATTACAGAACCCTAAAGAAATAAATCAAAGAAGACCTTAGAAGACGAAGATCTACTTTGTTCTTGGGTGGGCAGAATTAATATTATCAAAATGACCATACTTCCAAAAGCACTATACAGATTTAACGCAATTCTGATCAAAATCCCAATGACATTCCACATTGAAATAGAAAAAGCAATCATGAAATTCATCTGGAAAAATAAGAGACCCAAAATAGCTAAGGCAATCCTTAGTAGGAAGAGTGAAGCAGGTGGCATCACTATACCAGATCTTATATACTACAGAGCAATAGTAACAAAAACAGCATGGTACTGGCACCGAAACAGACTTATAAACCAATGGTACAGAATATAAGACACAGAGACTAACTCTCAAGTATAGTTTTGTTGTAAAAAAAAAATCTACAATAACAAGCCATATTTAAAAAGAATTCTCAGTAGAGAAACAGTAAGACAAACATATTAAACACAGTACACAACAAAATTATGCCTCTGCTGTATGGCTTAGAAGTTAAAAGTCCCAGGAGCCCCATCCTGAAGTTGGAAGATATAGCCTTCAGAGGTTTCTGGCACAACATTTGATCTTCCTCTTTCTCTACTGAAAAATACAACCAAGTTTAATGAGGCCTTGTAGGCAGACTCATTTTCATGGTTCTGTAGAGCTTCAATTTTGTCTAAGCCTCCACATTCTTCAATAATTATAGTCAATTTTCTCAGTTTCATCTCATTTCTCAGCAGCCTGAAAGATATTTCAAATGGCACCCAGAATAATTTTGGTATCTTTTGCTGTTAAGAAGTTCACCAATGGTTCTATTACTCCACAATGAAGGAGATACACAATCTGATCAACTGTCCCACCACTTGTCCAATTGATCACAGCCCAAACAGCTTCATTTTGTGTCTTAAAGTCTGCCTTAGAACACCAATGAGGAGTGGGGCTAATTCATGATTGACAACTTGCTGTATCTGGTCCTGTTGGCCAACTGTGATGTTTGACATTGTCCATGTAGCTTCTTTCTGAATATGAGTTCGCCTTTCATGACTGGTGTTTAGGGTACAAGTCTTTTAGGCTGACTTTTATAACAGAGACAACTCATTTTCAGAGAGAATATTAAAAGCCATAGAAATGGGAAGCATTAGAGTCTGGGTCAAACCAAATCAGTTTTAATGTTAAGACATTAAAATTCTATAATGCTGTTTTGTAAAATATCCCAAAGTTTTGATCCATTCTGAAAACATTTTAGGCAGTCTTGTGTGATGAGCCTTTAACTCAAAAATCACAGAGAATAAATAAAAATGTATACAGGTGATGCTATATAATGTGGGACCAGTTATGGGAAGCTTCCTGAGGACATGATTTTGAATCTTTATTGTATTCTGCCCTACCCTGTATTCTGCAATTATATAAACACTATCATGTGTACATAGAAAATAGCATGTGCCAATTTCTTGAAATACATTAAAATCCTAGAACCAGATGATTCATCTACAAAGAGGTAATTAGAAATACCTATATAGTTGGAGAATTTGTCTAAAATGAAAGTATCGCTAATATGCTAATACGGATTTGATTGTCTTTAATGTAGTCTGCATATTCTAATATTCCTGAGTAATTAACAGCCAAGAAATCTTTTTTTTGCCTACCTTTCTTAAACCTAATTTGTTTAAAAGATACCAAAAGCAGAGCCAACTTGAAATTTGTAATTTATCTGAATACATTTTGAAATAATATATTTGCTAAGAAAGAAAATAACTTGACCAGGAATTTTAGAAAATGTGCTTTATTTCATGAAACAAGATACTAGAATAACAATGCTAGTAACATGTTTTTCATTAAAGTTCTTTTCACTATAAGCAATGAAATAATAATCTGATAAAAGAGAACCTAAAAAATATTGATAACTATGCTATTTATGCTGACTGACACTTACCATGGGTCAGGAAAACTTCTAAGTTCTTAACATGTATTTTAATTTATTATATTCTCATAAAAAAGTGATCAGGTATGGTATGATTATACCATGATAGAGTTGATAAAACTGAGGGAAAGCCTGGTGCACACCTGTAATCTCAGGAGCTCCGGAGGTTAAGACAGAAGGATCAAGAATTCAAAGCAAGCTTCAGCAATTTAGCAAGGCACTAAGTAACTCAGTGAGAGTGCCTATCTCTAAATAAAATATGAAAAAGGACTAGAATGTGGCTCATGGTTAAGTGCCCGTGGCTTAATCCCCATTGATGAAGTCATCTAGACATGTGGATTATTTGTGAAAATATTTTAAATTACGAATTCAATTTATTCACTAGATCAAGGACAAAGGATATATTCATCTTGCTTCTCAGTTTGTCCTTAGTGTTCAGGAATCATAACATTCCAATACAGAATGCCCTGAGTTTCTGGGGTTTTTGGAACTATTTTGGAATCTTTAGCTACCATGGTAGCAGGAGTACACATCACAAACACGAGTATAAAGAAGCTGCCACAGGTTCAGCTAAAACACTTTCTTAATTTACTTATTGGTGAAAGTTATCAGATGGATATTTCACTTTTAATTTGAAAACAAGAAAGTTTCACATAGATGCTTCTCATTTAACATCTCTTCTCTTTCCACAGCACTATAAATCTATTACTATTTTTATTGAGTTAGTATGACTTTGCATATGGAAATTAAAAGACTTTTTTAACTTTATTAAAAAGAAATATAGAAAACAGCTGCTGAAAAATACGGTAAGATGAATAAATGACAAATCTTTACTCAGGTATCAGGTATGAGTATTTTGGTCTTATTCATGCTATTTTATGTAAAGTTTTCAAAGTATATGCTTTAAAGCTCATAATAACAGGTCAAATATTGTGATATCTATGTGATATCCAAATTGTTAAATATTATCATATCTCATCAGAATTATCATTTTTGAAAAAATTTTCAAAGTCAGTACTCTGTTGTTATTGTTCTGTCAGTGAATATAAGTTGAATATCAAATGCATCTAGGATAAAATTACCTTAACTAAGAATTTACCAGTCTCAGTTTCTTAATATAACATAAAAAAATTGCCTTATGCTAATTATTTAGAGTGGTCTTAAAATTTTAAAATATTTTCACCTTTGATTATTCAGTGTTTATTAGCATTTTTAAACTCCTAACATATTATCATTATAAGCTATTTTGTTAATAACAAATCATGTCTTAAGTCAATGTTAATGTGTATGGAAGTAAGGACTAAATACATATTTTTTTAATAAAAAACATCAACTATAGCCTTTTTCTTCGAATTCTTTTTTTTTCCTTAAAACTCATGCTAAGAAAACAGTCAAATGGTACACAAATGACTAATGGTGTCATTAATTCTGACCCTAAATGACATCACTATAGTTGATATAAGATGTTGCTTATTTGTTTTCTGTTATTAGCAGAGATCAGATGTTCAGGGAATTCAGAGATCACAGAATTGTAAGTGGGACTCTAGTTAAATATTTAACTATTTAACAGTTCAAATAATCTTAAACGTTTAAATAGTATGATACAGAAGTTCTTTTAAAAATTTTTTTTAGTTCTTACTGGAATTATTTTTATATAACTAGAAACATTTTTAAAATACATAATGTATTTCCATACTAATAACAAGTGATATATTTATTGAAAATGAAGTGATTGGTGGAAGATTATATTTAGCAGAAATAATTTAACTGAGACATACAAATAATAATTCCATGCATTATTCTTGATCGACTCAATATGTACTTCAAGATAAAGTTATTAATATATAATTTATGAGTTGTGACTTAGACCCAGTTTGAGTGATATCAGCCTTATAATTAGTTTACTGACTCTAATTCATATATTCACTGCTTTCTCCTCCAGTGAGCCGGACTGAGCCTGGTTTAGACCCGGCCACATTTCTCCTAATACAAGTCAACACCACAACCAGAACTGTATGAAGGAATTCTCCGCACATATAGGGCTTTTTCTGTTGCAAGCATCACTAGTTCACCTGTAGTGGAAGCCAAATCTACATATTGAGCTCAGCACACTAAGGAACAATGGAGAGCTCTGAATCAAAACGGATCAGTAAAAAGAAGATACTGCAGTTGCTTTCCCCTTTCTGCTCTTGTGCCCGAGAACAAAGTCAAGTCAAACAGGAATCTCCCGAAGTGGGAAGGAACCTCTGGAAAGCTAACCGCGCGTCCCGAGAGGAGAACGACATCTTCAGGGAGGACAACAAGTCCCTGTGGAGAGAGAACAAAGCTCTCAGGGGGGAGAGCGAAGCCTTCCGCAGGGACAACAAGTTGATCCGGGAAAGGAACCAGCTCCTGCAGGAGGAAAACCAGGTCCTCTGGGAGCTGAAAAAGACCACTCTGGAGAAACAGAAGTTATCTAGAGAGAATGTCAAGGCCTTGAACACGCAGAGAAAATCCAGTCGGCAACAGAAACGAGCCCGCGAGGCCCAGCTCAAGGCCCTCAAGCAGCAGCAGATCGCCTTCCAGAACGAGGCCAAGGCTCTGGACGAGGAAATGAGGTCTCTGAACCAGGAGATCAGGGCCCTGCACCACCAGAAGAGAGCCATCAACATGGAGGAAGAGGCCCTGGTGAAGGAGGGCATGGCGCTGGGGAAGGAGGAAGAGGCCCTGTGGAAGGAGGAGCGGGCCCTGCGGAAGGAGAACAAGGCTCTGAGAGAGGAGCACAGCGCCCTTGAGGAGGAGGAGAGAGCCCTGCAGGAGGAGGCTCTGCTCCTCCAGTCCTGGTACAGCTTTCTTCAGAAAAGGGAGCCCAACAATCCTGCTGGGAAAAAGCACAATAATAAAGTAGAGAAGAAGGGGAACTTAAAGATGTGACTGAGAACCAGGAGGATCATTGACATTCCAGGAAAAAAAAAAATAGAATTTGAAGTTAAAATACTGGTGTTGGGATTGGGATAGAAACCCTGGAAATTTATGGGGCTCAGTATTTTATCCTGGAAACTAAATAAAGTCTTTTAAAGAAAAAAAAAATAGAATGATTTTTTTTTATGTTTACTTAAATTTTAGACCCTGATGGTAGTAGTAAGTACTATTTAATACAAAAAGAAATGCATCAAAACGTGGCATCAAATGTAAAAGTTAAATTTACAATTTATTTTCAGAGACATTGGATAACTGATTTCTCTTGTAAGAAATTAGGAGCAAATATATATCTTAAAACTTCTATTAGATTTATGAATAATATAGTGAAATACACAATTTCTTATGTTTATTCCACATGTGATTTATTGAAGAGTGTCTCTTCTGGTTCTTTGTACTTAAACTGTAATAATCTAGTTCAGGAGGCCATTAAACTGGTAAAGATTTAAAATATGTAATAATAGAAAAATAAGAGTAGGCTTCTCTACTTTGCCTTTATTTTTCCTTTCATTATATTCCTTGTCCTTAACGAGAAGAGGACAACTCCGTTGACTGAATGTATTAATGATAGAGAAGAAGGAAGTGAGAGAACAAAGTTCTCCAAAACTAAAATAGAAATTTTACAGTTTGAAATATGAATCTGGTTAGTATGTTTATATTTCAAAGGAAATTGAACAAGTTTTTTATCCTTAAAAGTATTAATGTTGATAATCCATCTAATCAAGAGCTCATTTTAAAAAATAATTTGCAAAAATTAGTCATACAGATTCATTAGAAATACATATGTAGTTTCAGAACATTAGATTAAAACTTAGAGGATTTGTGCCATGTTTTTCATCAGTTCAAATTTTGAATACTTAAAGCACAGAAAACAAGAATTTATTGGTTTTATTGAATATACCTGAAGTCATATCTCATCCTGATCCTTGTCTGGTGTTGGGGAATGGAAATATAGGAAAAATATAGGAAGAGAACACATTTGCTTTCATCCATGCTACTATCTCTACAAATGTCAAGTTAGGTCCACTGAATGTTTCTTGTTAGCACTCTACTAAGTAATACGGATAAATTTAAGGATTACACTACCCACAAAGGAAGATTAACATAGATACATTTCTACTTCACTCTTTAAGGAAATCCATCTACCTGATAGTTTACTGATCACTGTTCCACCATATCTAGCACCAATTAAATAAAATGATTTATACTTAGAGAAGATTTTAAAAGCATGGTTCACAACCAATTGCTTGACAAACTTGGAGTCCAATTGGCACAAAAAAAATAGACAAAACCATTTTATCATTGTTGCTCCCTCAAAAGATATTAACAAAAGCCTGCAGGGCAACTTCAGAGATCTAGAAATTTGTGGATATCCTGTTCTGTACCCTATACATTCACTTTGATATGTTACTGTTCATACTAAAGAACTAGTACTCTTGAAATTCCCTAAATAGGAGAAATAAACCATTTTATTCTTTGGTGGTGAGGTCAGATGCCGTTGAAGTGGAAGGAGTTATCAAGATTTCCTCTCTGTTGGAAAATGGTCACTATTGCATCATAGTAAAAGTAGCAGTAATTCAGTTTGAAGTGACAGCATAGAACATACTAATCAAAATTTCTCTCTCTCCTTGAATTCAAATGTTAAGCTTAGGATTAGTACTATTACAAAGAAAAAAAATTATAGCATATTTTGAAAGTGAGAAATTAGATAATTAAGGAATGAGTTTAAACAACTTATGTAAATATACTTTATTATATTGCTATTATTTCACTAATATACTAGTCGAAATCTTACACTAAAAATTCCAGTTATTTTATCACATTTATGAAGTACCATGCAAAGAACTATATTTAACATGCCACATAAATTGCACTTCAGTATACAGTAAAAAGTTTTCATATTAGTGCTAAAAAATTGTTAAAGCATTGATAACAATTGTTTGAGAAAATGGTAGCATCTTGCTGCTCACAGTGGAAGATCTTTGGTGGCCTTTTACTCTGTTATTCACCTAGAGCTTTAAAGATTTCTAGGTAAACAAAAGAGCTGTCTGTAGAAGCTGTCTATACCCACAAAATCAATCCTATTTAACAAATAGTTTTGTTCTTCTTTATTTACAGTATATTCACTAGCAATAATGTATGAAACAAGCAAGACTAATTGTCTAGAAGAGATCCTACCATAGGGAAGTTATAGTAACATGAAATTGGAGGCCTGAGGTAACACTATAAAAAAGGAAAACCACACATATGGAGGTTATCAATATTTTTGTATACAATTAAAAATGAGAAAAGATTCCTTTGGAGTGTGGACTTACCAAATGAAGAAAAAAGAGAAAAAAATTAGATTCCAGACACAGCAGGAAGAAAAATGTGCTATAGGACTGACTAATGTCAAGATAAAAAAAGATTACAAATCTCAAAAAAGTATGTTGGATACATACTTGGGAGGTATTCAATAACAGGCAAAGGAACTTGAACTTTTTTTCACAGACATGTCAATACAAATTAAAATTGTCTATAAAAGTGAGATAACCTTATGTAACTGAGCAATATTACTCAAGAGAAATATATTCTCTGAACTTGTCCCCCTTTATTATTTCTTTGGATTTCATATTAATTTATTCAATTGTTATTATTCATTGATGACCTTCCATATGTTAGGTGCTGGCTGATACTGGATACTCAGTGGAGACCAAAGAAGAAAAGTCCCCTTCCCTCATGATATCCAGAAATGGAGGCCATCTGAAGGTCATCTGTATCTGAGTATCCTCATTAAGATTGTCCTTCCTCAAGGCCAGCAAGTAATCCTTAACTTCAGGAGACAATAGTTATGTGGGTGTTACAAATATACTCTTACAAATGTTAGACTGTTTATCTTTATTTACAAACCATGTAATCTAAACTCAATTACTATGTTCCTTTTATTAAGGTCAATGAGTCATAGGCTTCCAGATCTGTACTTCTCTACCTTTGCTTATACTCCATTATGCTCTATATATCCTCTAATTTGTCCAATTTCACATCACTCTCCACCATCTTGGAACAGTTTATCAAAACTTCTGCCCCTCAACCTCTTATCTGAAAGTTCTGTAGCCTTCTTTTCCTGGATTTGTCTCAGTGGAGTAGCTTTGTTAGTTTGCCTTGCAGATGAGGCTTGTAGACCCCAGGAAAGATGGAGATTGTAGATATATTATAAATTTATTCACTCCTATTGCGTTTCCAAAACCTTTATCCACCTTCTTCCTATAAAAGAAGCCCATGGTATCAGACAACAACATTTTCTATCCTATTATTTCCAGCTCAGATAATATCAGTTTACTCTCAGATAATATCTCCTTCATAATCTGGATCATAGTATTCTTCTCTATCTCGACAGCTTTCACATTTCTTTCACTTCAAACTGAACATAGATGATTAGTTCAGAAATGGAATATTCACCTCCTTTGACATTCTTATTTAAAAGATTTTCCTACAATAACCTATGATGGTTATTGTATTGAACCTCTAAATGGGTCCAGCCTATGAACCCATTGACATACCTTAAAACCTTTATGATTGGCAAACATATTATCTAGAAACCGGAACTGTCACTCTTTTGGAACATTCACACTATACTTTTATTATATTTCCCAATGTCCCCAATTGATTTAGAAACCCAGCTCAGGTAAAACTCATTTGCTTTACCAGCACCATTTCTCTCACTATTCAGTTTAGATTCTGGTTCATTATAATATTTTTGAAAATGTTCTTTACTTTTTTTATTTACGCTTCACTGAACTAACCCCCAAAATATCTAAATTCTATTCCCTGTAATAATCTACCTTGCCTGGTATACACAAGAGTAGCTGAACATAGCTAGAAGCATTCCTATAGCCAATCTCTTTCGTTATTCTAATAGGTGTGAGGTGATATCTCATTGTGGTTTCAATTTGTATTTCCCTGATGATTAATAATGTTAAGTAGATTTCATACGTTTGTTTCTTTTAATTAGATTTTAAAAGTTCTTTGTGCATTTTAGACGTATTCCTTTGGCAGTTATATGGACAACCATCTGAACACAAATGTGCCTGAGCCCAGTCCAAATCAGAACCACCCAGAAAAACAAGCTTCAATCACCAACCCACCATTCTATGAGCCAAACCAATGCTGACTTTAGTCTTTAATGTCATGTTTGTGATTGGCAATAAAGATGATAAATATTCAATAAACTAAGTTGTCTTCTTACTACTATTTAATATTTTATATTTTTTTTGTTTTAAAGTTCTACAATACTTTATAGATGTTAAGGCATTTTTAGTTAAACAGTGAAGTATTATATTCCATTTTGTTCATTTATAGCATTAAGAAAATACGTGCACTTGTGAACATAAACTAATTACTTTCTATCAGCAAAATAACATGATTAACTAAAAACTTCAGTGACTGCTTGTAAAAATTAATACATTGTTACTTTTATATGAACAGAATCATGTAAACATAATTGTGATATTACTAAATTGTATTTCAAAATAATGTATAAATTACTTCAGACTAAGAACAAGATGACATGTAGAACCAATTACTTGCATATGAAAAGAAGCACAAGTACTTTAAATTATATCAATGTAAAAAATACATTTAAATTATATTTCTCATTTGCAGTCAACTGAGGAAAATTTCTGACAAATATAATCTGAAAGGTGATCATTAAGTTCATTTAATATAAATAAGAAAATCAAAAGGACTAAATATAATTTTAGGAAATTGGGTTATTTTAGGATAGCTTTGTTTCTTTCTCTAGTAGAGACAATCAGGTATTACTAGTCAGTAACAATCAAGTATTACTTTGAGTGGCTTTACATACTACTAACTTGTGATAAACATTTAGCACACTTGGAAAAGAAGGGAACATGCTTAACTTGATATGAAAAATCTACAAGTAATGTGCTTAATAAAGAGAAATTAGATGTTGTCCTGCTAAGACCAGGAACATGGATATCTTCCCTTACCACCACTTTTCAACATTATACTTAGTCCTAGATAATGCAGTGATACAACAAAAGGAAATAAAAACTATGTGGGTAGGAAAAATTAACTGTTTTTGTATTCAGATAATATGATCTCTACACAAAATCCAAAAAATTTTTAAATCTCCTGAAACTAATAAAAGCTACAGAATGTAAGATTAAAATACAAAAGTCAATCACTTTCCTATAAACCAGTAGTATAAAGTGAAATTTGAAATTAAAAGCACAATATCATTTATATCTTCAGTGTCCTACAAAATGAGACATTTAGGTATAAGCATAACAAAACTTACATAATAAGATATTTAGATTCAACGATGTTAGTTTATTTCAACTTGATTTATAGATTCAATGAAATCAAAATCAGAATCTCAGTAAGTTATTATATTAATATTGACAAACTTATTCTAAAGTTTCTATTGAGAGGCAAAAATAAAGAATCGCTATCATACTATTGACAGACTAGAATGCTGTAGGAGGATTGACACTACCTAACTTCAAGTTATTAATTTATTTATTTTGTAAGATTTATTATATTGCTTCAGTAAATAACAAGGTACAGTATTGGTCAAAAAAGATAAGACAGATCAATTGAGTAGAAATTGCCAAACCATGAAATAGATTCACATAAATCTAGTTAATTGTTCTCTGACAAAGGAGCAAAAGCAATACAATGAAGAAAGGAGAACCTCTTCCACAAGTAGGTCAGGGACAACTGGACATCCCCACGCCATTGAGTAAATTTATACACAGACCTCCCATCCTTCATCAAAATTAACTCAAAATGGATTATAAACTTAAATGTAAAATGCAAAACTATTGAACTCCTATAATATAGGAGAACCTATAGAAAAATTTGAGTACAGCTATTACTTTTTAGACATAATACCAAAGAAGGAAATCAACCTCAGGAGGAACAGAAGACAGTGGGGAAGATAAATATAGGCTAACATGAGTTCCACTGTGCTCTTGGATCCAGCATCCTTGTCAAACACATTTATCTTCAGTGTCCTTAAGTTTTAGCAGCCTGAGGCTTGGAAGTCACTTGTCTAAGATTTTGTAGCCCCCATTCCAGCAGGAAAAAGTAAAATCCTACTCTCCCTGTCATTGTTGCCAAACCACTTTTTTGTGTACAATGCTATATAACTCAACAAAAATAATCGTTCATTTTCTACCCTTTGGCATGTTTTTGGAATTTATACTCATCAGATTAATTTAGAGTTATGTGAATCACCTTAAAATTCTTTACTTTCAGAGCTATTCATTAAAAATATGGGATACAGAAGGTCAAGATTATTAAAGAATACACTAGATTATTGGCATTCTTTGGACAGTAAATATCAATGACAAGATTGGCCCAAAGAAGACACAGAGGCCCTGATGAAGAACTCCAATCAATTATACTGGATTCTTAGTTGAAATGATTATAGCTCTTTACATAAAGTAATATTCTTTATCATCTAGCATATATTAATTTGAAATTGTGTTGTATGTTGAACTTTTCCTGCTTCTCTATGACTGGTTTGTGTATTGTATTTCACAGGTTATATAATCAGTTTAAATAAATTTTCTTTTATATTGATTATTGGTACCATAAGTTATTCATCAAGGAATTAAGGTGACTAAATATAATGATAATTATGTATCTTGCTTTTACTCAAAAATATGATGGCTACATAACTGCATAGAATTGTTTAAAAAATCTAGTACACTCTTACCAACTTTATGTGGAGGGATACAGTTTTATCATATATGACAAGTGAAATATGATTTGTAGGGTTATAAATAAAATCATTATATTTAATTTCTAATTTTTGTGTATTAAAATGGCAATTTTCTGTAGTGGTTCTATGTTTGAGATTGGGGTCCCTGATGACTTTATGGCTATGGCATGCTTGGTGTCTGGGAAAGCTTTTGTGCAAAGGCATAGGATGCCCAGTTGCTACAGTAATGCCCTCCATGCTAAAGTCTTATGGACCTTAATCTTAGGCACATAACTCCTAGGAATAAAGGAACGTGCTTTCTAGATAACTACAATGTTTCACCAAGCTCCAGTACTCCTGGAGCTGTCTGCCTAACAGTAACTTCAGACAATGAAAAACCTTCTTGAGAACTGCACAAAGCTCCTAACACTACATATTGTAACTATGAAATGTAACTGCAAAATAAGTAATAACCTCACTGATACTCTAAACAAGAATGTAGTTATGGTACTTATGACCTAATGTAACCTACTGATATAAATAAATGTGGCCGCTTAGACAAAGAGCCACTCTGCTACCTTGCCTACCTCTGCATCTTGTCTGTCTCCTCTTTATTGTTATTCTTTACAATTTTCTACTTCAAAGTTTATGATTTCACATCTAGCTATTGGTGACCATGAGTAAATGAATTTTAACTATGAAATTCCCAATAGAATTCAATTTGAGTTGTAGTATAATCATAGCCTTTTAAATTTACCTTTAAAATAAGGCATCTAGCAAAATAATGAAAACATTCAAAATGCAGTGGTGTAGAAAAATGCCTTAACTTGCTTTAAAACTTTTTACTTTGGATTATTTGAAGATAGAAGGAAAAATTTAGTTAATGTTGTGTGAACATCTACCTTTAATGATATATTTATGAATTGTCATAATTATATTATTATGATATTTTCTGTCTTAGTGAGTCTGTCATGAATAATATTTTTACTCTAAAGAAAATAGATGGAATATAATCATCTCTTAAAATGCAAGAGTAGTCCCATGTATAATGAATTTCTTCAGGTTGCTCTGGTTTAAATAATGTCTGCCTACCTCTGTACATTGTGATTATTCTCACATTATCTTTTTTTTAATATTTATTTTTTAGCAGTGGATGAGAGTCCCCGTGTATAATCAGACACAATACCTTTATTTTATTTACTTTTATGTGGTGCTGATCAAACCCAGGGCTTGCACATGCTCTACCGCTGAGCCACTAACCCCAGCTCCTCACATGTTATCTTTATGTTGCTGGAGAAAAAGAAGTATCATCTAGAGTGATAGAAGAATATTCTGCATGAATATCTGACCAAACTCTTTCTCTTTCTTACGTTTGCTTTTTCCCAGTACTGGAGGTGAGTAGTAAAAGAAAAGGAGATAGAAGTTCATTGTTTACCTTTAAATATCTACATGTCAGTCATGTCCATAAGAATTAAAATTATGGGCATAAAATTAGATTTTATTACTCTATTAGCTATATTGAAATCAAGAATTACATATTCCAATGCTTGAAAAAGATTGTAGGGATTTTTAATGCCATTCATTTCTTTATCAGAGTGTGACAATGGCCTTTACCATCTTCAGTATATTTTCTAGTGCATAAAGAACAAAAAATGAGTTCCTACTTCCTGTGTCTATTTGAACCAATACATAAGCCGTCCCATTTTCTTTTGCTCATTCCCCAAATGCAGCATAAATATACATATGTACACCCACTTTAAGCAAAGCAGCCAAATGAACCAGGCAACAGATGGGAAACTCAGAGCCCACGTGTTCACATTCATCCTATGCCATTAACTTGCTGGGGGACTTGGGCAAGCTATGAATCTTCAGCTAATACCTTTTCTCTAAAAGAACAGAGTCATGGAGCCAATATAAGCTCACTTAAGCCAAGTAATAAATTTGTCCCACCATACTTCTTAATATGAAAAATATATTCAAATAATAAAGAGCTGAAATTGATCTTATGATTATTGTGTATTCCCATTAGGTCTTCCCTCCTGTTGTGAAGAATGTATCCAAATGCTCTGTAATATCCATTTTAAAAAAAACTCTAAGAAAAATCTCTAAGACTGAGACAAGCAACAAAAGTAAAACAGATAAATCTAACTTCTCCAAAAGTACACAACAGACGATAGACGCATGAAATAATTTTTAACATCACTAGACATTATGGAAGTGGAAATCAAAACCACATTGAGATTCCTTCATATCCACTAACATAGCTATGATGAAAAGAGCAGAAAATAATAAGAATTAGAAAGAATGTGGGAAAACTGGGAACCTCATCCACTGCTAATAGGCTTGTAAAATGGTACAGCCACTCTGGAAAATAGTTTAGATGTTCTTCATAAGATTAAACATAGAGTTAGCAGGAATTTAACTACTAGTTACATATCCAAGATCATTGAAAACATATGTCCAAAAAAATCACATGTACAAATATTCATAACAATGTTATTCAGAATAATCATGAAATGGAAATGATCCAAATGTCAAACAGCCAATAAATGGATAAATAAAATATTATATATTTATGCAATGGGATATTACTTAGCCACAGAAAGTAATGAAGTAATGGAAAATGCTACAATATAGATTGTTATGGTTTGAATTTTGAATGTTCTCCAAAGACCTATGTAGAAAAACTTGCTATTAGAAAATTGGAGGAGGTTGCTATTGGGATGGCACTGTTAGGAGGTTTGGAAACTTTAAGAGATGGAACCTACTGAGAGGGCATGCCCATTAAAGGAGATTATGAGACACCAGTTACTTCCTTATTTTCTTTCTCCCTCTCTTTCTTTCTCCCTCTCTTTCTTTCTTTCTTTCTTTCTTTCTTTCTTTTTTATTTCTGGCCTGAGAGCAGTAGTTTTGCTCCACCACACATTTACACTATGATGTGCAGTCTCACCTGAAGCTCAGAGCAGTGGAGCTAACTGAGAATAGATTAAAACCTCCAAAACTGGGAGTCAAAATAAACCTTTCCTCTTTACAAATTAATTGTCTCAAGGATTTGTTAGAATGATGAAAAGCTAACTGATGCATAGATGAAATCTGAAAATATTATGCTAATTGAAAGAAACCAGTCACCAAATGCCATATATGATCTAATTTATACAAAATACTTAGAATAGGTAAATCCACAAATAGTTGTTAGCAGGACCTGCTCAGGGTTGCTCAATGTTACCCCAGTTTAGCTTTGTGAACTTCAACAATCAAATTTCAGGAAGATATTAGAGTTTCTTAGAGTTTTGTTTGTTTCCAGAACACAGAGCCTGAGAGAAAGTTTTTGTTCAGTTTGTAATATGACAAAAATAAAGAATATAATGACAACAAATCCCCAATTGCACTATGAATTGGATAATACTATAGGCAACTACACCCAAACATGGTGAGAACACAAACCCCTGCCATTCCACATAAAGTTTTAGATATAAAAATAACTCAAAATTATCTACTGTGAGTAACCACTACTCATTGAATGAAAGATAATCCACTGGAGCAAATTTTTACCCCTCACACATCAGATAGAGCACTAATCTCTAGGATATATAAAAAACTCAAAAAGCTAATCACCAAAAAAAAAAAAAACAGAAAGAAAAGAAAAAAAATAACCCAATCAACAAATGTGCCAAGAACCTACACAGACACTGAACAGAGAATACACGATCAATCAACAAATATATATTAAAAAATGCTCATCATCTCTAGCAATCAGAGAAATGCAAATCAAAACTACTCCAAGATATCATCTCACTGCAGTCAGAATGGCAGCTATTATGAAGACAAACAACACTAATTGTTGGCAAGGATGTAGGGAAAAAGGTACACTCATACATTGTTGGTGGGACTTCGAACTGGTGCAGCCAATATGGAAAGCAGTATAGAGATTTCTTGGAATATTGGGAATGAAACCATGATTTAACCCAGCTATCCCTCTCCTTAGTCTATACCCAAAGGACTTAAAATCAGCATACTACAGGGACACAGCCACATCAATGTTTATAGCAGCACAATTCACAATAGCTAAACTGTGGAGCCAACTTTGATACCCTTCAGTAGGTGAATGGATAAAGAAAATGTGGCATATATACACAATGAAATTTTACTCAACAATAAAAGAGAATAAAATCGTGGTATTTGCAGGTAAATGGATGGGGTTGGAGAAGATAATGCTAAGTGAAGTTAGCCAATCCCCAAAAATCCAATGCTGAATGTTTTCTCTGATACAAGGAGGTTGACTCATAGTGGAGTAGGGAGGGGGAGCATGGGAGGAATAGACAAACTCTAGATAGGGCAGATGGGTGGGAGGGAAAGGGAGGGGGCAGGGGGTTAGCAAGGATGGTGGAATGTTATAGACAGCATTATCCAAAGTACATGTATGAAAACACAAATTGGTGTCCACATACTTTATATACAACCAGAGATATGAAAAATGTGCTGTGTATGTGTAATAAGAATTATAATGCATTCCGTTGTCATTTATTTTTCTAAAAATAAATTAAAAAAAGAATACAAAATGAATAAATAAAAGACACAGACTGACAGATTGGATTTAAAAAACAAAAACAAAATGCAGGATGGATCTCGACCTTAGGGGTCCATTGGAAAGAGAGAGCTTGCACCTGATTCTTTATTTTTATAAGGGATGCACACAAAGGGAGGTTTGATGGGATGTTATTTCCAGATAAGGCAAGGGGTCAGGTTTCAGGGGGTTGAGTCTAGCTTCCTGATGTCTTGTGGTCAGTAGATTAACTGACATCTTGGAAGGCCATACCCATCTCAGGTTCTGTGTAGGATCAAAGGCAAAGCAAGCAAAAGGGACTCATATGTTCCACAGTTCAGTCAGAGCAGCAACATCAGTCCAGGCCCCTCATGTGCTCAAATGCTCATATCTCAGACCCAGTCCATGACTGGCTTGTGACAATATGGTACCTCTGTGTCAATGGCATTCTACTATGTGTCCCCCCCCCACCTACTAATCTCTCTGCATGACAGAAAAATCAATTGTAGGCAAGTAACCCAAATTTAATACCCAAGATATCCATTTTTATATTTTATTCTCTCTTCTGTATTCTGGTGAATTTTTCCACAGAAATAATTACTTACTGTTTTACCATGAAAAGTAAACAAATTCAAGAACATTAAACATTAGAAAAATATGCAAATCATTTTTAGAAGTTTGAGAAATGTCTTAGTAATGTAAAGTTGTGCATTTTTAGATGATTCTGTGAAGACTAAATTAAACTATATGAAAGGAAATCTATTGTCAGCTCCAAGAAATTTTGCAAATAAGATTCCAACACATAATTGCTTCCACAGTAGAGAAGGCTGAGATTTATTACATAGGTAGGGGAAAGGTCACAGCAATTCCAAAACTATATGGATTTTAATCAGTGTTTAATTTACAAGTTTTAAAAACAGGTTCCTGCACCAAATACTCAAAAGAGCTTCATATCATAAACAAATTAAAGTATGTAGCTTTCTCTAGTTTGCATGACTACAAAGTAGTTTGCTTATGAACACAGACACACACATATAGAAAGAGAGAGAGAGAATCACATATATGGTAATAATTGTTCATTTTGTAATTTTCATTAAAAAGAGGAACATGCATTTTAGAAGTACCTATAGAGATATGCAAGTGTTATTGGTGGTACTCAAAATAAATGCCAATTGGCAGGTTTCATGACTAAGAGAAAATTAATAATAATTACTTCTCATATCAGGTCACAAATTCACCAAGTGAAACCCTCCAGGTGGTACAATTAGTGCCCATCTATGGTTGTTTTCATATATTTTATAAATAGGACAGGGATAAAGCTAAATGATTACATATCAATTACAAATACATATGCATACATATATCTATACCCATGAAAGGGGGGGTAGGAGAAAGAGAGAAATAAATAGATAGTACACAGTGGTCCAAAGTTATATGTATGTATATATTTGGACTACCACACATTTGTTAATACTTACTGATATATAATCAATCTTAAAATGATTCTTACCAATGTACAATCAATGTTAAAGTTATTCTTCTGTCTCATTCTATCACATTTAGATTTGTTTTTTGTATATACATGATATAAAGGACTTAATTTAAAGGAATGAAGAGCAGTCTTAAAAATAAAACTAATTGAATTTACTGATAATATTCTATGTCTTATCTTATTATTTCAGGTTTGTATCATTCATAAAAAATTTAGTATTATAATTCATTCTTAATAATTATATACTTTAATATTACATATATATATAATATATATATATATATATTACATTGCTCATCCTATTTTTTCCAGAAATATTTTACAAACTATACTCATCTAATTATAGAAAATATTGACTTTTAAAACTTTAATCATTTTTTTATTTTTATTTATTTATTATTTATTGCTTATTAATTATTATAACTGAACTAAGGGCAAATCAACAACTGTTAAACTTGTTCTTTAAATATTTTTACAAGATCGCCCTCTTCTGGTCACAACAGTTATTTCATTTCTTTTTGCTTACAGTAGTCTTCAATCTATTGCAAATTTAACATAAAGTGATTTAATACTAATCTAGCATCAAAGAGATAGTCACTCCTAAAAACTAAAAAATGGGAAGCACTATTCAATATCTCTAATACATAGACTGTTCTATTACTGTCTGTTTATCTAATGTCATTTAAATTCTGGCCTCACTGGTAGTCAGAGAATTAATATGCCAAGCTTGATAATAAGTTAATAAATGAATTGAATGCTTGAGGTGTTCCAGATGGATTTAAATTGCCAATGCTGTCATTCACAAAAGAGACTTCACTCCTACAGCTGGAATGCAAGCTTTCAAGTGCAGACTTATCTCTGCACCTTAAAATGGAGCTGAGAAGCAAGCTCTACTAAATGTTGTTTTTTTTTTTTTTCAGAACTTAATGTTGTCTATTTCATTTTCAAACCTGGTTAAAAGCAATGAAACACATCTGAGAAATATTCAAAACCAAAGAATAACAAATGCTCACATGAAAAATTGGTACAGCCATAACCTACTAAAAACAAGTCTAAACTGTTACTAAGGGTGAGCTACCAAGTTACTAAATTCTAAGTTGCTACCTTCTGAGCTACTAAGTTACTAAATTCTAAGTTACTAAATTCTGAGCACAGCAGAACTGCATTAATCCAAATAATATCTATGTAGAATTCCTGAGGAGGGCTTAAGTTGGGGAGAAGACAAAAAGCATGTTTCTAAGAGATGCATACTTTCAGTCTACTTCTAAATGCAGACATACACAGAATAGGATTAAGTAAAACATGCTGAACTGCTATTCCCCAGTGACTCACTGAGCCAGTTGGTTGTAGACACCAAATACAGCACAATTCTCCAGCCCCATTTCTAAGTATCAACATTTTACATACGCTGCCATTTCCCTTGTAATTACATCCCTATTCCATAGCAAGGAAACTCAACTTGTTGAAAATAATCTCTCTCCCTGGAAGAGCAAGGAAGTGTATGGCATTCACCTTAGTGTCTCTGTTGCATTCGTCCTCCATAGCAAATATTGTGTCACCCATGTCTTTGCACTTCCACATCACTGCACTTGGCAGTAACAGCAGCTATGGGTTCATTTTTAATCCTAACTATAAGGGAGTGAGAAGATTCAAATAGTCCTACTTCCATGAGGCATTATCAATATCTAAGCAGTCCTTGACTCTTGACTTCAATTCATGTAGTGAGACTGTCAACAAAGAAGATTCCAAAAATTCACACTTGCAGGGTAATTAAAATGTTTCGTTTTCAGTGTGAGTCATAATTCTGGAAAGGAATCACTCCTAAAGATTTAAAATAAATTGTCTTCATGTGATCACTTTAAAGTAAGCTATCCATTAACAGACAACTTAACTGGAACAATCCCAGGTACCATGGTAAAGAAAGAGATCACTTACAGGGAGAATACTGACTTTGTAATAGATCTGGGAATCTTTCATTGGTACTGATATTAATCTCTAAACAACAGTCAGATAGCTACTAAATGCATAGTTCATTAATACATCAGCTAAATCTGAAAAGTCCAACTATGCAGATTATTTCAGAGTATCCTCCCTTTGAATAAGAAAGCAATATTATATCTTTCTTAAAATTGCATTATAACTATGATTCCCTCTGATAAGTGACATATTTGAGGATCAAAGAGGATTTATATATAATTTCATTTAATTTCTTCAAATACATACTATTATTAAAATTTTTTAATTGAGATTATTTCCATATCACTTTGGACATAATGTCAATATCCCCAAGACTAAAAAGCATCAACAGAAAAGAAGTGGTGTATATGTTGACCTGATTTTTTTAAATTAATTAAGAGTGCAGATCTTAATATTTGCCTAGAATCACTGTCTAATTATCCACACATAATTAAAAGCAAAGAGATGAATACTATAACAGGTTAATTTTCATATATTAGTTTATAATTATTATTTTCCTTTTAAACTCATTGACTTAGAGATACAGACTTCCCTTAAATCTCTGTTATTATTCATTTTTCTTTAATTATTTTATACAATCTAAGAAGACATGAGAAAAATTCTCAGCAAGATTTGTATGTAATCAATGGGTAGTGGTGATATATAATTAATAAAAATAGTTATAATAGAGTGTGATAATACTCTAAGCTAATATTTTCAACCACAACATCCCTAAAGATAAATATATATCACAAAAGTACAATAAGCCAAGCAATGTGTTCAGCATATATGTGTATGTACACAGGTGTGTATTTGTGTGTTGCATTTTTAAATCTAGGTTTCCTATTTGTGAGAACAGAATCTTGAGATTTCAAACTTCTTTGAATTTTTATTTTCTACTCATATTTAGAAGAAACATCAGAATACCTAATACAGTAGACCATAGCAAAACTTAAGGGAATTTGTTAGAGTCTGTAAACAAGTCTGGATGGCGCCTGGCAAAATGCCAGAGGTAGTGGTTTGTGAAGTAAGGCCAGCGAGCCATTAAGTGTGGAGATTTCTTATTGGTTGACTGATGTATCTAGTTTATGCTAATTAAGATAAGCTGTATAAAATGTATAAATACCGCTCCTGTCCTACAATAAACGGCTCCTACTCCTGCTGTATCAATGTACACAAGTTGTTCATCACCCCCGGTTATTTTGCTGCAGCCGGACTGCGGCAGGAATTCTAATAAGGTACATGAATCTCAGAGCATTTCCTTTATCATGTCTGAGTTTTCGGTAAGAGTTAATTTTGATAGACCCAACCTGATCTTTTCTTAAAATTGGGCATCTCGCCACAAAACCATGAAAAGATAATTTCGGCTTTACTATAAATTACTGCAAATTCTGAACCTGCTTGGAATGCCTGCCGGTGCCTTGAACTCACCCATGCCTGGCTCTCTGACCAGATAGCAGCCCTCTCTGAAACTTTAGTGACACCTCACAAATCTTGGCCTTCCCTGGCCAGACAACGATCCTCTCTGAGGTTCTAATGGTCTTCATAAATTCTGATGTTGGGGCCAGCAAAAGAATGTAAACTACCATTAGTGTGATGCTTGTCAGAGTTCTGTTATCTGTAACCCCCCTTTTTGTGTAACTTTCTGGGCTATAAAGCTGGGCTGTAGGAAAGGTGGGGTGCTGTCTTGTTCCCGCCGTTTTGGGAGGGAGAGGCAGCCCGGCCGGTCGAAATAATAAGCTTGCTTTAATTTGATTTTAATTGGAGTCAGTAGTCTTTTCTTGCGTCCTGGTCTAACAATTTACTTTCCACTCATTTTTTTCTATGTAAACATCCTGCTTCTCCAGTCATAATAAATCTAAGAGAACATATACTATTTCTCATTCCATACAGAAGAAACATCAGGAATTCTTTGTGGAGTTAATAGCCTCAGTCTTATACCCAAATTTACAATATCTTATTATTCTTCAAGTAGGAAAAATAATCCATGTATCAGTTTAAAATAGGCAAATCAAGATAGATGCTCCAAGAAGTACTTCCCTAAGTGTATACACCATCACTTTAAATAAATGACCAAGGTGAATTTACAGACTTAAGGCATTTTCTATAAAATTTTTTCAGATATTATATATATTTTTAACCCTGAGAGGAAAAACTAAGCAAATTTGTATCTATTCTTTTAAACATTTTCACAATAATTCCATAAAACTGAGTGCTACGGATACACCAGTAAGCAGTACATCAAAATCCTAAGTTTTCAGAATTTATAGTTCAGTAAACTCAGGGTAAAGCACAAATAAACAAAATTAACTATTTAATGTATGTCAGGTTTCATTAAGCTATGAACAAAATGAGAGAAGAAAAATAAATAGAATGTGATTTAGATCAGTAACAGCTTCTTTGATAAGCTAAAATTTGAACAAAAAATCAGAAGGGAAAAGGAGTAAGCCAAGCAAGATCTGGGAGATTTTAAGCAGAAGTAGAGAAGGACCAACTCTTAAAATAGGAGAAAAGTGAACTAAGTAGCACAATTTAAGTATATTGAGACATAAGCAGAAGGTTTTGAGCAGGGAGATGGCATGACCAAACTAATGTTTACATTGCATTTATAATAAACTATCACCCACTGGAATTTACTGTTGTGATTTGAATTTTCTATTCCTGGACTACTTGTTCACTTATCTTTGGGCCATGATGTTTTATATTGGACGTCCTCATCTTCACACATTCCAGTCTATTAGCCATAGGTAAAGAAAGCACAAGGATGAAGATAAATATTGATTATAATGCATTGTGGATGGTCATTGGTAAAATACAGATAATACTAGGAAATTACAGAAAAGAAGCTCCAGCCAAATAGGGCCTACCAGCTTAGGCTTGCTGCTCGATGTGTTAACTTATGGACAGAAATGAGACTAATGAAGAGGCATCTAAGTATGCATGAGTGATGTAGATGATATGTATACGACACTAAAAATCCTCCAACATCATCAGAATGCAAAATACAAGGCACTGACATGTAAAAAAAAAAAAGTCCACATTATACATTTCTGATTAGGGAGATTGGTTTTATTTCCCAAATGGGGAGACTTTGAAAATAGATAATTGTTTAAAATTGCATTTGATATGTTATTCTGACATGCACGAGAAGGACACATGCAAAGTGGACCAGAAAGGGAGGCAAGGGAATCAAATATGGTTATTACATCTTCTACTTATAAGAAAATGAGGGTCTGAAAAAGGGCAAAGTAGTATCAATGCAAGAGATGGAGAATAAAATCAGGATAATTCATGATCAGTCACTAGAAAGGATTAAGAGAAAGAGTAAGAAGTCAAGACTGACTTTGAGACTATAAGTTGGCTTAACAGACTAAACCCAATACTGCTAGAAAAGAGAGAAAATAAAGAAATGAGTTGAGATTATTGAGAATATTGGTTTAATTTTGATGTTTTTTGAAGTCCTGTGTGTTTCCTGTTTGCACAGCATGAATCCTAGCTTCAAAGAGATTCTAGGAAGATAAATAAGGTTGGAAGAATAAGGGATATAATTAGCAGCTAAAACAAGGAAAGTCAATGAAATCACCCAAAGGTAGTACACAATTCTATAATAAATTGAATTAAAGAATAATTATATACTATTTATTTAGTAATTAATTTTCTCCCTATTATAAGTGGTTTAGGCAAAATTTTTGAATTCTTTTCTTTTTTAATGTTTTTGTTAGTACATTATGGTTATAGATAATAGTAGGGATCAATATGAAAAGTTTTATATTTTCCTTTTTATGTATTATTATTTATTTATTTGTGTTTCCCAGGACCTCAAACATACTACGCAAGCACTATCTACCACTGAACTATATCCCTAGCCTTTTTAAAAAATTTTATTTTGAGGCAGGATCTCATCAAGTCTCCCAGACTGTCCTGGAACTTCTGATTCTCCTGCTTCAGTTTCCATAGTAACTAGAATTACAGCCTGCACCACCATACCCAACCTAAGTAGATTTTTAGGAGGAATGAAGTGATAGTGACATTCTGTTCAATTATAAAAAAAAAAAAAAAAGATAAACTAACCTAATCAGTATTACCCGTAGAAAGTATTACCAAATATATGTATATGGAGTAAAACATTAAGATTTGTTTGCATTTCTTTATTGATTTTGAAGAGAAACACACACACACACACACACACCAAATTCAATAAAAAAATAAAATAAAATGCCTCCTTAAAGTGTTTCGAAATACTTTATTAAAGTTTTAATGCTAAGTGAAGTTAGCCAATTCCAAAATTCAAATGCCGAATATTTTCTCTGATATAAAGTGACTAACTCATAGTGGAGTAAGGAGGGGGAGCATGGAAGGAATAGAAGAACTCTAGATAGGGCAGAGGGGTGGGAGGGGAAGGGAGGGGAAGGGAGGAGGCAAGGGGTTAGCAAGGATGTTATGGACATCATTATCCAAAGTACATTTATGAAGACATGAATTAGTGTGAACACACTTTATATACAACCAGAGATATGAAAAATTGTGTTGTATATGTGTAACAAGAATTGTAATGCATTCCACTGTCATTTTTTAAAAAATCAATTAAAAAAAGAGAATAAGAAAAGCCAGATTTCAAGAAAATACTTATAAAAGACATATGTAATAAAAGATTTATCCAAAATATAAGAACAACTCATAAAACTGAACAATAAGAAAGAATTCTATTTAAAATGTGCCAAAGACCAGAACAGACATCCCATCAAAGAAAATAGATGAAAAATAAGTATATGATAAAATATTCAACAACCTATGTAATTAGAGAAACAATACAGAGATACTACTACAGTTATAATGCCCCAAATTAAAAAAAAAAAAAAAAAAAAACATGGACAGTATAACAAGCTGGCAAGAATGTGAAGAAACAGGAGCGCTCCTTCATTGATTGCAGGAATGTAAAATGGAAGACAGGCTGGTATTTTCTCAAAAAAACTGAATGTCATAAATCCAGCTTATGTCATAAATCCAGCTATCACACTTGTTGTTATTTACCCAGATAAATTAAAAACTTATGTCCACAAACCTGCACATAAATGAAACCACTCTGTGTGATACTATAATGATAGACAGATGCCATTTTACATTTGTCCAAACCCAAAACAAACACCACCAAGAGTGAATCCTATTGTAAACTATGGGCTTTGGATGACAATGATGTGTTTATGTAGGTTTATTAGTTGTAGTAAATATACCATCCTGGTGTGGAATCTCGTAGGAGAGGGGTGTATGTGGGTTGATGGGGACAGGGGGTGCATGAGAACTCTGTAATTCTCACTCAATTTTTGCTAAGAAACTAAAACTACTCTAAAAAAATAAAGCCTGTCTAAAGAGAAGGAAACCAAAGATAATAAGTGCTCAACATTCAAAACAAAAATGAAACCAAAAGGCCGACACTTTCTTTTACTTATAAATAATTGCCAAAGTATCTGAGTGTAAAGATCAGAAAGGCCTAAACTTAGAAGTAGTGGCATAAATTATTAACTGTAGCAAGATACTTTTTTTTTTCAACTTGAGTGAAAAAAATCTCATAATCAGTTTTTGGTTGGGGAAATGGAGGGAAAGCATGTTAGTTTACATATTGACAAATATATTTTGTGCCTAGTACTGAATAGAAAGACCCTACTCTGTTGACTTAAGGAATGATTGCTCATCTTCAAGATAGAAAAGATTAAAACAAGAAAGAAAGAAAGAAAGCTTTTGGTTAGCAAAATAAAGATGCTTTGGATTTTTACCTCCAAAAAAAATTTTATTTGATTTCTTTCTTTCCTCCCTTCACTTTTCTTCGAATAAATTCTGAAAATCACAACAGATAGATAGCGCTCTAACAGTCTAGCAGTATACTCTGGCCAACAGTAGTATGGAAAGGTGATAGAATAGGTAAAGAGAGAGAGAAAGACCCAAGAAGAGCAAAAGAAAAAAATATTAAAACAGATCATAACATTAACTTTTTGTTTAAAAGGGAAAAAATAATACTAATGGTAATTAAGCAATTAATCCTTTTAAAGAAATCTCTAGTAAAATCCTTTCAGCATGATTATTTACAATAAATATCAAATGAGAAAAAAATAATGATACTAAAATATAGTTGCAATGGACAACTTGTTTTGACATTCAATTCAGCTTGTTTTGTTTTGGTAAGAGTTTCCTTGGGCTGGGGATGTGGCTCAAGCAGTAACGTGCTCGCCTAGCATGTGTGGGGCACTGGGTTCGATCCTCAGCACTACATTAAAAAAAAAAAAAAAAAAAAAAAGATGTTGTGTCCACCAAAAACTAAATATATATAAATTCTCTCTCTCTCTCTCTCTCTCTCTCTCTCTCTCTCTCTCTCTCTCTCTCTCTCTCTCTTAAAAAAAAAAAAAAAACTGAGCAAATCCGAAATGGATTTGGTAAAATAACCCATCTCTAGATCAGTGTGTAGATATACAGCCTAAACTTAAAAACAAAAAAATACATACCATTTCAATACCTTGAAAATAATAATCTCTTAGGTATGATCACAGGACACAGTTTGAATATGTGAGTCAAGATTCATAGATTTTTGCTCCTGTTACTGAGGAAAAGAAGTAATTTAAAATAAAGCAATGTAAATGACTCAATAAAACAACAGAAATAGTGTCTAATCTCTTTAGTGATCATAGGAATAAATTTTAAAAATTAACAAACATAAAGCTACCTAGGTTTTCTTTTCTTTTTTTTTTTTTAATACCAAACTTTAAATGGTAGACTGGAGGGGCCAATCGTATGTTAGCCACAGAAGCATCTCTTGCTCTCACCAAGGTATAAGGCACACCAGAATGGTAAATGGCTCCTACTCCCTGAGCTCTACTAAGAAGCTAAACCTGTCTTAGGGCCATTCTGTTCATAATTCATCTGATGATCTTCAAGGTTGACTGTAGTTTTAACATGAGTTAGTTCTTGTTATCTTTGTAATCTCTATTTAACTACCCATGTAAAATAGAGATTTTCTTTGCAAACCTCATAGTTTTAACTGGTGTTTAAGTTCTCTTTAAAACTTACCCATAGCTCAAAATTATACCTCAGTGACTCACAATACTGTATTTGCTAGAAGTATGTTACAAGAATAATTATTCAACTGAATCATTAGTCACAGCACTTTAACTTATTTATTCTGTACCAAATTGTCAGTACCTTTCTTTCAGAAGCAAATCTTCTCAGTAGGGAAAATTGGGCTACCTTAAGATATATATTTTCTAAGTCATTCTTGTGATGGATTCTACTTGAGCAAAGTCAGCAGATAGTAGAGTCTATGTTTTTCTGTTTTGCTTTGTTTTTAATGAATAAAGACAGAGTTTGAAGGATGGTGGGGTAGATAGAACCTGCATGGGCATGGATAGAGGCCAATAGTCTCTGAGCCCCTTTGACCTTCAAGACAGAGAGGCTCTGAGCCCACAGGGTGATAGAAAGGCTGGAGCAAGCAAGCAACTGAGTAGGAAAACAACAAAAGGAAAACACAAAATTCAAGGAACTTTGAAAATAGGATGGCACAATGAAAGACCTGAAAAAGTATGATAAGATACAATGTTTATTATTTAGTATATAGAAGTTACTAAGTATTTTTACTTGAGTAATATTCAGTTATTCTATACCCTAAATAGTATATTCATTCATCCAGTAATGACTGTTTGGGTTGTTTTCACCTTTTGGCTACTGTGATTAGTGGTGTTATAAAAGGTGTGAGTGAATTTTAAAAAAAAGAAGTGACTAAGTAACTTGTTGCATCGAAATACAATTAGTTGCCTCCAAATGTTGAGGGGTTTTGTTGTTGTTGTTGCTGTTGTTGTTTCTTTCAGAGACTCTTAGGTTTTTCTGGTCAGAATTAAGGTTACATCTGTCCTTGACCTACAAGCAAGTTTCTGGGCAGTTTCTAGTAACCTCCCTGTCAAAAACAAATTGTAATGAACAAAGTTAAATAGGAAAAAGACTTTGTTCAGAAATTCAGCAACAGAGAAGAGAAATTGAATTTAGATAAAACAAAAGGTAGGTAATGGGGTAGTTAAATACTGATGTGAATGGTGGAAAAGTGCTGGAGGAAAGGATACTATTAGCAGGGGGAGCTCAATTATTGAACGCCTTCAGTGTAATGAATGATTCTTGAGTGTTTCTCTGATGAAACCGCCCTTGTTTCCTAATTGTTACCCATCAAAGTTAAACCTCTGTCCTTCCAAAGAAACTGGAAGATATGGGAACTATCTCTCTTGGTGGATTAATTTCCAAAGAATTAATGCCAGTCCTTGAGGAAGATATTTTTTGGACTGCCAGAATCTCAGTCTCTTGCCAGTTTTATAACAGAGGGGTAGGGAAAGTATTTGTAATGACAAGTTTCTAAAGTACATGCTGTCATAGAGGAGGCCTGAATTCTGCACTCAGGAATAAATCTGTCTAACTTTTAGTCAAGTTCAGAGGAACATGAAAGTCATCCTGGTCAGCTGTTAACAACAAAAACAGTATGTGTGCCTTTGGGTCTTTATTCATTCCTTGCTCATTCCTAGTACACTATTTTTGGACAATGAGGATAAAGACTATACTCTGGGTTTGTCAGAGCAGTGAACTAAGCAAATTCTAAGTCTGTGTGCCACATCAGCCTGAACCCCCACACCTCAAGACTTTCTGAGTGTTTCAACCACTGGGCTATTTAATCTCTGTTAGTTTGAGTGAACATAAGCCTAATTGGTACTATTTTTTGTGGAATTGAAATGAATCAAAAGGATTTCAAAATAGCTCCTTTATTAATATATGAGTCCCCTTGACTTTGAAATCCCTACATTTGTTAATTCACATTTATTGTGCTTTATCTGTAAATATATTACTTTCCCAAATTAATTCAAAGTTGGTATTATAGTTTATATACCTCTTAAATGACAACATGATAACTGTTACAAAATTTATTAATATTTGATTAATTATTCTTTTTAAATAGTATCTCTATTGAATCGTGCAGAATTTCTAATATGCTTTATACATGTGTGACTATATCCCAGAATGTAGAGGCTCTGAATATGTTAATATTCTAAACAGTGAAACCAAAATGTAGGATCTAGCATGGGAGAATGAAGGACAATATCTATTGATATTGAGTTTGATTATTGATTGATTTGGGTAATACTAAAATTAAAGTAAAACCAGATATAGGGGATTTTTTTATACTTTAGAAGAATCTAAAATTACTTAACTTTTCTAGCCCCCTTTGTACAAATAAAATTTCAGGTATTTCAGAATATAGAGAAGTTCAGGTTTAAAATTAATGGCCATTCAAGCTTGTGCAAATAGGACATTTTCTCATTTTTATAAAGATATTTTGAGACTTATATAACCAACATAAATAATATCAAAGCTTAGTGAAGAAATGGGTTCCACAATAAATATTAAACAACCCCATGATAATGGTAGTGATTTTTTTCATTCAGGACAGCTTTTGAAACTTTGATTCATACAAACTGTTAGGTCCAGGCCTTAATAGAGTATTGATTGCATACTGCAGTTCTAAATAACAATAAAGTGTTCCTCATAAAGGAAAATATCACATGAGAGTTTCTAATTAAAGTTGTAATTTATTATCCTAAAACAAATGTTACTGCTATTACTTATTATCACTATACCTGAATGACTAACTCTGATAATGATCAATACCTACTGACTAATAGAACTGAGTTGGCTGCATTTTATTCTAAGTGCATTTTATTCTTTAAGGAACACATTATGTTAACAAAAACAGAATAAATTTGGAATAAAAAAGTTGATTTTATTATATTTTCCCCTAGAAGGTAAATTATTTAAGCTTTAAATTATATTTGCTTGATAGTCAATTTATATATTCAAATAAGCTTAAAGGAAAGGAGAAGGAAAAATCGTCTTAGAAAGATATATCTCAAGAGAAAAAGTATATTTTTAAATGTTCTAAATATATTCAGTAAAGGGGAAAAATTCAGCCTCTGTTTATTGCTAGGTAATCATCAGGGTTAAGACAATCACCTTTTTGTTCAATATAACTTTAGAATTTTGCATCAATAAATGAAAGTAAAGACTATTCAAGTTATATTCACATTGTTAAAAATTTATCCACATATTTATTGGGTACTTCCCATGTGGTGGCATTGTTCTGTGTTTAGGACTTTATGTGTATCACTGTCTTAAACATGACCAGGTGCTAAGGAAAAAGTGAAGAACAGTAGAGATAATACTACCTTTGGCCTCTGATAGACTAGGTTTCAAATATCTGGGCTAAGATGAAGTTCATCTGCTATTTAAATTTGAGGTGTCTGTTTCAAATTTAAGAACAACAATAACTAATATGCTAGATTGTTCTAGGGATAAATGAGATGATTTGAAAAGTGTTGGTACATTATAGACCTCAACAGATGGCAGCTTACTAGATTTAAATGGTTTAGCTAACTAAAATAATTGTTTAAGTAATTTAACTTAAACTGCTGCAAACATTTGTAAGCATTATTTGTGGATGAGATTGCAAGTAATGGAAATATGCAAAGACCCACCTTAATGATATTCATTTTAATATAAAACTTGAGGCAAATTTGACATTTCTTGTAAAAATGCATATGTTACATGTCATGAGGTCAGCACTATTTCCTCATTAGATTTCTCATGATAACTTCAAGATGCTGCCACTTGGTAAGCCATTGTACACATCCTCATTCCTAGGACTGGTCAGTTTTGGGGAACAAGAGAGTGCCCTCTGTGAGTATCACTGCATTTATGAGGCTTTGTCGCTTCTCTAAGTACCACATAGAAGAAACGCTTTCTTCTTTAAAGAAATAGTTTATGTCTGATGTTCAAACTTGTTATTAATGAACATCACAATATTATAGATATTCTTTTGGATTAAAAAGAATATCCTGTTCTTTTTAGTGATTGTGTCTATAATGTATACATATATATAATTTAATTGAGCATTCCTCTTTTAATGAATTATTTCTTATTTTCAATATTAATAATGGTGCTGCCTTAACATCTTTGTATGTACAGTAATATATTTTTATTTTAAGAATAATATTGAATCGGTGATATGTGAATTATACTTTTAGTTTGTACTAACAAATCAAACTCCCAAATATTTGTACAGTAGTTTCTAGTATTTTTAGGATTAAATTATATATAAATGTATATAAATATATAGAGATAGATGATAGAACCAGGTAGGTATTTTTCCATGCATAATTTGTGATGCACTAATTATTTACATAACTCAAATTATGTAAGATCTTCACATTTAGTAAAATATCTTAAAGTATTAGTTTTGTATATGGTGTTCAGAATGCCAAATCTGTTTTGATGAATATATGTTCAATCACATACTTTTCTTACTCTGAAAGTTTAGTATTTTACATAGATGATATGAGTTGTTTTTCTTTTCTTTCTTTTATTTTTTGACTACTTTCTATCATCCATTCTTTAAACTGACAAGCTAATTAGAATTTCATACTTCTGAGTCTAAGTCATTTATTCAGAATTGATTGCCTAATTTTTTTCCTTTACCTTTTTCTTTTTCCTCCAAAGAGGTCCATTAATGTTCATTTAATACTGAGTATTAAATCTCACATAATTTGAGTTATGTAAATAATTAGTGCATCACAAATTATGCATGGAAAAATACCTACCTGGTTCTATCATCTATCTCTATATATTTATATTCATTTATATAAAGAAGCAAAGAGGCTTCTCCTCTGTGTATTGCCCTTAGAATAGGCACATATGCTTTTCTTCTGAAACATTATGTGAAGAGCAGTTTTGCCTTTATAAAAAGTGGGAGACTGGGTTAAAAAATTGTGGTGTACAAACATAATGGAGTTCTATTCAGCCATAAAGAAGAATAAAATTATGGAGTAATTTCATAATAAATAATAAATAAATGGAAATAGGGAACATCAAACTAAATGAAATAAGATAGACTCAAACTCAAAGGTTGAATGTTTTCTCTTATATGTGGAAGCTAGAGTAAAATAAATGAAAGAAGGAAGGAAGGATAGAATAGGATAAAGAATTAGAGAAGATTAGTATTATAGAATAAGGACATCAAGAAGCACCGTGGAGGTGTCAGGGAACAGAAAGATATGAATGGTGGAAACAAAAGGTTAAGAGAACAATTCTATAAAATACACTCATTTTATAGAATGAGCCCCATGTGTTTTGTTTTGTTTTGTTTTTTTCTAAGAAGAAATTTTCCTGTAGCCCTGCTTGGCCTAAATGTTCCATTCCTAAGCTATGTTACATTCCTCAGCAAACTAACTTGACTGCAGGAGAAATGCAGGCCCAAAATAACGTTCCTAAGAAGAGCCCAAATTACTCTGAAGGGGGAGACATTTGTGACCAGATCTTGAAATTCAAGGAGATAAGGATAATTCCTCATAACCACTCATCAGCATGGGCCAAGGTAACCCAGAGCTGTTATGGCAGTGGGAACTTGAAAGTCTGATGTCATCTTGCTGTCAGTCAAAAGTCAAGAGGTGGACCTGCTCAGGAATCTCTGGAAACTTCTCTGGAATCCTCAATAAAATGCGTGCAGGAGAGGCTCGCTGTCCGTCTCGTCTCTGAGAGGACCTACTCTCTCCATTTAGAGTGTCCCCTTTCCCTTTTCCTGTCTTTTCAATAAGCTCATGCCTGTTTCTCTGAGAGACATGTTGAAATCTTTCTGATATGATTGCAAGAATCAGGGTTTGAAGGGGGTTGTCTCCCTGTTGCCTTAGTTTCTTGGAAGGTCACGGCTCTGTAACAGAGGGATAGGAAAGGGGAGGCCATGCAAAATGAATTTTTAAAAAATCATGTATGTGCATGTATAAATATACCAAAGGGAATTTTACCTTTGTGTATAAGTAGAAAGAACTTAACAAATATAAATAAATAGATGAGGAAAAGGAAATCTAGCAGAAAAGAGGAAGGGGAATGGGAGAGGGGAGGGGGGATAGTGGGCAAAGCAGTAGGGAAAATAGGGGTATTGTGAACTGACTTCTAATTCCATTTTGTTGGGATGAACCCAACTGCTATGTATAACTATAAAATTCTTTTTTTAAAAAAAAAGGCAGTGTGGGCCCTAATTCCCCTGCCTTTCCTCCTGGGGAATAAGAAAACTACAAGCACAACACACAAATTGACATTGACTGACTACTTCATTAGACTTTATAATGGACTAAGAAAGACATGCAGCATCTCTAATTCAACTGTTGTCACCTATTTAAAAAAAGAGAGAGATTGGATGATTCTACAAAGATAAAACATCAAAAACTCAGAAAACCCAATCCACTTTAAAAATTATGACAGGATTGTTTTTCATTGAAATCTTTTCGTTGTGCGTGAAGACTTAATATTTTACAACTACTTTGCCAGCACTTTACTATAGGGAAAAGAGTTGACATTGACAAATTAAGTAATACTTCCTTTTGCTATTTTCTTAGGTTTCCTTTCATTTAATGTCTTAATAAAAGTTGTAATGAAACAATAAACACAGCTGGAGGCTAGTGTTTTACTTCAACAATTCATACCAAATTTCAAAAGTCAACAAAACTTATTTTTTAAATAAAAAATATTTTCCTCAATAATATATCCAATATTTTTCTCATAGGTCAGCAGTTTAAGTGTATTGATCATGTAGGCTACTGTCTGTCTATTTCAACTTCTGTAATGCAAATTTCATTGAGTTTGTGGTTTCAACAAACACATATTATTTCTGGCAGTTATGAAGGACAAGTCCAAGATCAAGATTACAGCATGTTTGGTTTCTGAGAGCCTACTTCTTAGATGAAGGTCTTTTCACTGTGTCATCACATGGCAGAAATTGTGAGGAAGCTCTCTAGTGTCTCTACAATGTTTCACCAAGCTCCAGGTGCTCCTGGCTCTGCCAGCTTACCAGTAACTTTAGACGATGGATTTTCTTAAGAGCTACACAAAACCCTAACACTGCATAGTGTAACTGGGAAATGTAACTGCAGAATAAACAACCTTGATGATGCTCTAAACAATAATGTAGTTATGGTACTAATGACCTAATGTAACCTATTTGTATAAATAAATGTGACCACTTGGACAAGCAGCCACTTCTTTTCCTGCCTCTGCATCATGTCTCTGTGTCTCCTTTTATTTTGCTTACATATCCTTTAACTTATTATAATGTAACCACAACATTGAGAGACAAGTCTTTTGAATTTCTGTTTTTCTAGGCCTAATTTGGAAAAGATTAGAAGTTGCAATATGGAGAAGATACCATTCCCTGGACACATTCCAGGATGGTAGAAATTCCCCTACTCTTCCTAAAGATCGGCTTACGTTCTAGAATAATAAAACTTGATACATATTCCCCTTTGTCTGACATATAACACACAGCCCGAGTGTACGGAAGGATATAGCATCTAGGTGTGTGTGTCATCACTCTCTGATGTTCGTACAATGACAAAAATCACATAATGACAAATATCTCAGAACAAATTTGCAGTTAAGCAATGCATGACTGTACTTTGCTAAGTGACTCCCAAGACTCAGGAAAGGCCCTTATTTAAGATGTCCTTCTGTTATACCAACATGATACAAACCAGAGCCAAACGATGCTGAGACCACCAGGAGAGGTCTGGGAGGGAGCCAAACACAAATCTTCCATTGTTCACAAGCACATTACCATCTTGACATACCAGTAAGTGAAAGCATGTGAAGTATTGCCAACCAGGGAAGTTCCTCCAGGCATCAATAGCCAATGTTTTATTGGGGTTTCATTATATGGGCATGTTTGATTGAACCATTGGCCAAATAATGATCAAAGTCAATCTCTAGCTCTCTCCTAGCCAAGAGATAAGACTGATCCTTCAATTTCATGGTTGGTCTTTCTGGCATGGACAGAACACCCATTTTGTTGGCCTAAATGATGTAGGGCCCACCATGAGTCATTCCATTAGCAGAATGGACTGAGGGGCTTTACTGTGAACAATAAAGACATTGCCATCACTTAAGAGGCTAACTTTTTTTTTTTTTTTTAGAGGCTAACTTTTAGGAACTGGGTGAAAAGGCCAACCAAATTTTTTGTACGTAGTATATCTCTATATAAATTTCTAATAAGAAATGAACATATAGAATAAATAGCTGCTTTTTATTTTTATTTATTTATTTTTTTGTAGCTATAGATGGACAGCATGCCTTTATTTTATTTGTTTATTTTTATGTGGTTCTGAGGATCGAACCCAGTGCCTCACAAGTATGAAGCAAGCGCTCTGTCACTGAGCTATAGACCCAGCCCTAAATACCTGCTTTCATAGCTTACATTTAAAAAATATTTTATTAAGAAATGTCATGATCTTCTTGAACAGATAATGTGACTATTATAGAATTCTCATTCCAAAATTGAGGGAGATGTTGTCCTAATTACAAGCAGAATATCAATAGCTACATCTATTTTCAAAAGCTGTGTTTGTAAGTCTAAGAGAATATTATAATTTCAGCTACTCAAGCAGAAAGAGCATAGCTATCATTAGTTGAGATCATGGATTAGACAACTACTGTTACTAATTCTAAGAATATATTATTTTGAAATTTTGTACTATAATATTGCTGTGTGTTACATCTACTCTGAAAATGTGTACAACATTCATTTCAAAATGTGATTCTGTTTAGTTCACCCTGTCTCAATGGATAACAAAAACGTGCATTTCATTTCAGAAACATAGAAACCCAAAAACCTTTTCAACTCCTCCTCCATATCCAATCTATCACCAAAGCTCTTTGATGTATACTCAAAGAACTAATACCAGTTTGTTCACATTTGTTCAATATTACTTTCACAAACCTTATCCAAGATATAAACATCACCTGCCTGCAATACTGTTTGACATAATTTTGAACCCCAAATGGAACTCAGCTCTTAAGACCACAATATGGGAAAATGCATATTTAAAGCATTAATACCAGTCTTAAAGTGTAATAGTGATTCATTTCTTCTAGCACATGAGTATTTATGCCATAACATGACCAATCCTAATATATTTAATCAAAATAGTGCCCTTAAATGTATCCTAGGGAAGACCATCATTTTTTTTTCTTTTTCTTCTCCTTTTTCTCTTTCTTCTTTCTCCTGCCTCTTATTCTGAACACTGAAAAAGAGAAGTATTGGGAAGGAAACCAAAACAATTGAGTGGCCTTAACAAAAACCCAAAAGGATAAAATTTTTTTCTTTTTTTTTTTATTGGTTGTTCACAACATTACAAAGCTCTTGACATATCATATTTCATACATTAGATTGAAGTGGGTTATGAACTCCCAATTTTACCCCATATACAGATTGCAGAATCACGTTGGTTACACATCCACAATTTTACATAATGCCCTATTAGTAACTGTTGTATTCTGCTACCTTTCCTATCCTCTACTATCCCCCCTCCCCTCCCCTCCCATCTTCTCTTTCTACCCCATCTACTGTAATTCATTTCCCTCCTTGTTTATTTTCCCATTCCCCTCACAACCTCTTATATGTAATTTTGGAATAAAATTTTTTTAAATAATTATAATATGCATATATTTCAAAATAAATATGAGTTTTCTGTTCTTGTCAGTATCACATTTGGATTAATAAAGTCCACTGATGACGACCCTATGAAATGCAACTTCATAAATTTTATTAGGAGAAAAATCCTCTGGGTATGTTTAAGTACTGTAATTTTGAATTAGTTCCTCATAAGGAAAATGTTATAAACAATCAACTTAAAATATCAAAAGTGACCATGAAATTTGTCATGACAGTATTTAACATATCCCAGAAGTCATGCTTTTTTCAGTGTTAAAACAATGCTATAATATTCTCTTTTTTTTCTCTTTAGTAAATGACTCTGTTGGGAAAATGATTGCCCAGTGCTATCAAAGTCATTGAAGCAAAGAAATAAATTTTGTCACTCATATCTAACAGAGGCACTGAACTGCACCAAAATTAAATCTGCATTTTATTTCTTGGAATGGACAGAATATGAGAAGAAACTGAGTTCAGTAATTCCAATTTGGGGCAAAAATTCATTTCTCTATTGTTTCAAAATTTTAAGGGACAAACTCCAGATAGATTTTGAAAATAATCACTCAAATATATGCTAGGAACCATTGTGGATACTAAATTTTACCTATTTAATGATGTATTGAGTATGGTTGGCAGTTTCTATTTCTCTTCTTTTGAATTGATCTCCCAAAGATAAAAATCTCAACACAAACTTAAGTGAGGTGTGGCCAATTAAGTAACTTTTTGGTTTGTGGGATAAAAATTAGTATTATGTATCAGCTGCTTCAAATTTCTTCAAAAGAGAGCTGGCATAGGTAGATTCCTCTTTTAAACTTGTCCTTCCCTTACTTTTACTGCCTTTATGCAGATGTGATGACAAGTACTGAAGTCCCCATTGGCCCCGTAGAAAGAACTGGTGAAGTCTTAGTGTATCCGCAGTAGAATGAAAAGGGCCTGGATATCCAGTCTGTGAGCTCCTGGAAGCAGAGTTGCCTTGCCAGCCTGGTAAGCATAGCTCAGACCTTTGTGAGACAGAAATGTACACTCATCATTTCTTTTTTCACATTTTCACTTTTATTTTGGTCCTTCCACCAAAACTAATCCCAGTAGAAATGGTGACATTTCCCTGGGAATAAAGACATTCTGGACAGTGCTACTCATAGTGTAGTCAGCTGTGAATTGTTTCTGGTCTTTGACAAGCTAAGTAAAGAAGTAGGTGATTTTTTTTTAATTAGTTAATTGATCAATTTTTTGCTACTAAAGACTAATCCTGGGACTCTTTACCACTGAGCTAAATCCCCAGCCATTTATTTGTTTATTTGTTTGTTTGTTTGTTTTGAAACAGGGTCTCAATAAATAACTAAGGCTAGCCCCAAAATTGTAATTCTCTTTCCTCTGCCTCCCAAGTCTCGAGGAATGCACCACAAAGTCTAGCTTAGAAATAAGAAGTTTTCTTTTTTTTTTGAGTAATTGTTTCTGACATGATGAATTTATTATATTTTTCAAAAATACTAATTGGCAATAATTTGACATTTTTTAAGGGACCATTATTACAGATAATCTGAATCTGTTTCAGTGACTGTTTTCACTGTGTGTGATTTTGTTGATGTTGTTATTATTATTACTTTGATTTATAAGTGAATGCCTAATGAAGTACAAGCTTTAATCTGGAGAACCTAAAATTCTTAATCAGACGAAACGCCATTCTGTGTCTGCCCTCATTTCCTACAGAGAACCCACTTTAGCTACTTTAATTACATTCCTTGCAACAAGTATATTTCAAAACTGAGATATGAGAAGACTCCCAAGAATTTATGTGAATCTTAAGACTCTAATACTGAAGGTGGCAGATTCTGTTTGCTGAAATCTTGGTCTTGGGATTATCTAGGGTGATTATATTTGTATAACTATGGACAAGTATCTACCACAGAACAGGTTGATATTAATGACTATTATTGCCTAACCCACGAGTAAGAGAGAGAGACAGAAGAGGGATTCAAAATTGTTATATTTTTTATAACTTCTGTACATGTGTGGTAGTAATGGGATGTCAGATAGGAAAAACTAAGATAGTCTAGTATTCAAATTGTTAAAATATTACATCACAACTTAACAAAGGTAAAAATAAAACTTAGAGACAATAATCATTATTTTTGTACAAAAAAAAATTTACTTCTTCTAAAATAAACTTGACAAAAGACCAAAAAAGGGATGTAAACAATGCCAGCTTTACAAACAACAGAATTTCCTTACTCCCTGTCTTCATGATTTTTCAGGCACTGCACAATTCATTTCAATTTGATGACCTTATTTATGGCCCACTTTTCTTTTTTTCTTATGTGCTGTTGAAGATTATTTTACAAAGTCTATCAGATACACAAGTTAATGAGTACTTCAGCTTCTCCTTCTTCTATTGCTGATCATGAATGATGCAGAAAAATTTTTTAAATTTAAAAATACCTGAAAAACAGCTGTTTTTAGAATTGGATATATTTCTTGAGGGTAAATAACATTTAGATAAGAAAGAAGTATAGATATAATTAAATTACAATTCTCAAAACAAATAAGAGTGTGCTCCCTATTTCTAAAAAAGACATTGAAACTAGTGAAATAATGAAACTAGAAAAATAAACAACACTTAATTTAAATTAGTAATTTTTAAATGATTCAACATGTCTCATTCACGAAAGACTATTATTTATTATATGTTTACTTGTTCCAGGTACTGTATGAAGTTACCCATTTTTACTGTATTCAGTTAATGATGTATTAAAGTTCTCATTTTATTAGGTTTTTGGAACAAAAAATAGGTTTATGTTGGAATGTGGGGGGGGGCAAACAAATTAAATAAATTTAAAAACAAAAAATAATTTTGGTGGAAACTATATTTTTATATTAGGTAGATATTAAATATTAGGAGGAGTAACATTACTTTTTTAACTGAAATACAACTATAATGTTGGCAGACATTAAAGCATCAATAACTTTCTCAGGCAATTACTATACTTTTCTTAAAGAAAGAACTTAAGGATTCTGAAAGGAATTGTGCGAGTTTCCTCCTAAAAAACATCATGCTACTGAATTATATTTTTTAAAATAATAAATATATATTAATGCATTTATTTAGTTTAATTAAGTACTTATGACAGCAGAATGCATTTTGATTCGATGTACACAATTGCGGCACAACTTTTCATTTCTCTGGTTGTACATGATGTAGCATCGCATTATATGTGCAGTCATACATGTACTTAGGGTAATGATGTCCATCTCATTCCACCACCTTTTCTGCTCCTGCATTTCTTCTTAATACCAGCATCACAATTTAAAAAGGAATACCAAGTTTGTTACCCATTTAAAAACTACCCTTAAGAAATATTAGTGTGAAAAATTGAAAATAAAATAATTTTTTAAATCACTATTATTTGAAAGAGAAAATGTGGAAAATTCTACTGTAGCTAACATATGAATATTATGGTAATTTCTTTATAGACTCTTGTTAAAATTAAAATATAAGATCATGCTTAATGGCTTAATACTTAGGATAATCATCTTAACTATTTCTCCCCTCCCCCCTTTTTTTGGTGTTGTAATAAAAATTGATTTGGATAAAGAAAGAAATACTACAAAGGAATAAGTTTAATGTGCATGGTAATTAGCAGCAGTTATCAGGAAATATTCAAAATAAGCTTTCATTAGAGAAATTCGATGTGTTTATATCTTATGGGTTGGCTAAAATATTGTAGAGATAATACTCACCTGTACAAAAAGACTAAAGAGTATATATACCACACCAGTAAACTGCACCTTAAAGATAGTGTCTCAGATATGATCCTCTATCCATCCATTCATTGGTATGGAAATAGTTCTGGTTTTCTGACACTGACAGTGAATGGCTGCTTTCCTGCCTCTGATGGCATGTTTTATCTGTTCTAGTTAACCTTTCATTCATGAGAATTTTCAAAACCCATTTAAAAGACAAATAGCTGGACTTAAGTGAGCCTACATCAATTTTGGAAGGTATTATATTGGGTCTGCATGTATAAATGTCTACTTGTGAAATTTTCAGTGTAAATGTTTGCCTTAAAAAGTTTTCAAAGCTCTTTTATTGCTGAGTAATATTCCATTGTGTATATATGCCACATTTTTTTTATTCGTTCATCTACTGAAGGGCATCTAGGTTGGTTCCAATTTAGCTATTGTGAATTGTGCTGCTATAAACATTGCTGTGGCTGTGTCCCTATAATATGCTGTTTTTAAGTCCTTTGATATAGATGGAGGAGAGGGATTGCTGGGGCAAATGGTGTTCCAGTCCCAGTCTTCCAAGGAATCTCCATACTGCTTTCCAAATTGACTGCACCTATTTGCAGTCCCACCAGCAATGTATGATTGTACCTTTTTCCCCACATTCTTGCCAACACTTATTGTTGTTTGTCTTCCTAATAGCTGCCATCCTGACTGGAGTGATAGAGTAATTTTGATTTGCATTTCTTAAATGGATGGCATTGGAGAAGATAATGCTAAGTGAAGTTAGCCAATCCCCCCCAAAAAAATGCTGAATGTTTCTCTGATATAAGGAGGCTGATTCATAATGGGGTTGGGAGGGGGAGCATAGGAGAATTAGATGAACTCTAGACAGGTAAAAGGGGTGGGAATGGAAGGGAGGGGCAGGGGATTAGCAAGGATTGTGGAATGTGATTGTTGGGAGTCAACTTGGTTCCAAAGACTAACTTCCCCATGCCCCAAGAAGAGCCATCCAATGGTGAGCCCTGCTGGCTCACATGATCCTTACCCACCAATCAGAAAGCACCCCAGCCAACTGTCAAACTGTCCAACCATTAAACTGTAATAACTGTCAAACCACCCCCGGCTCTATAAATATTCAGAACTCTTCCTCAATAAAGGAGCATTTTCTCCTATGGCAAGCCTTGATCGTTCTTTCATTGGTGCCAAAACCCGGGATGGAATATCTTTATCCAAAGTACATGTATGAAGACATAAATTGATGTGCACATACTTTATATACAACCAGAGATATAAAAAATTGTGCTGTATATGTGTAGTAAGAATTGTAATGCATTCCACTCTCATTTATTTTGTTAAAAAATCAATTAAAATTTTTTTAAAAAAATTTCAATGTATGCCAAAATTTCATTTGAGACTGACTAGCTTTTATAATGATATCATAGCAAAATATTGGCAGATTAGTTAACACCTAACTCAAATTTCTTTCTTTCTTTTTATTTTTAGGTAGACACAATACCTTTATTTTATTTTTATGTGGTGCTGAGAATCGAACCCAGTGCCACGCATGCTAGGCAAGTGCATTACCACTTGAGCCACATCCCCAGTCCCCTAACTCAAATTTCTATTGGCTATCATTATTACTAAAACACCTGAACCAAACCAAACACTTGCACACACAAAAATTCAAGTCAATAACTGAATAAAATAATCAGAAAGAGAAAGAGAGAGATTCTCCAAAGAATAATGCTATTTATAAAGCCCAATGTGAGAAGGATTTCATCAGATACATTGAAATAATATTCCCTAGCCACAATGATTGAAAACAAGAGTGGCATCAGTCCAAAGTTGAACAGAGTTGCTGGCACATGTCCTTGCAGGAGTACTTTGTATTTGAGGTTGTAGTGGACTCCCTGCAAGCTTGAAGTTCTGTAAGTGTCATTTGATCCAGTTAATATCTGGCAACCATGCATTAATAATGAATGCTCCCTTCTGGAAGCAAAAAAAAAATGCTTTCTTCATAATCTTCTGACTTCACTAAATTTTTGTTAGGGTGGAAATGAGTGACTCCATTTTGAATGTGACAACTTTCTCATTTCATTCATATTTTCAGAATTCCAATTTAAAATGTTCACTTGTTTTTTCATCTATGAGTTTAACTAGAAAATTATCAGAGAAATAGGCTAAGCATTTAAAGAATATTGAAAGTATTAAGATATAAAATATAAGTGGCTTTACCATATAATACAATTTTTTATCCCATTTAATCTTAGTACCAATCAGAGAAAGCAAACTATGCTCCCTGAACTAATTACATTTGTTACTTCACTTCATGTTAGCTTGTTTCTAGCTTCCCAAACAAATAAACTCATCAGGGGATACCCGAAACTTTTTCTTTTCTTTTCTTTGTCTTTTTTTCTCTTCTTTTACTAAAAGGATTTTTCAATCTCCTGTCAATTTTATGACTCTGACAAACTCAAATGTTGATGGTTTGTTTGTTTGGTTGGTTATTTTATAAAGATCTTAATAAATAGTTTTTGCTCATTCTTATATGGGGTGATCTTTATTTCCAAAATACAATGAGAATCTCACCTCTTATGAGGACATGATTAGAAACACTGGTTATGTAGCCAAAACCTTGTTTGAAAGATCATGTTTGAAAATAATGCTCATTTAAGTAGATATGACCATATACTTTTAAATAACTAAAAGAGATTTACGAAGACAATGCTCAAAATACTTGCTTGGGAAAACTAAGCCAACTCATGTGAATTCTCACTTTGGAGGCTGAGTAAGGAACATTATTTTCCAGTAAGTCTAGGAATATAAGGTTTTGGAGACCTGGAGAAGAAAGGTATTCACCCAAATTGGTAGTTATTACATAGTAAATTTGATGCTAAGTCCTTAGTTTGGATTACTAGATCACAGAGCATTTTAAATTTCTGTTCTGAGATTTCTATGAACACTTTCAGTAAATTATAATAATTGCCATATCCATGAAAATAATTCACCTAAATCTAATTAAAGTCTAGCTTTATTTTATAAAGAAGAATAATCATTTATATGATTACTTTTATCAGAGGAGGGAAGACAATTTTATTTCAGTAGAAAAGTACACATTCTTTTGGGGGGTATGGAGATTACCAGGGATTGAACTCAGGGACACTTGACCACTGAGCCACATCCCCAGCCCTATTTTGTATTTTATTTAAATACAGGATCTCACTGTGTTGCTTAGTTCCTCACTTTTGCTGAGGCTGGTTTTGAACTCACAATCCTCCTGCCTCAAATCCGGCTGGGATTACAGGCATGTACCACAAGTCCAGGCTGAAAAGTACACATTCTTTATTAAACTTCCTTCAGGGTTGTTAGATTCTGGTTCTGTTTCCTGTCTTTAAATTTGCTGGCACTGCTTTGGAAATTTCAGATACCTGATGGATATACAAAGAAAATTTAATTTCTCTTTTGTGAGAATATTCCTTTGGGTACCTACCTGAAAATTTGGATCTTGTTGTCTCACTCCAAGTTTCAATTCCTATGGTTTCCTTCGATATCTGTGTGATACCTGCCAAATTTAGTTTCCAGTTTTTCTCCCTCCAACTTAAATTTAGGAACACCAAGCATTTAAACCTCCTTCCTTAGTTCCATTTCAGGACCCTAGATTGTCTTTCAACTTGCCCTTTCCCCAAGGATAAGAAACCCTGTGAGGTAGGTCAAGACAACTTGTCAGAAATTCAAAAGGTTGTCATGCAATAGATTTTGCCCAAACCAGATTTATAGCGTGGCAAGCCTCTGTGTGGGCCATTAAGGAGATCTGGCAAAATATTTGGGGCACAATATGGCCTTACTCAAGTGGTAACAAATGTTATGCACAAAATCACTATGAACAACAACATTGTAGCTCTAGAGCATGAAGAAACTCAGAGAGCTACTCTGTATAACCATCTGATTGTGGCCTTCAGAGGAATCCATGTGCAGTGGTCGGAAACAACTGCTGTTCATTCATCCCCTGAAACTTCTCTGACATTTTTGTGGGAAATAATCATATCAAAATTCTGCAGTGGCCCACCCTGTAATCTCAGTGGCTTCACAGGCTGAAGAGGAGGATCTCAAATTCAAAGCCAGCTTCAGCAAAAGCGAGGTGCTATGCAACTCAGTGAGACCCTATCTCAAAATAAAATAAAAAATAAGACTGGGGATGTGGCTCAGTGGTCAAGTGCCCCTGAGTTCAATCCCCAGTATCCACACAATAAAAGATCTTAAGGGGAAGAAATTCACAGAATTTTAAAATAATTCTCATACTTCCAGTGTAATCTTTTTTTACACTGACTTCATAGAATACAATGGGTTTGTGACACTTAGGACTCAATTGCTGTTTTTTTAAGTGTCATTTTGCCATGCTCTGATTTTTTAAATTAGACATGCACATAGTATTAGCGTTCCTTTTGACAAAATCGTACATACAAGGAATTTGATTTCAATCCCCATTCCCACCCCCATCACTTTTCCTCTCCTCCTCCAGATCCTTTTTCTCCCTTATCTACAGATCTTCCTTTCACTCCTTTATCTTTATATTTATTTTTAGTTGGTATTTTCTAAATATACATGAAGGTGAAATTCCCTTTAGTATATTTATATATGTATGGAGCATAATTTTGTTATATTCATTCTGTATTTCTTTCTGTTTGTCTTCCTTTCGCTCTCTTCTCTCTCATTCTCCTACCTTTGCTCCACTGATCTTTCCTGTATCTTTGTAATATCTGATCTCTTCCCCCTCCATTTTCTTTCCCTTAATTTCACTCTAGCCTCCACACATAAGAGAAAATATCTGATCCTTGATATTCTCTGGCTGGCTGATTTCACATAGCATGAGGTTCTTCATTTTCATCCATTTACTGGCAAATGTCATGATTATATTTTTTATGGCTAAGTAAAAGTCCATTGTGTATATATACACATATATATAAAACACTTTTTCTTGAACCTTTTATTACATACATACACACACACACACACACACACATACACACACACACATTCATTTTAGCCATCCCTCTTTTAAAAGAAATGGGCTGCTAGGTTTAGCTTTTCTAATAAGTTCCCAGGTAATAGTAAAGTTGCTTATTCATAGACTGATTACTAAAGAGCTGAACAAGACAAAACAAACATTTTCTGTAAACCATCAGTTAAGTAAATATTTTAGGCTGTGGACCATAGTGATCTCTGTTGTAAGCTCATGTCTGTTAGCTACTTGGGGTGGGGGAAGGAATAAAGCAGAGTATAGCAGCTGGTATATATAGGGCTTGATATGGTTTGGGTATGAGATGTCCCTCAAAATGTCCTGTTAATGCAGGAATAATCAGAAGTTAAATGATTAGATCATGCAAGCTATAATCTAATCAGTCTATCCTAATTTGAATAGACTGACTGGGTGATAACTCTAGGCAGATGGGCCATGGCTAGAGGAGGTGAAGCACTGAGATGTGCCCTGGAAGGACTGTTCTTCCCTGGGGCTCCATCTCTCCTCTCTCACTCTCTATTTCCTGACTACATCACTAACAGCACTTTCCTCCTCTTGGCCTTGCCACCATGTTGTGCTGCCTCACCTTGGGCCCAGAGTTATAAAATCAACCATCTGTGGATTGAGATCTCTGAAACTGTGAGTCCCAAATAAACTTTCTTGCTCCAAATTGTTCCTCTCAGGTATTTTGGTTATAGTAATCCAAAAGCTAACTAAAAAGGGGTCAATACCTACTTCAAGTAAATTTTAGAAATTATATTTTTCACAATGTTGGTCATGTATTATAAACATATTAAGACTCTTATGTGCTAAAAATAGGAAAAGAAGAACTTAAATTATCACTATTTGCAGATGACATGATAATATATCTAACAGACCCAAAAGGGTCTACAAAGAAACTGCTAGAGTTAATAAATGAATTCAGCAAAATGGCAGGATATAAAATCAACACGCATAAATCAAACGCATTCCTGTATATCAGCAACAAAACTTCTGAAATGGAAATGAGAAAAACCATTCACAATATCCTCGAAAAAAAATAAAATACTTGGGAATCAACCTAACAAAAGAGGTGAAAGATTTATACAATGAAAACTACAGAACCCTAAAGAGAGAGATAGAAGAAGATCTTAGAAGATGGAAAAATGTACCCTGTTCATGGATAGGCAGAACTAACAACATCAAAATGGCGATATTACCCAAAGTTCTCTACAGGTTTAATGTGATGCCAATCAAAATCCCAACGGCATTTCTTGTAGAAATAGATAAAGCTATCATGAAATTCATATGGAAAAACAAAAGACCCAGAATAGCAAAAACAATGCTAAGCGGGAAGTGTGAATCTGGAGGTATAGCGATACCAGATTTCAAACTATATTACAGAGTAATAATGACAAAAACAGCATGGTACTTGTACCAAAACAGGCGGGTGGACCAATGGTACAGAATAGAGGACACAGAGACCAATCCACAAAATTATAACTTTCTTATATTGATAAAGGGGCTAAAAGCATGCAATGGAGGAATGATAGCATCTTCAACAAATGGTGCTGGGAAAACTGGAAATCCATATGCAACAAAATAAAGCTGAACCCCTTTCTCTCGCCATGCACAAAAGTTAACTCAAAATAGATCAAAGAGCTTGATATCAAATCAGAGACTCTGCGCCTGATAGAAGAAAAAGTTGGCTCCGATCTACATATTGTGGGGTCAGGCTCCAAATTCCTTAATAGGACACCCATAGCACAAGAGTTAATAACAAGAATAAACAAATGGGTCTTACTTAAACTGAAAAGTTTTTTCTCAGCAAGAGAAACAATAAGAGAAGTAAATAGGGAGCCAACATCCTGGGAACAAATCTTTACTCCTCACACTTCAGATAGAGCCCTAATTTCCAGAATATACAAAGAACTCAAAAAATTAAACACTAAGATGACAAATAACCCAATCAACAAATGGACCAAGGACCTGAACAGACACTTCTCAGAGGAAGACATACAATCAATCAATAAGTACATGAAAAAATGTTCACCATCTCTAGCAGTCAGAGAAATGCAAATCAAAACCACCCTAAGATACCATCTCACTCCAGTAAGATTGGCAGCCATTATGAAGTCAAACAACAATAAGTGCTAGCAAGGATGTGGGGAAAAGGGTACACTTGAACATTGCTGGTGGGACTGCAAATTGGTGCGGCCAATATGGAAAGCAGTATGGAGATTCCTGGGAAAGCTGGGAATGGAACCACCATTTGACCCAGCTATTGCCCTTCTGGGACTATTCCCTGAGGACCTTAAAAGACCGTACTATAGGGATACTGCCACATCGATGTTCATAGCAGCACAATTCACAATAGCTAGACTGTGGAACCAACCTAGATGCCTTTCAATAGATGAATGGATAAAAAAAATGTGGCATTTATACACCATGGAGTATTACACAGCACTAAAAATGACAAAATCATGGAATTTGCAGGGAAATGGATGGCATTAGAGCAGATTATGCTAAGTGAAGCTAGCCAATCCTTAAAAAACAAATGCCAAATGTCTTCTTTGATTTAAGGAGGGCAACTAAGAACTGAGCAGGGAGGAAGAGCATGAGGAAAAGATTAACATTAAACAGAGACGAGTGGTGGGAGGGAAAGGGAGAGAGAAGGGAAATTGCATGGAAACGGAAGGAAACCCTCAACGTTATACGAAATCACATATAAGAGGTTGTGAGGGGAGAAAAAACAAGGGAGAGAACTGAACAACAACAGATGAGGTAGAGAGGGAAGATGGGAGGGGAGGGGAGAGGGATAGTAGGGGATAGGAAAGGTAGAAGAATACAACAGTCACTAATATGGCATTATGTAAAAATGTGGATGTGTAACTGATGTGATTCTGCAATTTGTATTTGGGGTAAAAATGGGAGTTCATAACTCACTTGAATCAAATGTATGAAAGATGATATGTCATGAGCTTTGTAATGTTTTGAAGAACCAATAAATAAATAAATAAAAGATTCTTATGTGCATTAGATTACTTTTAGTTGCATATATTTCAAAGCTAAAGATGTAATGTTCTCTAAATTTTCAATTACTGAAAGCAATAAATTAATTTAAAATGATAAAATGAAATTTTTTCAAGCATAAGAACTTATATGACTTATAAATGCATATAAATTCCTGTATAATAAAGTGTGTATATATGAAATATCTAATTATTGTGAATATCACATTGTAGGCTCTTAAAGGAAAAATATATATAAAATGTATCTAATGCACAAGATACTGTTTAAAAGGTGAGCTACTATACTTTATGTTAGAATGCTAGTCCTTTTGAAATTAAACAGTAGTTAATAGTGGAATAGTATAAGAAAAACTCTCACTATGTCTTTGTACAAAACAAAATTATGACATTGCCTAAAATAATTTCAGTTATCATCCATGTTATTATTTGTACTGCAATTTTCATTCTCTTTACAATACTGAAAATACTACCCATAGTTTTAATGAATATAGGACTATAAAACTATAGAAATTTCAATTTTATATTTTTAGTTTTAGTTTTTTTGAGGGGGAACTGTGGTCATTTTATCAAAGGTTTTAGCTGATTATCTATAAATTTTATTTTTTAAATATACTCTAATTTTTGTACCACATAGAATTCTAATAAAAATATAAACTTCTTGTACTCTGTGAGAATATAGAATCTCTTGGGTGATGCCACTAATACTTCTATTTTTTTTTTTTAGTTATACATGGACACAATACCTTTTGATTAATTGATTGATTGATTGATTGATGTAGTGCTGAGGATCAAACCCCGTACCTCACTGGTACTAGGCAAGTACTTTACTACTGAGCCACACCTCCATTACCAATTCTTACATTCTTTACTCTTCTAGTATCCAGAAGCAGCTTCAAATATCTTGTCTTTGATTTTATTTTAACTGTCCTGTTGATTGTGCTTTATTTGTTTTTAAGGTGAATTATCTATATCTACAACAGGATAAAAATTCAGTATTGCTATATCAGAAAATTGGAAGTGACTACATAGTCTGTAAAAATTTGAAATGTGTATTTTTATCACCTACTATAGATTACTGATAAAATTGAAAATTGCTGAGGGCCATTACCAAGTAGGAATGACGCATCGAAATTTCCTTGCCAAGCGTACCCCATGCTGCTTAGAGGACATTCGATGGGACATTGCATGCATGCTTTAATAAGGTGACCTTGCTCAAGGACCAAGGCGGATCCGGGTTTAGAGCTGATCAGGTTTGAGGAAGTAACCGGCTCCTTGAGTTTAAGGCGTTGCCAGTTTAAGATAATGGGTTTTAGGGAAGTTAGAGATTGAAGATTATTGCTGGGATTAGGGTGTTCCTGCTGCTTGTTCCCTTTGAGTTCTCGTGAGATTAAAATGGGATTTGGAGAGAGCCTCGTGGAGTAGGTGATTTGTGCGGGCAGACGGCAGAACGTGATTGCCCCTGGACCTATGTGGAGGCGGTGTGAGAGCGGGAATAAAGAATTGCTGTTTGAACCTACGAAGGTGTATGGTGGCTCGTGATTCTGGTGCCAAGCCCAGACATTGCCAGAAAATAGTTTCAGCATATTCTAAAATTTTAGTATATTCTAAGTGCTATCAATGAAAATATTTTGTGTTCTAGAGACATCAATACAATGAAAAGAAACACTGAGCAACGTTTAAAAAAATAGCAACATGGATGTTATTGTCTATACTTTCTGTATTTAGATATGTCTTATTAATTAGACAACCAAACAGTAATTCCTCTGTCTTTAGCAGAAATTTAATTTCAAAGGGGGATACTTAGAGATGTAGGTCAGTTAGATGGCACAGTCAGCTTTCAAGAATACTGGATTAGAGTCTTGGTGGGTCAGTAAGACTTCCAGCATGTGACATTTGTGAGTAATTTCCTTTGTAGTAATGTGGCACAACGATGTCATTCCCTACCTCATAGCACAGCTATGAGGATCATCAAGTGTGGAAAACCCCTGCGCAATGGAACTGAATCTGCTCTCAAAAAGAATATGTGCATTTGTGCATTTACACTTAACTCCTTATTGTCCAACCATATTTATGTAAGTGAAGCTTCATTTCATCTTGAGTTAACATTTTTTCTCATTCCATGTCAGTCACAATAGTGATTTTAACAAAAAGAATAATTGTAGGCATTTCTAAAGTAAAAGAAAAATCTTCCCTAGGCAAAACAGTCCATCAAAGCCATGGTAAAGGGCCTCTAAGAAGAAGCATCCAAATTTAATAATATAATTGTACAAACAAACATTAACTAGATCATTGTTATGAAATTTATAGTAGTAGTAGACACATATCAGAGAAAAAATATAATATTATATAACACAAAAAAATGCACATGTACATTATATACAAATATCTCCTGTGGTTTCTATAGGTTTTATTTCTAAAAATGGACATTCATGACCAAATAACCATTCTTACGTGTCAGAAGTTATTGTCAGACATCTCTTTGGCATATTAACCTCTGTATTTCTACCACATCTCATAGTCCTTTGCTCACAGAAGACTGAACTAAATATTTTTGAATAGATAGTACACTGGAAGTGGAACATGGTAGTATGGCAGAGTTTGTTTAGAAACAAAATGAATTTATAAGGGACTAGAAATTTAAATCCAAAGTGTTCTTGAAATTAAAACCTCTTAATTGTCACAAAACTTTTTAAAGGAAGTTTGGGGATTTCTAGATTGCAGTGGCTTTGGTCATTGTTTTATAAAACAGAACAGTCGCCTGTTTATCAATGGATAAAATCAGCCTATTCCATATAAATGAATAAAAATTTGAGGTGGAATAGAAACGTCGGGTATACTTTGGCATATATTTGAGAAGGAGTGAGTAAACAACACAAATGGAGTCTTTAGTGAAAACTATCTATAATAAATTGGGAATGGGTGATAGGATTCAAGGCTGAGAAGGGGAATCCAGTTTATAAATGTACAATTAAGAAATTTACCTCTCATTCTCTGTAGAATAAAATTCTCTGTAGAATAAAATTTAAAGAAGGCTTCTGAGATAAAATATGATAATACTTCATTGTTTTTTAAGTCTGAATACTGATCTATTGCATATACTTACTGCAGTTTTTCTCCATTTATTCATCAGTGGATACCTTGGTTAATTCTGTATATTGACTTTGAATAATGCTGCAATAAAAATGGGAGATATCTCTTCAATATAATGGAGGCAATTTTTACTGAGAAGGCTTTCACAATATTTTATTCACAACTAATAGATAATAATAAAGGTAACTTTCTCGATGTATGTTTGCTCTCGTAGATTACCTGTGTACTAATTGAATAACAGTTGTAATTTAATTACTTTAATTATTATACTGTATATTTTCATTGTTATAAACATATCTTAATTACATAACTAGCCAACTTATAAGTAGATTTTGGTTTTGTTTCTTTTTTTGTCATTCAATACATGCACTCAGAGATTGCATTCGTATTTAATTTTTAAAAGAGCAAAACTACAAATGAAAGGCTTTAAAGTTTTTTGGGTTATGTACACTTTCAGTTTATATGGAAACTCTTATTGTATTCCTTTTTTAAAAAAACAATTTAAAATATATATATATATATATATATATATATATATATATGACAGCAAAATGCATTAGAATTCTTATTACACATATACAGCACAATTTTTCATATCTCTGGTTGTATGCAAAGTATATCCACACCAATTTGTGTCTTCATATATGTATTTTGGATATAATGTTCATCACATTCCACCATCATTTCTAACCCCATGCCCACTCCCTACCTCTCCCACCCCTCTACCCTATCTAAAGTTCATCTATCTATTCCTCCTAGGTTTCGTTTTCCAATTTTAGGATGAGTTACCCATTACTGAGCCAAATCCTGGGGACATTACCTTTCTTAAACAAAAACTCCTAAATTTAACAGGTAAGTTTAAAAAGCTCCTTGGTTTTAATAAATTTTGTAAGGTAAGCATAACTTATATTTGAATTACAATAAATTTAAATAAGAAGATTAATAGGTTATCCAATTAATCAAACCAAACTAATATACCCCATTGTCATCTAGACTCACACATGAGAATTACAACTCTTTTCCTGTGCATTTGTAGAAATCATTTCCTTAATTTGTTGTCTTCTTTTGGGGGGAATTTGTATTTTTTCACAATTCAGCCTGTTGAATCCCTTTGTGATTTTTAAAAGACATGTTTTCTTTTTCTAAACATTATTTTGTTAATCATTAAGATGCTCATTTTGGTATAAATCATGTTTGCTTGTTTGATAAGAGAGAGAATTTTTAATATTTAGTTTTTAGTTTTCGGTGTACACAACATCTTTATTTTATTTTTTTGTGGTGCTGAGGATCAAACCCAGTAACCTGCACATGCCAGGCAAGCGCGCTACCGCTTGAGCCACATCTCCAGCCCCATAAATCATGTTTTTAAAACTTCATTTTAAATTGTTTGTAATATTTAACACCTTATCCTACTAAATTTATTTTATGTCCCCCTGTTTGCAAAATCTCTTTGACCATATACTGCTTGTATACATTTTGTTTACATTGGTCCTTTTCCGATAATTGCTATGTATTAATTGCTCTTGAATTTTGCATGTACAAGCAGGGTTTTTTTGTATGTCCTTTCTTAATTTGTACTATAAAAAATTAGCAAAAAAATACTTTTTATAGGCTAAAATGTTGATATACTCTTAAAATCTGTTATTTGTCTTATGAGATCTATTTTTTTTTAATCTGGTTACTTTGTCAAAGGCATATCCTCTCAGCCTTTTAATCTGCAGTTTTCTTGGGATACTAATTTGTGAAAGGGGGATACATCTTCAAACAAGTCAGATAGAATGGATAGTTCTTAAGAATCTCCTGGGCTCAGTGACGTGAACTCATAAACAACAAAACAAATTGTGATACTAATCATATGGTAATTGATTTTCTTTTTTCTGTCTGTCATGTTTTATGTGTTCTGATATTAATATCATGATCACCTTTCTTTATGGTATAATTTTTGCTTCATAGCTCAGTCTTTGTTTTACTTTCAGGGTAATTGTTAGGAACTGTCCCTGTGCCCAAATGGCTTTCTGATATAATTTAAGAGTACTTTTCATTAGAAATGTATTCACTTGACTTTACAATACAATTATGCTTTATTCTCTTCAGATTTCAAAAAATAACTACAGATGAAATATTAGGGTGTGAGACAAATAAAGTTTTAATTAAATGTAAAATAAATATTATGAGTTTCTAAGCCTTTAGTGATTATATCAATCTGTTAGGCTGCAATAGCAAAATACTGTAGGTTAGGTGGCTCACAGTCTGGAGGCTAAAGTCTGGGGTCAACATCCTTCAGGGTTGAGTTTCTGGTAGAGGCTCTCTTCCTGACGTGTAAATGGCCACATTTTCTTCACAGGGCATTTCCCTTAAGAATATGTACAGGGAGAGAGAAAAGGGGGAAAGTTCCTTAGTGTCTCTTGCAAAAACACTAACCCATCATCTCAGGGACCCTCCTTTATGATATTTTTTAATAGCTAGGTTTTTCCTTAGAAGCTTTATTTTTATATACAACCTCACTGATAATTAGGGCTTCAACATGTCAATTTGGAAGAATATAGATATTCAGTCTCTAACAATGGTACAGTACCTAACTTGGAGAGAAATTTTGTAATGACTAAGGCACAAATAAAATACGATTTTTGCATAATTCACATTGACTCTAAAACTACAGCAGTGACTCAGGAAATTGAGTTATTCCATATACTCTGCCCAATGAATTGTCTTTTAAGACTGCAGCATTTCATAGGATGTGTCAATGCTGAAATCATGGTTAGCCTTCATGGCTCAAATGCCAAATGCTCACGTTGGTTTCCAGGGAAGTACCATTAAAAGTATTTGTTTAGTGAGTAAATGAAGTAAATGTTTATGTAGAAATAACACTTAGCTTATAGAAATAATAAAAAAACTACATGAATTGATATTTAAAATAATCAATTGTTCTTGTAGATAGTAGGACTTTTAATCCATTAATAACCACTTCATGATAATAAAACTGTGTATCCTCTGCATAAAACTCAATATTTAATTTTTTGAACTCTATAAGTGGAAGGAAGATGTATGAGTACTTCTAAGTAGTTAAATATTCAGGGTTCACTTGGGAATGTGTTTCATATATTTATATGTAAAATAAATACCTTTTTACTTAGAATACAATCATCAGAATAGTTATAACACTATATATTTTTTACTTATGAAAAAGATCCTACACATACCAGATAAGAGATTTACTAAAGGAGAAACTCACAGTCACATATGTAACTATTATTCTGTATTTTGGGGTTAACAGAAAATATCTTTTATTTCCTATAATTATAGTGTTATGTAATAGAAAATTGATGTTCCCAGTTTTCATGCATCATGGAAAAAATATCTGAACTCTGTACAAGGCATTGTCAGTGATAGCATTTTGAGTAACAAAAAGAAGAAAGTTTTCTCAATATGAGATTTACAATAGTAATACATTTTGTTTTTTAAAAAATTTAGTTTATTTCCTTTAAAATACTGATTTTTATTTTTCACCTGAAGTAGCTTTAGTTAACTAGGTATTCAATTGTGGAAAATAGACATTTCTCAATTTGAAAAAAATGGGCTTAATAATACGACAGACAAAGGTGTGAGAAAAATGCTGTTGTTAATTTTATTGGTTTTATCAATTATTTCAATTTTGTTGAAAGTCCTTTACATTTTCCATGGGAAAGAATGAAAGAAAATTCACTGAAATATCACATTAGTTATAAAAAATAATAATTAATTTATTAAAAATATTGATAGTTCAAGTTGGACATGGTGGCCCATGCCTGTAATACCAGAAGCTTAGGAGGCTGAGGCAGGAAGATAAAACCAGCCTCAGGAAAAGGAGGCATTAAGCAACTCAGTGAGACCCTATCTCTAAATAAAATACAAAATAGGGCTGGGGATGTGGCCAGTGGTTGAGTGCCCCTGAGTTCAATCCCTGGTACCTCCCCACTCACACCAAAAAAAGAATATTAATAATTCAAAATTAAATTTAAATTTGTTTTGTCCTAGAAAAACACTTCATATTAGCTCTGAGCTCATTATCCAAATTGCTCTTCTTTTTCCCCATATGGTAAATTAGGTTCACATACCTGTTGAATACATTATAAGCAGTACAGACCTAATATGGTCTATATAGATTAATGATTGAATTCCACAAATTTGGAGAAAATTTTCTCCCAAGATGAAAATACTTGTAAAAACGTTGATAAATTTGTTAACCAGATTTTGAATGATGATTACTATAAATAATACAGGTCAAAGAATATGATACAGACCTACTTGTATTCTCCTCTATTTTTTTTTCATTGGTCCACTCCAGCTTGCTAATATTATCGACATATTCTATGTGTTGGTGAAAACAGTGTGTGGAGAAATAGTGCAGCCTGGAAGAGAGCACACAGGTATGCAAGCAAGGGTTGTCAGAAGTACCTGGAAGAAACAAAGGCTCTAAAATTTAAAGAAATACTACAAATAAAGATGTAGCACTCAAAGGTGCAGCTCATCATAGTTGGTGTATTGAATACCTGTAATCATAAATATAATAAAAATATTTTTATTTGCAATTATTTTAATTTTTACTATTTGTAATTGTGAATTAAATGTTTTAATTATAAATTACATAGATGAGAAAAATAGACTCAGTAAAAAATAAGTGACAAAGGAAACCTCAGCAGGAATTTTTTAAATTGTATTTTTATTGTCTATAAAAGTTAAATGATACCAGTAAAATTTTAAAACCCATGATATATTATTTGAGTATGAATGAAATAAATTTATTCAGTTGTTTTATAAAGTAATATAATTTTATTTTTCTTATTTTAATATTTTAAGCTATAAAACTAAGTCACCACTACTTTATTTGAATTTCAAATCAGAATGCTTTAATTTAATTTAGGGAGATTTTTTCTGGTTTGATTTGGTTCCTAATGAGTAGTTTACACTTTTCCATTTATTTTTACCACATATTTATATTAGCTATCTCTTAAATTGAACCTGAGTATAAGGGGGGAAATTTTTGGAAAGTTAAAAGTTGTAAAAATACAGTTAAATGTAGTTTTTCACAGTGGCATTGAGCTTAGGGAAAACTGTCTCTCATATAAAGGGTCTGAAAATATGCAAATCCTGAACTATAATAAGACAGGAAGATGCTCTTATACTATTATCCTCATTTGGAACATCCCCAAGTAAGTTCCCAAGGAAGAAAATCTTTCAACACTTCTATAAACAATACATTAAATTATAGAATAGAAAACTGTATGTTTTGTTTTGAAATATATTCAACATTAATTTAATAGTTCAACACATCTTAATAAATCAGTTCTGATGATCTATTTTTATCTTCAAAATGTACAATAGAAACGATAAGCCTGTTTTTCTTTGCCATCATTTTATTTGCCAATATCTAGTTTAAAAAGCAAAAGTGTTTCCACTAGTTATAGTAAAATGTCGTCCCTACTTGATAATTGTACATTAATTGTTTCCTTTTTTCAAACTGTGAAATATTACCCACAATTGCAGTGACAGGTTCATGAGATTAAGAAGCAGAAAATGCATTAGAGATGTCAAATCTCTTCATCAGTGATTTTCACACCAGAGGACTCAATCGATAGAATGAAAAAGTAATGTTTGTAATGGGAGAAAATACTTGAAAATTATATAAATAATAAACTATAATTCAACAATATCATAACCAAATAACAATTTAAAATGGGCAAAGTGGGCAGGTTTCTCAGCTACCTTCAGCGCTTCCTTCTGCTGATCCACCGCCCTGCGCCCTTGGGAGCTCTGAGGCATGCCTTGTCACCTTCCTACTGGGCGCCTTGGAGCTCCCACTGCCACTGCTCGCTTGCGCTGGCCAGCTGGGCAGCACCAGACGGCGCTCTACCTGGGCTGGCTAGATATTCTGCTGCCATGCTGCTCTACAGGACCACAAGCTAACAGGTGAGATCCAGGAGGAGGCGGGGGGCGGGGGCCTCAGGTACCCACTATTCTGAATACTTAGTGGCAGCTGTCAATAATCCCAAAAGTCTGTTGTTGGATTCCACATCCTTCCCTTGTTGCCTGACTAGAGTTGGCTAGCTCCACTTTGAGCTCCTGCAGGACCCGCTCCTTTTCACGTGGTCCAGTTAAGTCCATGACTGGCACCACCTTCTCCTGTAGCAGCTCCACACCGAGAGACGCTGGACTGCTGGGTGCCTTGTCCGCAAGTCCCTTGTTGCAACCTCATGGCAACTGGCAGCCGGGTGCCATTCAGCGGATTGAAGGAAGAGGAAGAAGAGGATTTGAGGGCGACAAAGAAGAGGAAAAGGAGAGAAGGGCAGTGTGAGCACTTTCTGGAAGAAGTGTCCCTAATGCTTGAAGCTGTCACCGCTGTCACATTTCAGGCAACCCTTGTCCACCAGGCTGCCTAGGACGGTGAGGATGGCTAAAGATTTTCTGGTCCAGTTGCAGGAAGTCTTTTCTCCCAGAGCCTGGACATGCTTTATGCAAGAAGGGCAAAAGGACTGCAGCTGGCGCAGAAGTAGGCTGACCAGCTGCAAGGAGAGGCCCGCAGAACCTGGGAGCCGAGAAGGAGGCGGCGGGAGGCACTCTGTGCACCTCCGGAGCCAAGCCAGGCAAGGCGGGCTGCGTGCCCTGCCAGGAGAAAACAGGAAAGCAGCGCCGCTCAGACACATCCGGTGTGGGAGGACCATTACTCGGATGCAAAGGCAGGCGTAGGACCGCAAAGGCTGAGAATCCTGGATATCCCCGCGGGGGAACCCGTGGCTATTGCCAGGAGGAAAGTCCCTGAAAGTGAAGAAGATAGGCGAGAGAGGGAGGTCTGCACGCTCCGAAGCTCGGGTGGTGGCTGCAGCTAGATACACCTCATTGGGGTCCACTCCCGGCAGAGACTTAGTCGAAAAGGTGCAGTGCTCCTGTCCTTGCAGCTCAGAGTTCAGTAACTGGAAAGCGCAAAAATAGTGAAAGAGCCCCAAGTCACCAAGCCTTCTCGGTGCAATTGCGCCCCTGCCCCTTGTCTTTCTTGGAGAATGCTCTGATAGCTTGCTGGTATCTATGAGAAAGTCGGATGCTTTCTGCTGTGGGAGAGGAGTGGTTTTATATAGTCAGTTTGTAAATGAGAAAGTAAGCCAGAAAACTAGTAAATGGGAAAGCTGTCAAGGTCCTCACAATACAATTTTCTCTGCCTCAGCGCCTCGTCCTCCTCCCCTTAAGTGACTCTGCGGGGGACCTCTACCCAGAGATGAAGGGAGGGACAGAAGGCTTCAGTATTCTTTATGCAAGTGAGTCTGCTGTTCTTATTGTCCCCTTGTGTAGGCCCTGTCACCTTTTCTCACCCTCTTCCTCAATAGCAATAAAAGTAAACAGGTATTATGCTTTAACATCACTAAACACCAAACAGGAATCACCGCAGTGTAAACTTAATAGGCTGCCATCAGTTTACTGAATTAATACCTTGAATTAGTTAATAAACTGAATCCTTTAACCTTTAGTCTTTTTCTGTAGTGAGACACAGACAGCAATGCTGGTGTCGAAGTGTGATGGGTCAACATTCTGACAATAACGTTGTTTCTGCTATTTATGCACCTTGACAGTGCTACACCCAGGGGACCAGAGGAGCATGGCAGATATTTGAAGATGGACTGAACAGTTTGGCAAAATCAACACATTTGGTGGGTATCTTCAGAATGATTCATTCTCAGTTTTAAACCAAGAATGGAAGCATGGATTAAAATCATATGCATCCTGTTAGAAAAAGGTGAAAATGTCAGAAAATCCCATGGTACTGGGAAGGAATTTAAAAGCATCAATAGTGAAACCAATACAATTCCTTTTATTTTCATATTGGACCTTATATTACATATTGATAATCTTCACCACTAGAATAAAATGAGCATAAGGGCAGGGTCATAATCAGATTTATTTATCATAATCTCCCTAGAGATTCTGTCTAGAATAGTACCTGGCACACAGAAATATTTTGAAAGAAAAACCTATAAATGAACAGGTGAATGTGAGAAGAAAAGTTCCTATGAATCTAAGAAATATACTGCTGAGATGACTCAAACTAAAGACCAACTTGGAAACTTCCCACTTATCTGTCAATCTATAAACACTGTCATCTTCCCTAAAATAGAGAATTACATAGTACTAAAAAACTTCAGGTGACAAATATGTCTTTATTTTAGAACACTTTATGCTACTTACTGTGAGTTACTAAAGGTCTGTAACAAACCTCAGAATAAAAGAAGTTGAAACATAATTAGGACACCATTGAAACAAAACAAAAATAGAAGTAAGAAAAACAAATAATTAAAGAACAAATGTATCATGTGCTACCAGATATTTTACCCAACATAGCACACACCATACATATAATAGTATTTCATTTTATTTACTCTCCACAACTATCCTTTGGGTTGCATATTCTCACACTTAATTTATTATGACTGAATTAAAGTAACCAAGAATGTTAACTACATTACCTCCAGTAGAGAAATAATGGATGACTTGCATTTACTTACTTATATTTTCTACCATATTTATATATCACTGTTGAAAGTTGTCTTAAGAAAATTACATCAAATTTTCAACTAAATGGCTTTAAAGCACAAAATATCATTGATTAGCAATTTCTGATAAAGAAAGGAATCAAAGAAATTTTAGAAATAGAAAGTAAATTAGATGTTATCTTAGATGGTTTTAAATTTTCAGTAAAAAACAAATTTATATATTACTAGATTCTTTAAGACAGAAAATTCTAATATAAAATTATATTTTTCACATGTAGTTAATGTATCAATAAGCCTCCTTCCTAAGTCTCCAAGTTACCTGTTTTTCATTTATGGTAAAATTTATGGCATCAAACATTGTCATAAGTGCTTAATACACACTGATTGGCAATGATCATGAACTAAACATTTAGCATATTTCTAGATTTATCTAGATATTTCCAAAGGTTTTAAGTTCTGTAAATAAATGATTATTTTAATGAGTACCACTTTACTACAAGAATATAAAATGAATCTGTGTGCAATGACAAAGCACACTTAAAAGCTTCATGAGCAGCATATTGTTAGACTTGCTGATTTGTTTTTATTTTTTCTACTTGAAATGTCCATGTTATCATACCTGAACCCTAATAACATAACTTGGTAAACAAGACAATAATGATGTTCTCTGATAAGAACACCAGATTTTGTTTCTGCTAAGAAAGCACTATTCGAAAAGGATATATTTGGTACCAATATTGAAAACTTAAATACAAACCTTGAAAGGAAAATACCCCCTCATTCATAAACAGATGTATAGACTCACACCAAATATTTTTAGATAAAAATTAGTTCATACAATACATATGCTTCTTAGCATTGTTTTTTTTAAAAAAAAAAATTCATTGGGTAGCTTTCCATACCATATCTAACTCACTCTTATTAGTCATATTATCCATTAATTATATCAATGAAGAATGAATTATTGAGTCATTTTTCTAATGAGGGATATTTTAAAATAGCTTTAAGTATATTTTAAAGAGCTTGAAATTTTGCACAGTGCCATAGAAACATTCTCATATGTAGATCTCTATACTTATAAGCTATTGTTATAAAATAAATGCGAAGTACTGTATACAAAATACTTGTAAACAGGGTTCTGATAGATACTTCCAAGTTTTACTCAAAAAAGGCAACATTAATATACATTTCTATATCCTTACCAAATATCTGCTGTCAGCAATCTTTTTTTTTTAGATTATCTATTTTGATAGCTGAAAGATGAACTGTATACCTATTCTAATTTACATATTGAGGTTGACCATCTTTTCAAAAGGCAGCTTGTAGTTCTTCTGGGTGGATTGCCTATTCACTTTAGGTAAAGTCTTTCCTATTGAGTTGTTCATCTTTTTCTTAATGATTTGTAGGTGTTCTTTATACATTAATATGTAGCACATACTTTTCTTCCATTTTTAAAAATTCCTTCTAACTTGTTTACTCTCTTTCCTCTTCGCTATACATGAAAATATTTTTAATTGTTTTAATTAATTAATTAATTTATTTATTTATTTTTATTTGATATATATGATAGTAAAATACATTACAATTCATATTACACATATACAGCAAAATTTTTCATACCTCTGCTTGTATAGAAAGTAGAGTCACACATTTGTGTCTTCATACATGTTCTTAGGGTAATGATGTCCATCTCATTCCACCATCTTCTCTACAACCATCCCCCTCCCTTCTATTCCCACCCCTCTGCCCTATCTAGAGTTCATCTAATTTTCCCATGCTCCCCCTCCCAACCCTACTATGAATCAGCCTCCTTACATCAGAGAAAACATCCAGCATTTGTTTTTTTGGGATTGGCTAACTTCACTTAGCATTATGTTCTCCGACTCCATCAATTTATGTGCAAATGCCATGATTTTATTCTCATTTATTGCTGAGTAATATTCCATTGTGTATATGTACTACAGTTTATTTTTTTAATTGCTTTTATTTTTAAGATACATGACATCAGAATGCATCACAATTCTTATTACACATATAGAACACAATTTTTCATATCTCTGTTTGTATATCAAGTATGTTGACACCAATTCATGTCTTCATACATGTATTTTGGATAATGATGTCCATCACATTCCACCCCCCATTGCTAACCATCTGCCCCCTCCCTTTCCCTCCCACCCCTCTGCCCTATCTAGAGTTCATCTATTCCTCCCATTCTCCCTCTCCCTATTCCACTATGAGTCAGTCACCTTATTTCAAAGAAAACATTCGCCATTTGTTTTTTGGGGTATTGGCTACCTTCACTGAGCATTATCTTCTCTAACTCCTTCCATTTACCTGCAAATGCCATGATTTTATTCTCTTTTATTGCTGAGTAATATTCCATTGTATATATATGCCACATTTTTAATCCATTCATTTACTTAAAGGCTTCTAAGTTGGTTCCACAGTTTAGCTATTGGTACCACAGTTTCTTTATCCATTCATCTATTGAAGGGCATCTAGGTTGGTTCTACAGTTTAGCTATTGTGAATTGTGCTGCTATAAACATTAATATGGCTGTGTCCCTGTAGTATGCTGTTTTTAAGTCTTTGGGGTATAGACCGAGGAATGGGATAACTGGGTCAAATTGTGGTTCCATTCCTAGTTTTCCAAGGAATCTCCATACTGCTTTACAGACTGGCTACACCAATTTGCAGTCCCACCAGCAGTATATGAGAGTGCCTTTTTCCCCACATCCTTGCCAACACTTATTGTTGTTTGTATTCTTAATAGCTGCCATTCTGACTGGAGTGAGATGAAATCTTAGAGTAGTTTTGATTTTCATTTCTCTAATTGCTAGAGATATTGAACATTTTTTCATATATTTGTTGATTGATTGTATATCCTTTCCTAAGAAGTGTCTGTTCAGTTCCTTGGCTGATTTATTCATTAGATTATTTGTTTTGGTTTTGGGTTTTTGGGGTTGTTTTTTTTTTCTTTGATGTTAATGTTTTTGGGGTGCTTTATGTATCCTAGAGATTAATCTATCTAATGTGCTTGTGGTAAAGATTTGCTCCCATGCTATTGGCTCTCTGTTCACCTCACTGATTGTTTCTTTTGCTGAGAAGAAGCTTTTTAGTTTGAATCCATCCCCTTTGTTGATTCTTGGTTTTAATCCTTATGTTATAGGAGTCTTTAAGGAAGTTGGGACCTAATCTGACATAATGGATGTTTGGGCCTACTTTTCTTCCATTAGGCACAAGGTCTCTGGTTTAATTCCTAGGTCCTTGATCCACTTTGAGTTGAGTTTTCTGCATGGTGAGAGATAGAAATTTAATTTTATTGTTACATAGGAATTTCCAGTTTTCCCAGCAACATTTGTTGAAAAGGATATCTTTTCTCCAATATATGTTTTTGGCTTGTTTGTCTAATACGAGATCACTATAATTATGTGGGTTTATCTCTGTGTCCTCTATTCTTAACCAAGGGTATACAGGTCTGTTTTGGTGCCAATACCATGCTGTTTTTGTTACTATTACTCTGTAGTATAGTTTGAGTCCTGGTATAGTGATGCCACCAGCTTCACTCTTCTTGCTAAGGATTGCTTTCTATTCTGGATCTCTTATTTTTCCAGATGAACTTCACAACTGCTTTTTTTATTTCTATGAAGAATGTCATTGGGATTTTGATGGGGATTGCATTGAATCTGTATAGTGCTCCTGGTAGTATAGTCATTTTGATAATATTAATTCTGCCTATCCAAGAACAAGGTAGATCTTCTAAGGTCTATTTTAAATTCTTTCTTTAGTATTCTGTAGTTTTCATTGTAGAGATCTTTCACCTCTTTCATTAAGTTGATTCCTAAGTATTTTATTTTATTTTATTTGCTATTGTAAATGGGATGGTTTTCCTAGTTTCTCTTTTTGAGGATTTGTCACTGATGTATAGAAATGCCTTTGATTTATTGTTAGGGTCTGCAAACAAGTCAAGATGGCGTCTGGCATTTTGCCAGAGGGAATGGTTTGTGAAGTAACACCAGCAAGCCATTAAGTGTGGAGATTCCTTATTGGTTGACTGCTGTATCTAGTTTATGTTAATTAAGATAAGCTGTATGTAATGTATATATACCCCTCCTGTCCTACAATAAATGGCTCCCACTCCTGCTATATCAATGTACACAAGTTGCTCGTCACCCCCCCCCCCCCCCCGTTATTTTGCTGCAGCTGGACTGCGGCAATTTATGGGTGTTGATTTTATATTCTGCTGCTTTTCTGAATTAATTTATTAGTTCTAGATTTCTGGTGGAATTTTTGGGTCTTATAGGTATAGAATCATATCACCAACAAACAGTGATAATTTGAGTTCTTCTTTTCCTATTTGTATTCTTTTAATTTCTTTCATCTGTCTAATTGCTCTGGCTAGAATTTCAAGAACTATGTTAAATAGAAATGATGAAAGGAGGCATCCATGTATTGTTCCAGTTTTTAGAGGGAATGCTTTCAATTTTTTTCATTTAGAATGATGTTGGCCTGGGGCTTAGCACAGATAGCTTTTACAATGTTAAGATATGTTTTTGATATCCCCAGTTTTTATAGTGTTTTGAATATGAAGGGGTGTTGTATTTTGTCAATGTTTTCTCTGCATCTATTGAGATGATCATGACTTTTATCCTTGAGTCTGTTGATATGATGAATTACATTTATTGATTTCTATATGTTGAACCAACCTTGCATCCCTGAGAAGAACCCCACTTGATAATGATGCACTATCTTTTTGATATCTTTTTGTATTTGATTTGCTAGAATTTTATTGAGAATTTCTGCATCTATATTCATTAGAGATATTAGTCTGAAATTTTCTTTCTTTGATTTGTTTTGTCTGATTTTGGAATCGAGGTGATATTGGCTTCATAGAATGTGTTTGGAAGTGTTCCTTTTTTTCTATTTCATGAAATAGTTTGAGGAGTATTGGTATTCTTCTTTAAAGGTCTTGTAGAACTCAGCTGTGTATTCATATAGTCCTGGGCTTTTCTTGGTTGGTAGGCTTCTGGTGGCATCCTGTATTTCCTTGCTTGAAATTGATCTGTTTAAATTGCGTGTTATAATCCTGATTTAGTTTGGGCATATAATATGCCTCTAGAAATTTGTCAATTCCTTCAATATTTTCTGTTTTATTGGAGTACAAATTTTCAAAATAATTTCTAATTATCTTCTGTATTTCTGTAGCGTCCATCATGATATTTCCTTTTTTATCACAGATGTTAGTAATTTGAATTTTCTCTCTCCTCTTCATTAGCTGGCTAATGGTTTGTCAATTTTATTTATTTTTTCAAAGAACCAACTTTTTGTTTTGTCATTTTCAATTGTTTCTTTTGTTTCGATTTCATTGATTTCAGCTCTGATTTTACTTATTTCCTGTCTCCTACTTCTTTGGGGGTTGATTTGTCCTTTTTCTAGGGATTTGAGATGTAATGTTAGGTAATTTATTTGTTGACTTTTTCTTCTTTGAAGGAAATGAACTCCAAGCAATGAACTTTCCTCTTAGAACTGCTTTCATAGTATCCCAGAGATTTCCATACGTTGTATCTGTGTTCTCATTTACCTTTAAGAATTTTTTAGTCTCCTCCTTGATACATTTTGCAGCCCATTGTTCATTCAATAGCATATTATTTAGTCTCCAGGTGTTGAAATGGCTTCTATTTTTTATTTTATCTTTGATTTATAATTTCATTCCATTGTGGTCTGATAGAATACCGGGTAATATCTCTACTATTTTATATTTACTAAGAATTGCTTTGTTGCATAATATGTGGTCTATTTTAGAGAACTATCCATGTGCTGCTGAGAAGAGAGTGTATTCACTTGTTGATGGATAATATACTCTATATATGTCAGTTAAATCTAAGTTATTTATTGTATTATTGAGTTCTATAGTTTCTTTGTTTAGCTTTTTTTGGGGGGGAGATCTATCCAGTGGTGAAAGAGGGGTGTTAAAGTCACCCATAATTTTTGTGTTATGATCTATTTGACTCTTGAACTTGAGAAGAGCTTGATTAGTGAACGTAGATGCTTCATTGTTTGGGGCATATATATTTATAACTGTTATGTCTTGTTTATGTATGTTTGCCTTAAGCAGTATGAAATCTTTATCCCTTTTGATTAACTTTAGCTTGAAGTCTATTTTATTTGATATGAGGATGGAAACCCTTGTTTGTTTACATCAACCATGTGAATGGTATATTTTATCCTAACCTTTCACCTTCAGTCTGTGTATGTCTTTTCCTATGAGTCTCTTGAAGGCAGAATATTGTTGAGTCTTTTGTTTTTGTTTTGTTTTGTTTTGTTTTCAATCTAATCTATCAGCCTATATCTTTTGATTGGTGAGTTTAGGCCATTTTCAGGGTTATTATTGAGACATGATTTGTATTTCCAGTCATTTTTGTTTATGTTTGATATTTAACTTGACTTGGTTTCTCCTTTGGTTATCTTTTCCTTTATTGTAGTACTTCCTTTTGCAGATTTCCATTGTTGTTTTTCATTTCCTCCTTGTGAAATATTTTGCCAAGAATGTTCTGTAGTGCAGGCTTTCTTTTTTCTTTTTTTTTTTTTTTTTCAGCAGAAATGGAAGCCGTTTATTGTAGGGCAACAGAGCTATTTATACATTTTGCACAGCTTATCTTAATTAGCATAAACTAGATACATCAGTCAACCAATAAGGAATCTCCACACTTACTGGCTTGCTTTTGTTACTTCTCAAACCACTCCCTCTGGCATTTTGCCAGGCACCATCCAGACTTGTTTACGAACTCTAACATTTCTCTGGCAAAATACCACGTGTTATTTTGATTTGTCTACAGACCTTAACAATTCCCCCTTTTGTTTAATTTAAATAACGACCATAGTGGTTTTTACAGAAACACCATAAATAACCTGCTACAAACAGAAAGTGAGGATACAAAATGTAACAATACCAAGCCAATTAATGGCTCCATGCAAGAAGCCCTTGGAAAAATTATACCAGCAATGACACTGTTAGCAAAGATATCAAGTTACAATTTGTTGTACATTACAGTTTGTTGTCTCAGTCCAAGTAAAGCAGTGTTTCAATAGATTAACTCACAGTCCAGGTAAATCACAGTCCAGGTCTGCAGGCAGCTAGCTTAAATCACAGTCCAGGTAAGTTTTGCAGGCAGCTAGCTTGAATCACAGTCCAGGTAAGTTCTGCAGACAGCTAGCTTGATCCGAAGTCTCGTCCGTTTCTCAGCCAAAGTCTCCTCCGGTTTTCAGGTTTTCAGCAACACTGGAAATTCTTCCTCTTTCGTTTTCACTGGCACTGGGATGAAGGCAGGAACTCTGCAACGCTGGCTAAAGAAAATCTTGTAGCATTCTACTAGGAAAACAACCTTCTGAACAATTTAGTACATTATCTCAAGGTTTTTTACATTTGAAATAAGCCTTAATAGTGCTCATTACTCATTAGCTTCCAGGTGTTGGAGAACCATTGTAGTTTAGTTATTGGCAATGAAAATGACCAAACATCAGGGACACTGGTAGCGTCTTCTGCCGGTTGTAGCATTCTGGGAGCCCCAGATGGCCCTGGGGAGTGTCCTGGACTCAAACTGCTTCTGAGCACAGGGAGCAAGAGCCTGGGAGACTGTGCCTCCAGGTCAGGTCTAGATTTGGGCTCTTGCAATGGCGTCCTGCTCCCGGGGGAAGAGCCGGCTGTCGCTGCTTGGAAAGCTCTTGCTGCGCCATGATGGGCTCGAGCTCCTGGCAGCTGCCGCTCCGATTCACGCACCCTCTGGTAACGTAAAGTATTTAGTAATAGCCTTTTGCTGCAACTTTTTTCCTGATAATCCTTCTTCTTCTGAACTTTCTTTTTCTTTCTGACTAGAGTTCCTGGGCTCTTATCAACACATGCCCTAATTATTCTTCGTTCCATTGGGGTGCCTCTTTCCCTTATCAATTTACTTCTCACCCCTTCCATATTTTCATCATAAAGACAATACAATACACTGAGACAAAACAAGACACAAACATACTGCATCAATCTTCTCCATTTTCTCGAAATGGCCATTTTTCCTCTCGCCCTATCTGTCTAGGGACGAGCAGATTGCTCCCGTCCTATCTATGGACGGGCAGCTTTTTTTTCGTCACTTACCCCCGAGGGTCCCGGGGTTCCCCTTACGGGCCACCATCTGCCGCAGTCCGGCTGCAGCATAATAACCGGGGGGTGACGAATAACTTCTGTAGATTGATACAGCAGGAATGGAAGCCCTGTAGTGCAGGCTTTCTTGCTGAAAATTCTTTTAGTTTTTGTTTATCTTGGAAGGTTTTTATTTCATCATCAAATCTGAAGGTTTATTTTGCTGAATATAATATTCTTAATTGGCATCCATTATCTTTTAGAGCTTGGTATATGTTGTTCCTGGATCTCCTGGTTTTGAGGGCCTGGGATGAAAAATCTTCTGAAATCTGAATTGATCTTTCTTTATATATAATCTGATTTTTCCTCTTAAAGCCTTTAAAATTCTATTCTTATTCTGTATGCTAGGCATTTTTATTATAATGTATCTTGTGTAGATCTGTTGTAATTTTGTACATTTGGTGTCCTATGGGCCTCTTGTATTTGATTTGCCAATTCATTCTTCCTGCTTGGGGAATTTTCGGATATTACTTCGTTGAAGAGATTGTGCATTCCTTTGGTTTGAATCTCTGAACCTTCCTCTATCTCAATAAATCTTAAATTTGGTATTTTGATGGTATCTCATAATGCTTAGATATTCTGTTTATGGTTTCTTACCATCTTCATTGTGAGGTCAACTTTATTTTCAAGATTGTATATTTTGTCTTTATTGTCTGACATCCTGTCTTCCAAGTGATCTAGTCTGTTGGTGATGCTTTCTATTGAATTTTTATTTAGTGTATTGTTTCTTTCATTTCAAGAATTTCTGTTTGGTTTTTCTTCAGAATGTCTCTTTCTTGAAGTAATCTCTTGCAACCTGTATTTGCTCCCTTATCTCTCTATTGGAGTGATCAATTTTTGCTTGTATCTGCCCACTTAAGTTGTTCTTTAACTCCAAGATCATTTTAGTTACATATATTATGAACTCCTTCTCTGACATTTATCTACTGCACTATATGGATTGTATTGTTGTAGTATCTTGATTTGTTTGGGGAAATTTCCACGCTTGTTTTCTCATGATGTCTATGTGTCTTCCTCTCTCGAAAAGTAGATTCAAGGTATTACAGCTTCTCTCCTATTGTCTTAAAGTGTCCCTGCAGGTTACCAATACCTCACCTCTAAGGGGTAGATAATATTATAATACTCAACGTACCCAATGTGCAGCCATAGATCAGTTACCTTTTATTTTTACATTTACAGTTTTGTCGCTATAATCAAAAATGATGAGTTTGGTGGTCTTCTGCTATATATAGGTTTGTGTAATGGTTTACAGTTTCTAATGGCTGGGGAGTTGGCTGAGATGTTTATGAGGTAGAATGTGAAAACATAGAGGTATTAGATTATATGACTAGTGAAAGGGTAATCATAAGAAGCTGGCTGTGAGTAGGAGAAACAAGAGACAGGCCACTCCATGCAAGACTCCCTGTTACCTCAGCAACAGGATAACTGTTAGCACCCCTAGTAGAGATATTTCTGGTATAGCCAGGCCCACTGGGACCTTTGTGATGTCTACTAGGTCCTTATTTTCTCTTGGTAGAAGCTGTGTTATCTCAGTTTTTTGTGGCAGCGGCAGACTCAAGCCTATATGTACCCTGATGTTGGGCTGTGGAGCCACACTTTGGTGAATAAGAAATCCCAGCAATGGTACCGGCACAGGTGCTGGTGCAGGGCGGGCCTCTCTCTGGATTTCCGGCACGCAGAGTATTTTTTGTTTATTAGAAAACATACTCATGTTTTCCTTTATCATCTATGGATATAAACTTAATATACTGTCAACCCAATGTTATTTTTAGTATTATCATCTTAGAATGATATTCTAACTTTCATATTATCTATACTAGTAGGGAAAAATGATTTCTTTCTGAAGGGAGAGTTCTAATATTTATTAAAACTTATTAATTTAAATTTTAAAACTTATTAAGTTTATTATATCTTATCTAACATAAAGCTTGTCTCCTGCCTCAGTGGAGACCTCACTTAGACTAAGAAATCTACAGTGATGAACAGGACTGTGGACCTTCACTACTTTTCCACCTTGTTCTCCAATTCCACCATCCTGACTCATCAAGATTTCTTTTTTATAGCCTACCATCTGCAAATAGAGTTAAATTCAATTTTCTATGTCCCCAAATTGGAAGAAATACATATCCACCTCTGAGCATCTTCAGGGCTGAAGGAAATGAGGAACAGAGAGAGGTAAGATGCAGAAAACTGCTATAATCATGTGCCACTCTATTTTTATTTTAATGAGATTATTTATTTTTTATTTGTTCTAATCAGTTACATATGACAGTAGAATGCACTTCAATGCATCATATATATATATATATATATATATATATATATATATATATGAAGTATAATTCCTCATTCTTCTGGTTTTACATAATGTAGAATCCCAATGGTTGCATAGTTATATATATACATAGGGTAATAACGTCTGATCATTTTATTATCCTTCTTATCCCCTTACCTGTCCCCTCTCTTCACTCCCCTCTACCTAATCTAAAGTAAATCTATTAATCTCTTGTGCCACCATCCTCTGGATGTGGACGATATACAAGTGTTGACTAGTACTACTGTGGGATGCTTATGTGGGTACTCAGTGTTCCCTGATGAAGATTTAGTAGTCAATCATATAAAGACTATCCATATTGGAGTCACTGAACATACAGTTGGTCTCCTTGAACAAAACTTCCTCCACAACAAGTCAAAAGTCCTGAAATGTCTAGCCATTGTTTTGGTTGAAATCTAGCCTATTCCAATAACGGGTCTAATCCTTTTTACTTGCAGTGCCAAAAAAAAAAAAAAAAAAAAAAAAGCAGTTTATACTGTCTCTTGCTTTTCTAGCCTACCATCTGCAAATAGAATTAAATTCAATTTTCTCTGTCCCCAAATTAGAAGGAATACATATCCACCTCAGAGCAGTTCTCTCAAATGCCTCATTCACTTGGCTCCAGGCCTTCACAAGAGTTCAGACACTAATGCCATGACATTATGACACCTCTCTCCAGGGGAAAAAAAAAAAATTTTGTATCAACCTTCTTTTTTAAAAAAATTTGTAAATGTGTTCATATTCAATCTCACTGCAGATGACAAGCTAGCAGTATTACAATCAGTTTCACAGACTTCACATACCAACATTGTTCTGATACCTACTAGCCTCAGGCTCTGGACTTCTGCCAAAACTGTGACATAAGAGGAAAACTCACATTTAATTTTTTGTTACCTTTTACTGTTATGATATTCTTATTTTGGCCTTTTCAAAATCACAACAACTTTAGTATTTTAATCAAGTGACTCATCTGTGATTAATATAATTTATTTCCTTCATCATGATGTTTTTTCTAGACTTTCTGCAATAATGAAACACTTTGGGAAAAAAGTCATTAAAACAACTATATATAAATACCCTTAACCACATTCTCCTTAAATTCTTATGTTGGATTTTGTTATTAATCATAAATAAGCATTATACAAATTATTGAAAGCCATTCTATTCATTGTGTATTGATATTTTAATACTTTTCTGATTATATGTCACAAGAAAAGCATTCCTTCCACAGCACCATTAATATGTAAATTATTGAAAAGTCATAAACTTCTTTTGTAAGTGAACCAGAAAATGCAATAAGATAGTAAAAAATTATACTACATTGAGGACTGCTTTATTAAGTGAACTTTATAGGTTTTTTTTTAAATGTATCTTTTATTTGAGCATCTGAACAAATGAATGATACTTAGGATGTCACTTGATTACAAAATAAGTTGATCTTAAATTTCTAATCATTTTATTTTGACTGTTTAAAACAACCTTTGTGTCCTAATGAAATTATCAAAATATGCCAGAAAGAAATACATAAAGATCAGCAGTTATATAGGGAGAAATTGAGATACCAGCTTTTGTCTGATTGTCCTTGAAATGAAAAGCAGCTAAGAAGTATGGTTTAGGGTAGATGAATATGCTAACTAAAAGATACCCCCAAATATAAAGTTAAAAGTAACATCAGATAACTAGGGGAAAACATGACAATATGAGAGACAATATAAGCCTCCTATTAAAATCGTCCAAGAGATTACACATATGTATAAGGATCAAGTATAACCTCAAAAGAAAGTGAACTTATTTTAATTATCATTAAAAAGTATGACCTCACCAATTTCAAGGTACTCTAAGAGTAGGGAGCCTGTGTCATTAGGAGGAGGTAGTCTGCATCATAACTACAAATATGTCAAGAGACACAGAGTTCTACAGAGCCTTACGGAGACTCCCCAGAAAAGGGGATGCCCCAATTGTTAATACACATATCTAATGCTACACGATACAACTCATATTCCTGCCCCCCAGAGCTAAAGTCTATCCAATTAATTAAATGGATGACTATATGAAGTAGTAGGTAAGATTAAGATAGGTAAAGCAAGGATGGGAATATAGCTTACTAGAAGTGTTCCTAGCAAGTATGAGCCCCTCATTAGATTCTCAGCTTAAAAAGTGGGGGGGGGGGATACTAAGATAAACAAAGCATACGATTCTATGCTATGGGTACCCACTGGAGTGAGATTGATTTTAGTCTAAAAATATGGTTCATTATCCCCATAAATGATTCACTAAGCCAAGTAAGGAATTCTTATCAGTTCACTTTCAATATAATCTTACAGATAAGGCAAGAAGAGACTCTGAGAATCTTATAAATAGTTCTGATTGTAAATTGGAAACGTGGCATTTGAATTTTTAAGGATCAGTGTGTAACAGCATAGACTGCATGGCTGCTTACGAAACACGAACTTGACTCTCAGCATGTTGATCAACCAAGTTTGTGAGCCTCCAAGATCTTTCTCCATCACATTGTGGAGAATAATGAATTCACAAAGATAGTATTCTTAAAATAATCTATATAACCTGAATGACTCATAACCTAATTCATGGGTTTATATCTTTTATCTTCAAGTGCAACACACACATAAAGGTAGAGCCAGGGCATGATATTTTAATCAGCATCCTCTATTGCTAACCCTATAGGAAAAGAAAGTAGCACTGCTAACAAATTCAAAATGTCAGGAAATTTTAATGGAGGACAGGAGCAGGGAGGTCAGCAGCACAAGAATAGAGGAAATAATACAGGCAAGAATAAGAAAAGGGCTGGGATTGAGGATAGAGCTCATGTAACATATAACATAGATTAGTATATTATTATTTAAAGTGTCGAGTACATACTTAGTGTGTGTATAGCTCTGAGTTCTATCCCCAGCACTTTCGTACCACTACCAGTGGGGATGGCCAGTCTAGAAAACACAAAGGTTAGCATGAACTTAGGAGAAGTTCAATGATTACTACTTGCTTGTGCACGCACCCAAAGCATTCCTGAATGAGTATGGTAGGTTCAGTTAGAATGGATAATTTAAATTTCTAATTAGGAAGAGTAAAGGCAATAAGGAAATAAAAAATTAAAGGTAAAAAAGGCACCAATTCCAGAAAGTTTTATAGATTTTGAAAATAAATCATGAAGTAATTTGTAGAATATGCAAATGTATTTTAGAGCAGAAAAAAATGTTTAGATTGTCATGCACATAGCATAACTAAAATGTAATAAAAACAAAATAATAAAAGAGAAAAAGAAATTATCTCATTTGTGAAGTTGAAGGAAATTTTTCATCTGAAATATTAACATTACCATATTCTCAATTAATATACTTTAAATAATAATATATTAATCTATGTTATATGTAAAATGAATATAATGAGGTAATAGTACAATGAACATGTTTCTTGAATACAAACATATTGGCTTAGTAAATATATTATTATATTTTTTAATCTTAAAATCTAAACTTTTGAGGACTGTTGATCTAAAATGTAGGAGTTAAGTTGGAAATTTTTGCTAATCATCTGCATATACCATTAAAGAACATGCATGAATAAAGCCCAACACATAGTTAAGGCAGAGCTCAGAGACAGAAGGAACGGATCTGTAGGTCAATAGAGAACCTGAATGGAGGCCTGTCTAAAACCAACAAATCTGTAGGTTTTTCAGATACATAAGCCAATATGTTCTGTTTGGTTTGAGTCCATTTCAACTAAATCAATCATTTCTTGCCGAAATAGGATAAAACAATTTAAGAAAGAGGGAAAAATCACACATTTGTTCATATGAAACACAAATATGTATTCAGAAAATATATTTTTCAGAAAGTATTCTTTTTCTGGAGTTACAGAAAAATGTATTTTTATGACAGTACTTGGGAGAGAACGGAAAGAAATGAAAGTGACTTAATTAAGACTCTGGATTCAGACATCCAGCACCAGGCAATCCATTATTCTATAACACAGAGGTAGATGCCCAAAGCATAAGACTACACATTAGTGTTCCTATGAATTGAAGTCTGTGACACAAACAGTTGACTTTTGATAGCCCCAAACTGTTAATCAGGTGAAACAGTATCTGAATTTATTTATGCAATCATACATGAGAATTAAAAGAAAGGTTTTTTGTGAAATATTATGTTCAGAATTATGAAAGATGAGTTACAATAATTTACTTTAAAAATTACTTTTAAAGGGGGAAGGGAAGGACAGCAAAATAAAACAGACATTATTATTGCTGTGAGTATATACATAAATGCATGACCAATGTAATTCTACAATTATACACTCAGAAAAATGAAAAATTATATCCCATCTGATTCAAATGTATGATATGTCAAGATTACTATACTGTCATGTGTATAGTAAATTAATTAAAACAAATAGTAAATTATAATATAGTAAATTAATTAAAACAAATAAAAAATTACTTTTAAATTTTAATATGGGCAAGGTAACTGAAAAGATAATACTGTAAAAAGAAACACACATACACAGACACACATATAAATCTATTACAAAGCCTAAACTTGCCTTGCTTTACAACTATAAATTCTTGGCTTACTTAAAACATATAAACAAATGGTAATCACAGATGATATTTCATAAGCATGCCTTGTACTGGAAAAAACAAAGTACCAGCCACTCCTGCTCAAAGGGTTGGCTCTATATCCAAAGACTGGCATGTGAATATGTATTTGTATGGCTCAAGTGAAAACACTGAATTTTACAGTGCTCAGGGTAATTAACATTTTTTCAAATTTTTATTCCAAGTATGAATCAGACTTAAGAAGCTTTCAACTGTAACATATATTAAGACACTTAAGTACTGCTTCTATCCAAATTTTCCCACACTAAAAAAGTCTTATAATTTAGTAAATGAAGTCCTAAAGAGGAATGAATTTTCCTAAATCACAAATTTAGAAGCAAAAGAACTTCAGTCTTACTCCTAAGAACAAAGTATAGCCTGCCGGGTAATGATAATATAGTGGAATAAACTTTTATAAAATATAGTAGAACAAAGACTTAATTTTAAACATGTAGGAAAAACACAGAATGTGTTCTTTCTTCCTATTTAAAATTATTAATGTTCTTTGGAGCTGAGGTTTGTGGCTCAGTGGTACAGCACTCACCTAGCATGTACAAGGCTCTGGGTTCTATCCTCAGCACCACTTTAAATAAATAAATAAATAAAATAAAAATATTGTGTCCAACTACAACTAAAAAATAAATATTTAAACTATTTTAAATATATTATATTTTAAAAGTTATTAATGTTATTATACTTCAAATATTTCATAAATTTTCTTAGTATTTCAAGAGTACCTAATTAAAATTGCTCACCATTTTTTTACTTTATTTTACCACTGTCTATATAATAAAGTCCTAATGTCCATAACATTTTACAATGTGTTACAGCAATGATGAGTTTAATAACAATGTACAGGTCAATTTGAAATAAATTGAAAATAAATATACCATACATTCCACTTAATTTTATTAGTCTTGCTTCCTAACTTGCAACCCAGTATGCTATTTTTAAAAATAGAAAACTTTCTCTTACATTTCAGCAATTAAAACAAAAGCAATTTAAAAGTAAGCAGAGTTATACCAGTCAGTGTTCTGATCAAGAGAGAAAAGATCCTGGTTTCAATAATCTAAATGCTTTCACTTGGCATTTTGTCAGACTCATTTTTTCTTATTAAAAATGGGGATGAAATAACATTACATCTTCTCTCTACATGTAGAATAACTTTTAAATGAATTACAGGCACAAAAGTTAGATAAGCTAACTGGCAAACATACAAAATGACAAAAGAAATCATTCTGAGTCCATTCCCATCAAATTCTACTATGTCAAGGAGGGCATAGAACTATAGACTTAAGACTAACACATATCTTTATTCTAAGTCCTGCAAGTATCTGCTTAAGGGTCACACATCATTTTTTTATGATCCTAAACCATTTAAAACTGAAGGTAATAAAAACTCTCAGATGCCTACAAACTTCATTTGCATATAGTACAATGCTATCATTTTTTTAAAGATTTTTTAGATGTTGATGGACCTTTATTTTATTCATTTATTTATATGCAGTGCTGAGAATAGAACCCAGTACCTCACACATGCTAGGCAAGTGCTCTACCACTGAGCCACAACCCCACCACTATAATTTTTAAAATGCTTTCATATTCAAATCTGAGAAACATAATTCTTATCTCATCAGGCTCTTAATTGCACTAATATCTGCAATCAATTTAAATTCTTCAAAATAGTTCTTCACAGTGCTTGAAGTGAGTTCATGCTGGGAGAGATTTAACCCACTAATTTGTAGATACACACAGGCAGATGAGACCTATTTTTCCAAGGTGGAAACAGTGAAGGGCACTCTGAGTATTTCAATGCAAAGGATGCATCCTGCATAACTTCTTAAGGCAACATGAGGAGATGACAGCGCTGTACAAACATAGCATAGACATTAAGGCTAAAACAAGCATTTTTTGCATCTATTTATAGGTCATGAACCATTAAGAGGTTTGATGAAAGTTTACAGATGAAATAAACAGCAAAACGTACAGCTGTCAATTAAGTTATATAGAAAAATGTCATTCCTTAAAATTGCATCATCTTTGCCCCTGAAAAAGGGATGGGGGATGCTAATAACTCTAAATTATTTTTATAACCAAAGATATAAACTGGCATAAAATAAGAGAATACTAGACTTAAAATCAGAATACTGGAGGACCTGGGTAAGTGTCATAACAGTAGAGTTTTGGAAACTCTCTGGATCCTCACAAAAAGAGACAAAAATTACTAAATAACAAAAATCAAAAAGCCAGCAATATTGAATGGCAAAAGTATCCTCTCCACAATCCTCAAAAGATAAGCAGTGGAACACAAAACCATGAGCAGACAAAAGACATGCACAATTTAAACATCTATGTGGGGAAAAACAGGGAAACCAACAAGGCATCTGACAAACAGGAAAAGAGAATTCCAGTTTCACTGGAAATCATGGTAGGCCAATTTGCAACCAAAAGGTGTGTGGCCAAAACAAAGGCGTGTGACCTACTGAAACTACAGATGAGGGGAGGAGGCCAGGGAAGTCTACGTCTGATGAACCCCCAGCATTGTAGAACGGTGAGGAAAAAGTGCTGAGAATGTAATCAAAACTGAGAACATGCCTATAGAAAATAAAAGACATCTCAAAGACAAATCCATAAACCAAACTGTAGTTTACAAAAGAAAGTGAGGAATTGACTACTTAATACCACAAGTGGTCATGGAGCACCCACTTGCATGGAACTGCACCTAATAGATCTGCATGTCCTTAAGGAAATGGCATTGCAAAGAGTGAACTTCACCTTTTACATAAGGAACAAGGGAGCAACAGAGAGAAAAAAAAAAAACATTTATCAAAGTATAAAGGTACAAGAGTTTTAGAATAGAGTTTTATTTTCAGTCTATGGAGAAGAGGGCCAAAAGAAGAAAACTTCATAAGGCAATGGGACTTAACTTCTGGGAGTCATAAAGACCTTGGGAAATGTTCTAGGAGCTTTTCCCTAGAAACTGTGTCCATATGATGTTACAAGTTTAGAGGAATTAAGTAGCTCCTGAGTAAGTGAAAAACTGAGCTGCAGAAGTTTAGTAAAGAGACACAGTGAGAAAGTCAACAATTTTCCCATTTATTAGGGTTTTTTTGCTCAAAATTATCATGTTGTGTCTCCATTGTCTTTGGTCAGGTTCTCTAGAGGCAGAAGCTGAGACAAGGACAGGCTAAGGTGATTCGTGGAAGGGATGGTCTCAAGAAATAAGGGTCACATCCCAATTAACATTTTTTGCAACCCACATATTTTCCCTCCCTGATATGCACTGGGAAACCTGAGATTGACATATTTCTGGTTAACCTAGCTAAATCTGTACCTGGATATTTCCTGCCTTTTGTTTCATACTACCTTCTCCTCTAAAAGCTTTTCTTGCCTCTGACCCCCTTTCGGAAATTGATGACAGAAAGTTCTCCACTTCTTCCTCAAAACTAGCTTTGAATGAACCTACTTTCCTGCCAACCTGCCTCCAGAGTGTTAGTGCAGGGATGAGTAGGAAAGACCTCCCTCTGGAAACAGTAACACATTACCTACTCCTGACCATGATACACTGAGAAGGGTCTCTACAGTATTCTTCCAAAAAATATATCTCAATCTAATCATGAGGGAAGAAGGAATAATAATAATAATAAAAGTAAAAACCCAAATTGAGGGCTCTTTGCAAAATAACCAGGAGTCTCAAGGTCATAAAAGAGAAATTGTCCTTGATTGGAGGTGACAAAGGAGACATGATGACTAAATGCAAAGTGTGGTCTGGACTGGAACCTGGAATATCAAATGATGTGACTGGAAATAAAGTCTATGGTTTAGTTAGTAGTATTGTATCTATTTTCCTTTCTTAGTTTTAATCATTGCCATAATGTTATATAAATTGTTGACCTTAGGAAAAGTCAAATGATGGGTACAGAAGAACTCTCTATTTTTATAACTTTTGTAAGTCTAAAATACTTGTGGAGTAAGCATTGTTTAAAAAGATGAAATTAAAATATTTTGAACAATTTTATGAATAATTTGAGAAATAATAAAAATGGAACACCCCTCTCATTAAAAAAAATATTTTTCAAGTCTTCAAAATTCACAAAACATGTTTTTAAAGTTAATGCTACAGTAAACCACAGTGAATGATTGGATTAAGAGGAGTGAAAGGGAAAAAACACTCTGAAGACAAACCCAAGGCTACTGAGACCAAGAATGCAAACATGGGCAACAGAATTCTATTTCAAACTTATAGGCCAGGCATCTTGAGAATTTCCCAAACATAAGGTCCTTGATTGCTTCCATTTCATCCCATCCTCATCCAACCTTACCTTGTGAACTGTCCTCACCTATTCTGCCAGTGACTTTTTCCAAAGACTACTAGTATTTTATGATCTTAAATAATGGTTAAATGGTTGAACCCACCAATGTGCTAAATTTATAGGTATTATTTATAGGTATAATCCTCACCAATAAATAATTGAGATATCCCCTTCTCTATTAATGAGAGAAACTTCAAGGGAAATCTTTAAGTTAACCATGGTCCTATAGCTTAGATTTCAACTCTGATCTATCAACTCTCCCCATTATTCCATATTTTCTGTCTCCATTATCATTGAATCCCATTTTTCTGGAGAGCTAATGTAATGGGACTGAACACAGGCTGCCAAAACCTGTGCTAATTCTTGATGCCAGGTGCTTTGGTACCACCACAAAGACTCTTCAGACAGTGTCATTGACACAAGTCAAGCCAAGCTAAAAACCAATCAGTTTTACGGGGTGTTCGGGCTGAACTGTTTTTGAACTTCTAGAACATCTACAGAATAGAATGTGTTAAACATTAGGAAGTAAACCTAATTTTTGTTCTAATGAGGTTTTTCCAACAAACTACATCAAATAGTTTACTGATGTTTGAAGATGCATAGATATCAGTCTACAAAGCTAACTGCTCATTCAAAATTGTTTGAATTTCACAATTTCTACTTCCTTCAAAGAACCCAACAATCAAAAGGGTAAAACTATCAAAAGTAGAAATATATTTAAAAAGCATGATCAATGAGTCTTTGAAATGTTTATCATGGCTACCTTAAGCTATTTTATATATATATATATATATATATATATATATATATATATATATACACACACACACATACACACACACACACATACACATACATACACACAGGATATAAACCTGTGCCACTCATTATTATGGCCTTCAGTTCCTTATTTGCATATGTATGTAGTGGCTATCACATTGGTCAAAGCATACTTTCTTTATCACAGAAGTTCCATTGGGCACTTAGTATAACCAGTAATGAAAGCTGACACCTAAAAGTCTCAATTTAAAAGGACAGTAAGTCACATTGGTGACTAATCATTCAAGTAGTGGAACTGAAACCTAAAAGAGAACTCTACATTAACCCTAAAAATGCACATCATAACTTTAAACCACAGTTATCCCACAGTAGAACAGTTGTAAAGTCAAAGAAGAGATCACCAGATTCTCAATAATATTCAAATTCTGAGACTTCAAAACACAAAGCCTGGGGCTAGCAGAATGAAAACTACAGAAGCAACAAAGCCCAGCCCTAGCTCAACTAGATAAATACTCAATTGATTCTATCTTCCTCCCCAGCCCCAGCTGCCCTGCTCTAACAGCCTAAAAAAAGAAAGGCATGACTTTTAGAGGGCCAGGAAGAGAGAATAAGTACTTACTTAAGTTATGCTAGTACTTAAATAAAATATCTACTGTAGAAATATTGCTAGACACACAATAGAGTTTGAGAGTGTGACCCATTGTCAAAAAAGGTAACCCTAGAGAGGGCCTAGATATTAGAATTGCCAGACATTTAGTTTAAAATAAGATAATAAAGGGCTAGATACATAAATTAAGAAGTGGATTGGACAGAACATGAAAGATGAGGAATTCAGTTCAGCAGTAAATTCACAAACACTGTTTTGTAAAAATCCATTACAAATAAGCAATATATCAGGAGTGAAGATTTCATTGAACAGATCTTAACAGCAATCTGGACATAGCTAAGGAAAGAATCTGTGAACCTAAACACGCATAAATAGAAAGTACTAAAACTAAAACCAAAGATGAAAAGCATAGGGAAGCAGGAAAAAAAAAAAAAAAGAACAACCAAGATCTAAAAGACAATATAGAATGTCATAATGCAAGTGTAATTGGGGTCCATGGGCAAAAAAATAGTGAGACTGCTGTGTAAAAATGTTTATATCTCAATTCAAGCAGCTCAGGAAAACGCAAAAAGGACACAAAAGATAAATCTAATCACTTAAGCATTCCAAACTGCTAAAAATTAAAAATAAAGAACCATCCATAGCAGTGCAGCCAGAGAAATAAATTATACAGGAGAAAAGTGATACAATATGACAACTAATTTCTCAGCAGAAACAATGACAACAGTGCTAAAAGAAAAGGAATGGCATCTTTAAATCTGAAGGAAAAATACTTTTATTTTTGGATTCTGGATCAAGTGAAGATATCTTTCATAATTAAAAGCAAAGTAATGACATTTTCAGAGAGATCAAAACATAGCAAATATGTCTTCAGCATACCTGTACTATAAAAAGTGTTAAAGTGGTTTTTGTTTTTTTTTTTTTTTTACAGGAAGAATTGCTATTTTTATTATTTTTTTGAATTTTCTTTTTTTTATTTTTTTTTATTGTTGGTTGTTCAAAACATTACATAGTTTTTGATATATCATATTTCACATTTTGATTCCAGTGGGTTATGAACTCCCATTTTACCCTGTATATAGCTTGCAGAATCACATCAGTTACACTTCCATTGATTTACATATTGATATACTCATGTCTGTTGTATTCTGCTGCCTTTCCTATCCTCTACTATCCCCCCTCCCCTCCCCTCCCCTCCCCTCTTCTCTCTCTACCCCCACTACTGTAATTCATTCCTCCCCCTTGTATTATTTTTCCCTTTTCCCTCACTTCCTCTTGTATGTAATTTTGTATAACCCTGAGGGTCTCCTTCCATTTCCATGCAATTTCCCTTCTCTCTCCCTTTCCCTCCCACCTCTTCTCCTTGTTTAATGATGGTCTTCTTCTCGTGCTCTTCTTCCCTAGTCTGTTCTTAGTTACTCTCCTTATATCAAAGAAGACATTTGGCATTTGTTTTTTAGGGCTTGGCTAGCTTCACTTAGCATAATCTGCTCTAATGCCATCCATTTCCCTCCAAATTCTATGATTTTGTCATTTCTTAATGCAGAGTAATACTCCATTGTGTATAAATGCCACATTTTTTTTTATCCATTCATCTATTGAAGGGCATCTAGGTTGGTTCCACAGTCTTGCTATTGTGAATTGTGCTTCTATGAACATCGATGTAGCAGTGTCCCTGTAGCATGCTCTTTTTAGGTCTTTAGGGAATAGACCGAGAAGGGGGATAGCTGGGTCAAATGGTGGTTCCATTCCCAGCTTTCCAAGAAATCTCCATACTGCTTTCCAAATTGGCTGCACCAATTTGCAGTCCCACCAACAATGTACAAGTGTACCCTTTTCCCCACATCCTCGCCAGCACTTATTGTTGTTTGACTTCATAATGGCTGCCAATCTTACTGGAGTGAGATGGTATCTTAGGGTGGTTTTGATTTGCATTTCTCTGACTGCTAGAGATGGTGAGCATTTTTTCATGTACTTGTTGATTGATTGTATGTCCTCCTCTGAGAAGTGTCTGTTCAAGTCCTTGGCCCATTTGTTGATGGGGTTATTTGTTATCTTATTGTCTAATTTTCTGAGTTCTTTATATACTCTGGATATTAGGGCTCTATCTGATGTGTGAGGAGTAAAGATTTGTTCCCATGATGTAGGCTCCCTATTTACCTCTCTTATTGTTTCTTTTGCTGAGAAAAAACTTTTTAGTTTGAGTAAGTCCCATTTGTTGATTTAAAGTGGTTTTTTAGGCTAAAGAGAAATTATACTACATGGTATACCACACCTATGAAAAGAAATGAAGAGCAATGGAGAATGAACTAGATGTTGGTGATATTAGGATAAATAAGCTGCATAGGACTTACCTGTGTAACAATCAAGTAGACCAGCACATAGGCAATAATTATATGGCTATATGAAAATGTAGCAAGAGTATGCAGAATGTATTAAAATAGAAAAAAGTGGTATCTGACTCAAATGACATAAACATCTTCACTTTGAAATAACCCAGACACAAAACTGTCTTCACATAAATGTATGTCCAAAAGGTACTGTCCCTATGTACATCTGTAAACTCACTCTTGATTTCTGCCTTAAAAAAAAAAAATTGTGCAATTTGGTACAAGAAAGATAAGGTATGGCATTTATGAGCAATTTACTTTTAGTATGTCTCAAATACAGAAAGCAGATTTTCTTTCATAATTAAAATACAGCCTCATGGTTTCCCAACTCATGCTGCACATCTCATCTGGAAACCAGGCTGGGTCTGTTATATATGGAAAAGAATGACAACTTATGACCAGACCACATTCTCATACGGAAAGAATGTGTCCGTTATTGGGTTCTTCTCTGGAGACAACAAATAGACCAGGAGTTACTAAAACTGGAGGGAAAAAAGAAAGCAACTCCTAACTATGAACAGGACTTGACATTATGAATTGCCTCTCTGGCATATACCTGCAGCAAGAAAAGACACGGTCAGTTAAATGAAAGGTAAATAAATGAAATTCATCTGGTGGATATGAATGCCTCCTGAGATCCTATAACCCAGCAGAGTACAGAGACATATGCCCTCTGCATATACAGTGTGCAACTACCGCCATGACCCACTGAGTACAATTCTTGCCAGAATAAATGCCATTATCAGTATGCTTCAGGATATTCCTCAATTTGATCGTTGTGTGTATGTGTGTGGTGTGTGGGAGAGAGATAGGAGAAAACACTTCCAAAAAGGCACCGTCCTGCGTACGAACTCCTTCCTCTGGTAACAATTAGGCTCTTCGAGGAAGTTCAGTGTAATTCTTTAAATGAAAGGTTTCCTGTTTAAAACTTTTCAAAGGAGCAGCCCACCTTGAAGATTCTCCCTGGGGAACAAACTATTTTGTATTTAACTTAGAAAAGAGTAGAGGAATGAAAAATGAACTGTCTTTATTTATGCTCCAAGGAATATTAGGGCTCAGAGGACTTTTCTAGTTTTATGAGAATTTGTACTACTGATTTTTATATATTCCTGTTTTTGAGATGAACAGATCTCTAGGGAGACTGAGTTATAATGGCATTTCACTGTGATCCCTCTCGAGCTCAAGCCTGTTTTTAACCTGGCGACGACGACCTGTCTCTTCCGTTTACCGTCCTGTGAAATGTCAGCTCGGAGTTTCCCAGAAGTCGTGTGTTTACGATGAGAGTGCTTCTCCTTGGTGTGACAGCTGTTCCCCCTGGATGTTGGTGTATGTGCTCAGTTCAGAGCAGCTAACCCTGTGTTCTGTTCCGTATATGCTCTCCTAACTGTTGATTGTACTATTGATTTTTTTGTTGTTGTTATCTTGCTTGAAGATTGATTCATACTTTTTAATTTGATAGAAATAAAGTTTTTTTCTGCTTAAAAAAAAAAAAAAAAACTGGGAGACAAGAATGGGACCTGTTCCTTTATCTATCTTTGAGTCAATACTCTAGTGCCATCACCTCTGTACAGCTAACAACAATTCCTGAGCATAGAAACTACCCTGACTCCTTTTCACACACACAAAGTGAAACTTGACTGATATGCGAAACTTTTATTGAAGTGAAATTAAGCAAATAATCATTAATACAACATCAATATCATAAATGAAAATATGTCAATAAAATAGTCAGGCTGAAGCACTTAAGCTACTGTCTAAATGCTTAACCTAATGGTTACATCAGAGATAGATTTGTAAAATTTTAGTTTTCAACAATAGCAAAAAAAAAAACTCCACTTTATAAAGAAAAATCTCTAAAAGTTAAATAACTTTTAGAAAATAACAATAGCTAACATGTACTGAACCCTTTCTGTATGTCAAGTGCCAGCTAAAAGATTGAAATGCAGCATTCAGGTGAATAGATTTGTTGACCCCTTAGAAAGAAGTAACTGCATTTCTAAATAAAGGACAAGCTCAAAACCATTTTCTTACATGAAAATTCCATAGTAGTTTCCAGAATAGCACAAAGATAAAGAATCAATCCTTCATATTTTTAGCAGTAAAACCACATCTCTGTCTTCATTTTGTATCTGCTTTCTTTATTAAACTTTAGACAAGCTCAGCTCTGCCTGTAGGCTTGTTAACCCATTTTGACCTTTCATTACAGATGTAAAATATCCCAGAAAAATTTATCGTACATAATACATAATATATAATTATATAGTTGTATTATAATACCAAAAATATAGTAATGTCATAATATAACAATTGCAATATAATATTAATCTATAACATATATGCATATATCCAGATCATGATTTCTAACCTATTTGAATGCACCTGTGTTAATTAAGACCTGAAAACTTGGGTCTTACCAGGTTAACTATTTAAGAAATGTTCATCTAAAAATAAGCAATACAAGGCTTATTAGATCTAAATTTACCTAACCTATCTTGTCCACTTGAAGACTGAGGCAGCACTTGCAGCATTCTGTTTCAGACCCCTGGAGTGGGGCCTAGTAGTCCTCAGTCAATGCTCTGTATCTTTCAGGAATAGTGGGAGGCTGAAACATCACCCCATGATGAGACTGCCGGAAGCAGGAGCAATCATCTCATGGGGAGTGAACTGCCCTCTTCAGGGACCATGGGTGACACAAATATTCTAAGCAACAAGTGAAAGTTGCCCCTTTTATCCAGTGATAAAAGACTTCTCCAGAGCTACCTGGAAAAAACAGAACTGAATGACCACCAGAGCAGGGTTTGACTGCTTAATCATGCAATGCAAATCACTTGCCTGTCCCACACCTGACTTCAATCATGCCAGCAACCAGAAGATTCTGGGTCTCTTTTTGACTTCCCAGTGTGGCCATATGAAATAAAGTTTCCTTTCCTGCTTTTCACCATCACCTTTTCTGTTTGGGTTTAGGGGAAAGGGGCCAAATCTGCATCTTTTGGAACCCCAGAATCAGTCCTCTGGCATACAATTCCAGTGCATTTAAAGTCCCAGTCAAGGCTTTAGTTGACTATAACTACATATTGATTGCAACCTCATGAAAAACCTGAAGCCAGAACCATTCAGCTAAGCAATGACCAAATTCCTGACACACAAAGGTTATATGAGAAAGTAAATGTTGTTGTTTTAAGTCGTTAAGTTTTAGGGTAATTTGTTTCACACCAATAGATATTATATAGTCACGGTTCTATATTCAGCCCACCTAACTACCCAGCAGAAACCTAGCAGTCAGCCAATTGATAAGTTAAGGTAGAAATGAATAATTACTAAATAATAAAAATACATGAAATCGGGCTGGGGTTGTGGCTCAGTGGTACAGCACTTGCCTCACATGTGTAAGGCACTGGGTTTGATCTTCAGCACCACATAAAGATAAATAAATAAAATAAATATATTTTTAAAATAAATACATAAAATTTTTAAAAATACATGAAATACAGTGCTTTTATCTGCAGATGTGGCACCATTTGAGAGGAAAATACATGATAATAAGTTAAAATGAAGAGAGGCTTAGAGATGAGGCATGTCAGAGGAGCCTCAATGTAAATTTCTGACCATGGAAATAGACAGGGAAATGTTTCCCCAGTGAGCAAACTCCTGGGGTGGGGGGGTGGGTAACTGGTGCCCTGATTCCCACAATTGGAATGCCCAGCAGTTTCCCCCTGAGGCTATTAAGATAACTATATCTCAGTTAGCTAGCACTCAGGGTTAAAGAAATGTTAATTAGAATATAGTCATGGTAGCAGGAGGTATGTGTTCTTTGAGTTAATAAACTCCCAGGCAGGGAGGAGCGAACACTTCACTTTTGTACTTCCTCACTTCCTCACTTCACTCCTCTCCGCTCTACCTGTCTGCCCACTTGTATCCTGTGTCTGTGTCTATTTTTGTGCACCCCCTCACAGGTATTCCTCCACAGGTGCTCCTTTACACCTCAATGTAGAAAATTATAAGAAATGGTGCATGCTAACAGCCAAGCACTATGCCTGCCTGATCCATGGTCTTTACTAAATGCTAGTGGCATCATTGTTACAGAGACAGACCATAGTAGAAAGAAAAATTGGCCACTGTTTCAGTGTGATAAGCTACCTATCCCCAGTCTTATCACACAATAACAATTCCTACCCCACCAACTACTGCACACGCCAATATTCTTCAACTTTACAAGAGGGTTTCTTCACATCTTATTTTGTATTTCAGTGAAATTAATTAAAAGTTTCTAAGTCAGAAGCTTCTTTTAAAAAGAAAATTGACTGCCTCCTCCAAAAAAATTACTTAATTTACTTACCATATTTTGTTCACATCTAGCTTTACATGGTATTCTAATATTACTAAAAGAAAACATTCTTAATTTTGCTTTTAAAAATGTTCTGTAATATCTTGAAAATAAAATGTGCAACATATTCTACAGATAGCTGCCACATGGTACAGCTGCCTGTGGGGGTTCCTACAGAGGGAAGAACTGGGGGCTCTTTCCAACAATCAGCACCACCTTGCCAGCCATGAGTGAGCCACCGTGGAAATGGATCCTCTCCTACATCAGGGATTCAGAGGGTTGCAGCCTGAGCCACATCTTGATCATTATCTTATTTAAAAAACTCAAGAATGTCACCATCTTGTTATTTTTATGTATCTGATTCAAGGAACTGTGAGTCATCATTTGAAACCATTAAGTTTCAAGAAAATCTGTCATATAGCAATATAATTCATATGTACCTCCTCACAGAGTAAGACTTTTGATTGCCCAAAATAAAAATATAATTACAAAAAATCCAAAGTAAAATGAAGTTATCAAATTAATAAAGTTTAATATACTCATTGATGTTCTTCACTGCTCCACTAAAACAAAGGGTAAATGAAAGTCTAACATGTTGAATATAAACCATATTTTGAAATATCTTTGATTACTAATGTGCTTTGAAAACATTTGATTTCTGCTGGCAGTAAAGTTGCAGGTCAAATACTATTACGGCTTGTTCTTTTGTTTTGATACACTGATGGAAAGTATAGACTGAAAGAATTTATGACCACCAGTCAAGGACTACAATGAATACTAAAAGATAAACTTCCCACAGAGGAAACCAAAATTAGACTGCAAATCTCCCAAATAGATGAAGATCACTAGAAGACCAATCATCTAAATGAAAATCAAGATACAATTAAATATACAATATAAGTCAAAACGGCAGGAAACTAAAAATACATGTTCACAATAACACTGAATATAAATGACATCAACTCCCCAATTAAAACACATAAGGGGTCTGAAGTTGTGTCTCAGTGGTAGATCACTTGCCTAGCACATGCGAAGCACTGGGTTCAAATTCTCGGCACCACATAAATAAATAAATAAAGCTATTTTAAAGAAACACAGCTGTGGCTGTGGCTCAGTGGTGGAGTGTTTGCCTAGCACATGTGAGGCACTGGGTTCAATCCTTAGCATCACACACAAAAATAAGTAGAATAAAATTATTGTGTCCATCTACAAATAGAAATATTTTCTAAAAATACATAGGACCAAAAAACAATGAAACTATATGCTCTTTGCATGAGAAGCATCTCATAGGCAACAATACCCACAGAATGAAAGCAAAAGAATGGAGGGAAAATCCACTCAAAGAGAGCCCCAAAATAAGCAGGAGTAGTTATTATCATTGTTGCTGAAACAGCTTTCAAGCAATAAATAATAGAGAAAAAGAAGGCCACTACATATGATTTTAAAAATTACACATAATAAATATACATGCCCTAAGTATCAGTGCACCTTATTACCTTTTAAAAAAAAAGACTTCATAATAACTCCCAGAGACACTGCCATACAATAACACTAGGAGATTTTAAAATAAAATGGATAAAATCCAATGCATCCTATCAGATAATAGTTAAATAAAACTATAAGTAAACAAAAAAAGAAACCACATAAAACATGGAGATTGAAAATACTTGTTTTTAAAAAATGGATCAAAAAAGCAATAAGAAATAAAGAAATCCTTTAAAACAAATGATAACAAAAAAATAAAAAATCAAAAATTGCTGGGAGTATATAAAAATAGTCCTAAAAGGAAAATTTATAGCAATCTACTGAAAAGGAAATTAGGGACACTCTCCCATTCACAACAATCTCAAAAAAAAAATTGAAAAATCTCTAACAAAGCTACCCCCCTTTGACTAAGCTGACCATTTCTTACTTTTCATTTCAGTGCACTTTGCCTCACACAACTGTGTTAACAAAATCCAAAGATAAGAGCAAATCCACATATTGGTGGACTTTGCTTTTATGTAAATGGCATCCATAAAATAGACTGACATCTTCACACCTGATGGATTTTGAGTGGGGAGGCTACATGGTAGATAGGAGGCACCCAGCCACTGCTACCGGCAGGCCCACACCTGCTCACTGGTCCACCTCTTCCTTCCCTGCATACAGTACCATGAAAAGAATAACAGAACATGATGATCTCCCATGCCTTCTCAGATATCATTTCTGCAAAGTTACCACTCCTGTGTCCACAAACCAAAGGGATTCCTTCTGGTCAAGGTCACCAACTAAAAGTAAGTCATGTCTACCCTAGCCCAGTTGGAGAGTCTCCATCCACATTGGTCAAGGTGAGCAAGTTGTCAGCACTGAGCTAAAAAAAAAAAAAAAAAAAAAAATGAATGCTCTACACTGGCTCAAGGCAAGTGACCATGTTCACTAGCTCAAGGCTAGTGAGTCCCTGTATATTCTGGTTAAAGGCCAGTGAGTCTCCATCTGCAATGGAGAAAGAGGAATAGTGGTCCAGGCCTTGGAAAAGATAGCATGAGGGCTCCTGCCTTCACTATGAGGCCCCTCCTTTTTTTATCAGCCTATTTTTAATCTTTTTTAACAATAATTTATTATATAATTTGTTTAAAACAAATGTATTAAGAAACATCTCAGAAGAATGGGAGAAAGGACAAAGGAGCAGGGCAGGGGGGAGTGTCCCAGAGAGAACAGTCTCTGATATCTTTCACAGGTGAGGGCAGAGGAGACTCCTGATGTCCTAGTGGATCCAGAAGTGCTCTTGGCTGGAACCCTTGCAGAGAAACCTGAGGTAGTTTGCAAATCTTGCCCCTGGAACTGTTCAGAGACTATATGGCCCATGCCCATACCAGATGTCAGACTCCACAGAGCCCAAGGTCTGTCCACTGGTTTGTCTGGTTCAGCTCTCCCCTTCATTAGAACCACACTATTTATGAATCTGTCACATCTCTTCCCTCTTTCATGGGAATCACCTAACTGCTGACAAGTGGCATACAACAGCTCAGTTGTTGAACACAGGTAGCAGTCCTCCTTGTCAACCCTTTCCAGTGCTTTCTGTTGGTATAAGGTTGCCCACAATCAGGCTGGGAGGCTGAATCAAGTGTGGGGTTCTTACGGGCTGGAAGCAGAAATGAATGGCAGGCAGGCTAGCCCTTCTGATGGTCTTCTGCCCTGAGTGGCCTCCTGATGTTCACAGAACAAGAGGAAGGTATGAAGGGAATCCCACTGGGACTCCTCTTTGGAAGGACAGAGAAACTGGAAAGATCCACAGGACATGGAGGAGGTTGAACCCTTAGAGGCACAGGCTTCCTCTAGAATACACAGCCTGCCCCCTGGCTTTTCTGGTGCCAGACAATCAGGTACATAGTCATGACCATATTGAACTTTCTCTTAGCCAGAGACACCCAGGTCTTATATGGATCATAACCCATATCAAACAGGATTGTCATTATTTTCAGGTCTGGTTGTTTGGGGAGCACCTCAGTACAACAATGTGGTAAATACTGCTCACCCTGCATCAGCCATGGGTGCTGAAGGATTTGTTTCGCTGTGGGTCACTTCCTGGGGTCCAGGTCAGTAGTTGGTGAATGAACCTTCATGCTTCTACAAGAACATGGTGAAGGACACTGTATATTGCAAGCACAATCTATTTCATCAATTCCTGAATGGTGGATCCCATAAATGGGCGCCTTCCTGTCAACATAAAATACAGAATGACGCCCGTGCTCCAGATGTCCACTAGGGGGCGCTCATGCATTGCCTCAGGACTAATTCAGAGACAAGGTGTGAGAGTGCCCCAGAAGTCTTTGTGATTGTGCCCAGATGTAAACCCAATACTTCTGCCCTAGACTTCTTTCCCCTTCCTCTACTCTCTGAACTTCCTTAAGCTTGTACTCTCACTTTTCCACTATAGGAGAGAGAACCCAGTGTTACTGAGCATTTCCTATGTGACAGGTGCTTGCATACATTCTTGCCGTTCTCACAGAAAACCTTAAAGAAGAAAGTCTGAGCATCATCACTTTTTTTTTTTTAAACAGGCCATGAAATGCCCTAGGTCACATTACAGGAGACAAAAGTCGCTGAGTTTGATGTTGCCTTTGATATCCACCATTAAGTTCTCAGGCTTCAGGTCCCAGTGCATGATGCCTTTGTCATGGCAGTAGCCCATGGGTTTTTGTCCACAAGTACAAAAAAATCTGCTGGAAACATCTCCAGACCTTTTTCTTCTGCATGACAACCAGAAAAAAAAAAAAAAAAACATCAAGTAGCTGTCCCCCACCTGCATGCTCCATCATTTTGTGAGTATTTTTCTGGGTCTCAATGACATGAAATAACTAAATCACATTGGGATGCTCCAGGCTCCTCATCATATTTGGTTCAGAGAAGACTGGGAAGTTCTGTGCTACCTTCCTCCTGACTTTCACTGCCACCTATGTCCCAGTGAGGCAATGGCAGGCTAGTTTTGTCTAGACAAACCAGCCATGCCCAATGACCCTCAGGAACTCACAATGGTCCCTGAAGACTGCCTTCTTTCCAGAGCAGGGCCCCTGCAACACTACACTTGTTGACTACTCTGGCTATACATCTTAAGAAGGAACACCAACTAAGGATGTTAGCTAAAAAATAAATAAATAAATAGCAGAACCAACAACAAATCAAAAGCAAGACAAAATAAAAACCCAAATCAAAGAACCAATATCTGAAGACCACAGCCACAACTACCAATCACCAAACATGCTATTTGGGAGTCCAAAAGGTCACCACCAAGAATATTTTGTACTTGTGGACAAAAACCCAGCTGCAGCCACCTCTTATTTTATCTGCTCTTTCAAATTTTCTTTCCATGCCTCCTTGGGGCATCAGAGCAAGTAATGCCTGCCCATAACCCCCAGTGGTCATCTCCTCTTGGGCCTCCACAACTTGTCTATTTTCAGAATAGAAATAAGGAAGGACTCCGATTTATTTATTTATTTATTTATTTATTTATTTTTATTTATTTATTTTTTGCTTTTGTGGGTCATGGAGACTCATATTTAGCTGTTTAAAAATTAAACTTTATATGGAACTTCAATATACTTCTAATTTTCAGTCTAAAATTCTGTAGTAACTTTTTGCTTTGAAAGACTACAATGTGTCTATAACCAAAGTATTCAATTTCTTTTTCTTCCAACTTTGAATAATTGGTGTCAAAAGGATGGCAGCATTTTACTCACGTACTGATACTCTAACAAAACCCTCTAATCCCTAAGACACCATATAGCATGGTAATAATACCTGTGGGTGTAGAGGCATTCCACCTCTTTTGTTAGATTAATTCCCAGGATTTTTATTTCTTTGGATGCTATTGTGAATTCGATAGTTTTCCTATTTCCCGTTCAGTTGATTCATCATTGATGTATAGGAATATGAGTTATGGGTGTTTAATTTATATCCTGTTGTTTGCTTAATTCATTTATGATTTATAGAAGTTTTCTAGTAGAGTTTTGGGATTTTCTAAATATAGAATCATGTCTTCAGCAAATAGGGATAGAATTTTTGTTTTCCTATTCATATTATTTTAATTTCTTGCTTTTGCCTAATTGCTCTGGTTATAGTTCCAGGACTATCTTGAATAGAAATGATGAAATAGGGCATCCCTGATTTGTTCCAGTTTTTAGAAGGAATGTTTTCAATTTTTCTTCATTTAGAATGATGTTGACCTCGGATTTAACACATATAGCTTTTACAAGGTTGAGATGTTCCTACTATCCCTAGTTTTTCTAGTATTTTGAACATAAATGGATGTTATCTTTTGTCAAGTGTTATTTCTACATCTATTAAGATAATCATGTGATTCTTATCTTTGAGTTTATATATGTAATGAATTATGTCCATTTATTTCTGTATGTTGAACCAATCTTGCATCCCTGGAACAAAATCCACTTGAGCATGGTGCACTATCTTCTAAATATGTTTTTGTGTGCAATTTGCCAGCATTTTATTTAGATATTTTGCATCTATGTCCATTGAGTATATTGGTCTGAAATTTTCTTTCATTGATATGTCTGTGTCTGGTTTTGGTATCAGGGTTATACCAGCTTCATAGAATGAGTTTAGAATAGTTCCCTACTTAAATATATATATATATATATATATATAAATATATATATAAATATATATATATTTCTAGTATTTTGGGATATAATAAATAAATACAATTTATAATAAATAAATTTTATTTATTTATTTATTTTTAATATCTTTATTTTGTTTATTTATTTATTTATTTTTAATAGCTTTATTTATTTATTTATTTTTATGTGGTCCTGGGGATCAAACCCAGTGCCTCACACGTGCTAGGAAAGCATTCTACCACTGAGACACAACCCCAACCCCCCTAATTTTCTATTGCATGAAATAATTTGAGAAGGATTCGTGTTAGCCCTTCTTTGAGGGTCTGGTAGAACTTGCCTGAGAATTTATCTATTCTGGGATTTTCTTTGTTGTTTGGCTCTTTATGGCATCTCCAATTTCATTCCTTGAAATTTATCTGTTTAAATTTTCTATGTCCTCCTGATTCAGTTTGGGTAGGTCATCTGTCTCTACAAATGTGTTGATGTCTTCAAGATTTTCTGTCTTATAAGCATAAATTTTCAAAATAGTTTCTCATTATTGTATTTCAGCAGTGTGCCTCATGATATTTCCTTTTGCATCATGAATTTATTGAGTTTTCTCTTTCTCTTCATTAGTGCAGATAAGGGTTTATCGATTTTATTTATTTTTTCAAAGAACCAACTTTGTGTTTTGTTGATTATTTGAATTTTCAATCCAATTTCATTGATTTTGGGATCTGATTTTGATTTTATACTCTCTTCTACTGCTTTTGATGTTGATTTTTTTTCTTCTTTTTCTAGAGCTTTAAGATGTAAGATTATTTACTTGGTGACTTTCTATTTTTTTAATAAGTGAGCTCAATGGAACTGCTTTCCTATTATCCCAGAGATTTTGATGTTATATTGCTATTCTCATTTACCTCTAAGTACTTTTTTTTAAATTTCATCCTTGATTTCTTCAGCTATCCATTTTCATTCAATAGTGGATTATTTAATCTCTATCACCTTAATTTTAGGAGAACACAAGCATTTGGATCATAGCATTTTCCATATCTAAAAATTTTACTTTCTCTGGATTTCATTTTTTAAATATATTTTTATTTTTAACTGACACATAGTAAATGTACATATTTATAGGTTAAGTGTGAACTTTCATGTCATGTGTGTGATGGTTAGATCAAGATTATTAGCATGTCTATCATCTTAGACATTTATTATTTCTTTGTGTTGGGAACATCCAATATCCTCCCTACCAGCTATTTTGAAATGTTCAGTTAACTATTGTCAATCATAGTTTTCCTGCTGTACTATAGAACATTACAATTTATTTCTCCTATCCAAGTGCACCAATTGTACCCATCCACCATCCTCTCTCCATTTCCCCCAACTCCCTTCCCAGGCTTTGGAACCCATTATTCTACTCTCAACTTTTATGAGTTCATCTTTTTAGTTTCCCGTGTGAGAACATGTGGTATTTGTCTTTCTGTGCATGACTTATTTCAATTAATATCATGTCTTACAATTCCATCCATGTTGCTTCAAAGGACAGAATTCCATTCTATTCTATGGCTGGATAATGTTCCATTGTGTATGTTAACTGTATTTTCTTTACCAATTCCTTAGTAGTTGGAAAGCAAGGTTGATTCCATCTCTTGGCTGTTCTGAATTGTGCTGCATAAACATGTGAGCGCATAGGTCTTTCTACATACTGATTCCTGTTTCTTTGGATACCCACCCAGTAGTGGGATTGCTAGATCATATGGTAGTTCAATTTCTAGTTTTTTGAGGAACACTCATACTGTTTTGTGGTGAGCCGTTCCTGCGGACTGTGGTCGCCATTACATGATGGCGCTGGCTCCGTTGTGGTCTGTGAAGGACAACTCCATATCAAAGAGAGTTGGCGTATTGTCAACTCCTTATCAGAGAAAGTTGGCATGTCGTTCTCTAGCACCCTGTGAGAAGGGTCCACGTGGCAGCTTCGCATTGGGGTTCGAGGTGCTTTATTAAGGCTGGGAGGGGCATCCAATTATTATTCCGGGGATTAGAAGAATTATTAGAAGAATGTCAAGGGCCTGAATAAACTGCTGAAAGAAGATTCCTGAGTCGCGTCTTCCTTGCGGGCAAGGGGGTCGTGACACTGTTTTCCACTGTGACTATACTAAACTGCAATCCTTCTAACTGTATATGAGGGTCCTCCTTTCTCTGCATCCTCACCAGCAGTGGTGAGGCTAGAGTGATAAGAAAGGCATTTTAGCATACCTGTCCCATTTTTCCTAGTAAATTATTTACTTTCTCTAAATTTGTTACTACATGAAATTAAGACTTCTCATAGTGCAGATTTGTAAACAGGCCTTTACCCACCTCTATAGCCTCAGGCCCCATCCTCTCCTGTAAAGCAAGCAAGGTACTAACCACTGTGGACCTATTTCAGCTTCTACACCTCAGCTGCCCTATGACTCTTAGGTTTTTCATGTACCCTTAAAGACAGTCCATGACAGCCTCTATGGCCCCAGGAATTGTCATCGTTTCTCTAGGTTCACACAGCATTCTGTAGTCTTCTCTATTACTTGGCCAGGACTCAGAAGTAAGAATAAGCTGAAGGATTTGTCAATTTACAAGGAAACAGAAGCAGTGTGGGATCTCAGGAGTGCAGGCCTCTCTGCCACAACGTGAGTGTCAAGGTCATTGTACTGTCATGTGTAACTAATTAAAACAAATAAAAAATTTTTAAAAATACGGGGGAGTTTTTAGCTGTCAAAATAATTAGTGTGGGTGGGAGATTTACTGGCAATTAGTGGGTGGAGCCCAGAGATGCCAAACTCACACCAGACAGACCTACACAGGGAAGAATAGGCTTACCTGAATCTGGGCACAGTGGTGCACACCTATAATCCCAGCAGCTCAGGAGGCTGAGGCAGGAAGATCACAAGTTCAAAGCCAACCTCAGCAAAAGTGAGATGCTAAGCAACTCAGTGAGATCCTGAATCTAAATAAAATACAAAATAGGGCTGGGGATGTTACTCAGTGGTTGGGTACCCTGAGTTCAATGTCCAGTACTGATAAAAGAGAGAAAGAAAGAAAGAAAGAAAGAAAGAAAGAAAGAAAGAAAGAAAGAAAGAAAGAAAGAAAGAAAGTCAAAGGAAGAATTGACTTACCCCAAAGTTAAAATGCCAAGTTTCACTTCCCTAATCTGCTCCCATTCATAGGACACACATGGCAACTGGGGGTTAGGATTTATAGCTGTACATAAAACTTTTAAAGGACAACTTTTATTGTCAACATTTTAATCTCTGATATTGTAAAGCCCCCTCACTCACAATCTTTCTGAAACAAAGGTAGTTGTTTAAACCTATTTTTTTTTCTTTTACATAACAGGAATATTCTCAGAAAGAAAACTAACATTCTCTTTTAGTGGAGAAGACAGTAAAAGATAAGGTACTTTGTCACGACCCCCCTTGCCCGCAAGGAAGACGCGACTCAGGAATCTTTTTTCTGCAGTTTATTCAGGCCCTTGATATTTTTCTAATAAGTCTTCTACTCTACTACTTCTACTACTACTTCTACTACCCGGAATAATAATTGGATGCCCCTCCCAGCCTTAATAAAGCACCTCGAACCCCAATGCAAAGCTGCCACGTGTACCCTTCTCACAGGGTGCTAGAAAATGACACGCCAACTTTCTCTGATAAGGAGCTGGGAACACGCCAACTCTCTTTGATATGGAGTTGTCCTTCACAGACCACAACGGAGCCAGCGCCATCATGTAATGGCGACCACAGTCCGCAGGAACGGCTCACCACAGTACTTCTCACTACCTGACCTGTTAAAGATTCCCCTAACATGAAGTGGGTTTTGCTGTACTCATTAGTTTTCACCTCCATTTTGAGCAACTTTCTATTCAAAATAAAACCATGCTGTGCAAGAGGGAACTGTTGTCCAACTTATGCTTCTTTAAGATGTTATTAAAAAAAAATCTGGAGGTATCTTTATCTGGAAGCAAAATATCCTTTAATTTAGAATAAATTTAGTTTAGAATACATAATGTCTCTTAGCACTTTGCTGAAGAAAAGTCATTGATTGTATATTTTGAAAGCAAAGCTGTCTTTTCTCTGGATACTTCCAAGACTTTCTTGTGATTTTTTTAATTTTTATTTTACATTTTTACACTGGGAATTGAATGCAGGGGTGCTTTGCCACTGAGCCATATCCCAAACCCTATTTCATTGTGAGACAGGGCCACACTGAGTTACTGAGGTTGGCCTTGGAATTTTGATCTTCTGCCTCAGCCTCCTGAGCTACTGAGATTACAAGAATGGGCCACCATGCTCAGGTTTTCTCATAATTCTTAATTACTTTATCCTGCAATTTCACTATGTGTCTAAGAATAGCTTTGTTCTTATTTATCACAGTCAGAAAGATTCTTGTAAGTTCCTCTTCTCTAAGAGTTATCTTTCCTAACGGTACCACCTGGGATATGGAGATTTCTGTTAGAAGTGGTTTCCCAAAGCCTTTATTAAGTTTTGGGTTAACTATGTGTTCTTTTAGCTTGATATTTCTGCATCCTGTGGATAGTGTAAACTAGGTGCTATCACCTCAGCACAAATTTGACCCTTCCATGTGGATCATTTCCTCCACATCTGCAGACAGATCATTGTCTCTGGCTTTATTTAAATGTATTGGCCTTGTGGTGGGAAATTCTTGGCTTTTCACTTTAGTTAGGGTGTTCCCTACAAAGTGTGAAAGTTCCAATTAGGGTACCCAGGGACCTGTGGGCACTAAAGCTTTAATTCATTTTTGCTCTTAGACTCCCTGAGCTTAGCTATATACTATTAAAATAATTTAAAATATTCTACCAAGGTTTCTATGCTTTTCGTTAGAGTAGTAAAGAGGTTTTCTTCTGTTCTTCCTACCATCTTAAATGGAAGTCATTCCAGGACTTTTATATCTTTATCACAAGTATTTGTTACTCTGGTACATATTAGAAATGGCTGTGGAATTGTTGTATAGTTCAAGTATACATTATATTTTGGCAAAGTTGAACCTGGTGTAAGAAGCTTGAAAGAAACTTCATGAAATACATAAAGTGAGAATAAAGTTATTTTTGGTGGTATTTCTAAACATTTACAGCTTTTTAAAATATATATTATTTATAGTTGTAGATGGACACATATCTTTTTTATTTATTTCTATATGGTACTGAGGATCAAATCCAGTGCTGCAGGCAAGCACTTTCTTGGCAAGCACACTACCACTAAGCCACAACCCAAGCCCCCTGTTTATAGCTTTTATAGTGGATTTTTTCCCTCTTTTTCATTATGTAGTTGCCTGATAGGGTTATATAAGACATTGATTATGTATATTGTTGAAGCATGATGCAAAGAAAAGACAGCTGACTCCAATTTTAAATCAAATTAAAGCAAGCTTGAACTGTGCTCACAAGAGTTGGCCAGGACTGTCTCTCCCAAACCCAGGGTAGAGATCAGCACCCCAGCTCTCCAGGAAAAAGATTTTTTTTTTTTTTTAAAGATAGAGTGAGAGAGAGGAGAGAGAGAGAGAGAGAGAGAATTTTTAATATTTATTTTTTAGTTCTCGGTGGACACAACATCTTTGTTGGTATGTGGTGCTGAGGATCGAACCCGGGCCGCACGCATGCCAGGCGAGCGCGCTACCGCTTGAGCCACATCCCCAGCCCCAGGAAAAAGATTTTATAGCACAAAAAGTTGCAAAGGGGGTTGTCTTGAGAACTTACAACTAGCAGGGTTCTGGCAAACATAATACAAGGCCAGATAGCAGATTAATGATCTACATGGCATGCTAGTTCAAGGTAGGGAGTAAATTCAGATCCCAACATCAGAATTTATGAGACACAGCTGAGGTTCCAGAGAGTGTCATTATCTGGTCAGGGGGAGCCAGGATTTATGAGGCGCCACTAAGGTTTTAGAGAGGGTTGTTATCTGGTCAAGGAGAGCCAGGCATGGGTGAATTCTGAGCATGGGCAGGAATTCCAAATAAGTTTAGAAATCTCAGTAATTTATAGTAAAACAGAAATTAACTTTTCATGACTTTGTGACAAGAGGGCTCCCAATCTTAAGATGTAATTAGTCTGGGTTCATCATATATCTCTGTAATTAAGTAAAGGGGTCTTGGACTTCGATCTCAGCAGATTCTGGGTCTAAATTCCAACTCAGACACATTCAAATGTTCAAGTCACATAGTGGCCACTCGGTAATGTTGAATGAGCGAATGACCTTTCCAAATAACAGTTCCTCCCATGTAAAATGTGCATAATCACAGCCACCATCTCACAGGTCTTTGAGAATTAAATGAACTCATCCTCATTTTTATTTTTTTTAAGAAAGAGAATTAGAGAGAGAGAGAATTGTTTTAATATTTATTTTTTAGTTTTTGGTGGACATAACATCTTTTTTTTATTTTTATTTTTATGTGGTGCTGAGGATCGAACCCAGCGCCCCATTCATGCCAGGAGAGTGCGCTACCGCTTGAGCCACATCCCCAGCCCAAACTCATCCCTATTAAAAGAAAAAAAAATCCATCATCATGTCTAGCATGGAGCAAAAGCTCAATAAATATTTACTGTTATTACTATTGTTACATAGAGTAACTTGAAATGCATATCTAATAGTCTTCAAATAATTATACATCCCTTAACTTTTTCTTTTATTTCCTCCATCAATTCCATTATTTTGATCTTCTTTTGAAATGTGTCTGCTCTTTATATAGTCTTGCTCATAGCTGGTACTAAGAACTCAATTTGAACTCATTACTGTGACTTACCTCCATAGTAAATTTCTGAGGGGGGGGAAACGTTCTGATACTTTGTATTTATTAGTAACAATGAAATGGTTTTTCTCCATGTAAGTCTGACATCTCTGAAACAGTGGAAATATCAAGTCATATTATTCTAAAGAAGAGAAGGTTTCCCTGATTTAGTACACATTAAAAACAAGGAAAACGTGAAAACGTAATTTTCCTGAGCTCATTCTGAATTTTCACTTATTCCTTTGTTAAAGAAAGTTAAAAATTCTTTTAAAAAATGAGATCATCATATAGTTTTGTGCTAATATAATCAAATTTAATATTCAACTACAATTTACATGACAACTATAAATTTTGGAATTCTACTGAATGTTCCTGCTTCATAATAAATACAGAAACTTATAGTGCCATCTTGTGAACATACTGTCAAACTGCATGACATGTTGAATAAGTTGAAATATAGTGTAGAAAGGAATACAGAACTAAAAATTGTGCATAATGAAGATTAATCAGCATACTTCTGTTAACTTAGCTAGACTTAAAAGACAGATTCCAGATGTGTTTCTCACCCTCCCAGATATTTCTGTAGCAAGGATGTGTAAGAATAGAAAGTCTGGTGGTTCATTTTCAGAATACAGTCTTCAGCCTTAATTGGACACAATTGTAGCCACTTTAATCCTGTCCCTTCCCTTTTGCCTGCCCTAATTTTAGAATTAGTCAATTGCTACATTGTACCCCTAAGTCCTCCCATCAGGACAAAAGGCAGCACAGTGCTAGCTATTTAAGCAGTGGGTAGACTGCCCACCAGGTGAGCCTGCTAAGCAAGTTCTGTAGCTTGCCCTTGTCTGAAGTAAATGCCTTACCCATCTACTTTAGAGCATGCGTTTGATTTCTTGTGGCACCTCCTATTTCTAACAGCCAGAAAGAAAAGATTAATATATTTTGTTGAAACTGCAAGGGAAATTATCAAATTTCAGGACATTCTGATTCCAAAGACAAGAAGGAAAGGAGGAAAAAATTAGCCCTGATGTTCTGAATTGTATGGCTGTGTACTTGATTGAAACAGATGTTGCTAAAATAATTAAGAGTGAACTTTTCCCAACACTGGGTAAACACCTGTACCATAAACTCATCAGAGCCACAAGAGGCAGGGTTACTCTCTAGTTGCCAAAGAAAGAGAATCTGGAGAGCTGGCTAATGTTATTGTGACTTACAGAAAAGAGCTGTGCCTTATTAATAAAAGTAATTCCTATAGATATAGGAATTTGCTATAACAAGATGCAAGAAACTTTTTTTTTAGGCTCAATGCAAAGCACATTATAGGTAAATTCAAGACCCTTTGAATGATCTAATGAAATGGAAAAAAGAAAAAAAAAAACTTCTACTTACCAACTGATCCAGAGGCCCTGTTCCTTGACTGCTTATCCTATTAGAATACCCCATACACATGTTAGTTGAAAACAGCTGTACATCTCCATCAGAATAGTACAGAGATCTAGCAAGACACTAATGTAAGAAATGACTTTGTATTTAAGGTTTTATGGGGAGGGGAGGCAAACAGAAAACAAAGAAAGATTGTTTTGACACACACACACACACACACACACACACACACACACACATATATATATATATATATATATATATATTTATTTACACACATACACACACACACACACACACACACACACACACACACACACACACCAGGTCTCAATGGTCTATTTCTTCCTTCCCAGGATCCTTTCACTCCAATTCTTAATCACTGTTCTTTCCTCTTTCAGTGACATACTTCTACCTGCAGGCCAAAGCAGATGATTTTTCTTAGTTATTGTAATCATTGGAGAAGTTTAACTGTACACGGAGGCCTTGGTTTTGGATTGATTTTTTTTTTTCCATCTCCACTGGAGCTCCATTGGTGGCCTTCAGGAGCTCAACTTAATTCATTCAATAAACTTTTATTGAGCATTGACTAAGTGCCAGGCATCATGTTAAAAGCTTAAGCCCTATGAAAGTTCTTCCAGATTATTCCTCCATTCAACACTGAGGAAAACTGAGTGTGACAAAGGGAAAGGGTGGTGAGGTTATAGATAATTCTTATATACCTGTTGTGGTTTAAGTGTGAGGAAGTTCCCCAAAAGTTCATGTGTGAGACAATACAAGAAAATCTAAATGATTGGGTTATGAGAGTTTAACCAGTTCATTAATCTTCTGATAAGGATTAGCTGGGTGGTAATTGTATACAGGTGGGATGGGGCTGGAGGTGGTGGGTCCCTGGGGCCTGTATATATTTTGTCCCTGTTGAACAGAGAGCTTGGCTATCTCCCTCTCCCACCCCTTCTCTGGTTCTTGTGACCCTGTCTTGACCTGCTTTCCTCTGCCATGTTATTCTGCAATGATGTTCTGCCTCCTCTTGAGCCCTGAACCATGAAGCCATCTCTCTATGAACTGAACCTCTTAAACCATGAATTTGAGCCCCCAAATAAACTTTTCATTTTCAATTGTTCTTCTCAGGTCTTTGGTCATAGCAGAAGAAAAACCTAACTAAAACAATAACCTTTCTTCACAATCTAATCTTATCTTTACAATTCTGAAGTGGCCACCTAATTCAGGGACTCATTACCTGGTGCCTGATACAGTCTTCTAAGTAGAAATGCAGTATCATGATTGGAAAGTGGAGGCAGGTGGAACTGGTCTTGACTTTCTGTTCCATCCCTGTAACCTAAGTTTTTCTGTTTCAGCCTCTTCTTTTTTTTTTTTATTTTAAGAGAGAGAGAGAGAGAGAGAGAGAGAGAGAGAGAGAGAGAGAGAGAGAGAGAGAGAATTGTTTTAATGTTTATTTTTTAGTTTTCGGCAGACACATCATCTTTGTTTGTATGTGGTGCTGAGGATCCAACCGGGTGGCACTCATGCCAGGCGACCGGGCTACTGCTTGAGCCACATCTCCAGCCCAGTGTTTCAGCTTCATTATCATAAAAAGGCCACTACCTGTATATTTTTCTCATAGAATTGTTACACAGAAGTAAGATAATGCTTGTGTATAAATTAAACATATATCAATGGTTAGGAGCACAAGTTCTAAAGCCAGGCTACTTGGTGAAATATTCTGTTATCTAGTAGCCCTGTGTTCTTGGGAAAATTTTTATCACCTATCCATGACTGTTACCTGGCACTTAGTCAATGCTCAATAAAAGTTTATTGAATGAATTAAGTTGAGCTCCTGAAAGCCACCATTATATATATATATAAAAGAAGAAGCCTAGAAAATGAATATTGATAGTATTTACCTCATACAAGTTTTATGAGGAATAAGATGAGCAACATTTTTCACACAAAGCGCTGTATATTAGATTTAATCTAACAACTTGCATTCAATAATTTTTTTAAATATCGCAAATTTAATATTTTGAAATAAATCTCAAATGCCTATTTACAATATAGTAAGAGGGACATGTGCAAACAACAGAAAGGGGAAAGTCAGTCCTGCTGTGGGAGGTCTGCATTTCAATGTGGTGGGATGAAGTTCACAGGCACCACTGGTGGACGGAGCTGTGGTGGCAACAAGAGGACCTTCAGCTAATATTGGACTTGGTTCACCTTTGACACTTGCAGAGACAGAGGCGGGAAGGCGGGGTTTCTGGCTGGGGATCCCTGTGTTTGGGAACAAGAAGGCCAAAGGGATGAGCCTCAGGAGAGGCCCAATATAGAAGGAGGGCTCATTTCACAAGCCAGCAGGCCTCTAGCTTGCTGATTCGGGTGTGCTTCTGGAGGTGACCTTTCCAGGTCGAACTCTCTTGTCCCCGTAGAGCGGGGCAAAGGAGCCAGGCTGGAGGGCCACTGGACTGCCCACAGCAGGCAGCCAATGCCCCCTCCCCGTTCAGTCGCCTAGCACCCAATTAGGTCAGCCACTGGGAAACACGGGGTCGGAGACAGCCAGGGGTGTGCTTGGGTTCCCGAGGCTAGCACAGTCCCTTTCCTAAGCGCCCTGCATGGATTCAGGGGAGAGAGAGGCGGAGAGTGCTGGGGCCAGAGACGCAGCCGCATAATGGACCTTTCATCCGCAGCGCCAAGGCCCAGGCAGCTGCGCCGACCTAGGCGCAACCTACTGAGAGCGCGAGCCTCTGGAGCGCGCAGGGCGACCTGGGCGCGAGCCCGCTGCCCGCGAGCTTGCGCCCCGGACCTGCGACATCCGGTAGGTCTGAGGCCTGAGCGGGCGGCAGTTCCTCTCACTCCATCACGTGCACCTCAGGGGAGACTGAGAAGTTCAAGCTGGTGTTCCTGAAAGAGCGGAACGTTGGGAAAACATCCTTTATCACCAGATCAGGCCACAATTGGCGTTGACTTTTTATCAAAGTCAATGTTCTTTGAAGTATCTAACAATCAGGCTGCAGCTGTGGCACTCTGCGACGTTTGCGTAGCTTCATTCCCAGTTACAGCTGAGACGACTGCTGCAGCTGTAGTTTACGATAATACAAATGTTAACTCATTCCAGCAAACTACAAAATGGATTGATGTCAGAACCGGAGGAAATGATGTTATCATCATGCTAATAAATAAAATAGATCTTGCTAACAAGAGCCAAGTATCCATTGAGGAGGGAGAGGGGAAGGCCAAAGAGCTGAATGTTACATTTATTACAACCAAGGCAAAAGCAGGATACAATGTAAAGCAGCAGCTTTGCCTGGAATGGAGAGCACACAGGACAGAAGCAGAGAAGACATGATTGACATAAAACTGGCAAAGCCCCAACGAAGGAGGCTGTTCCTGCTAATCTCCCATGGCATCTTCAACCCTCTTGTGGATATTGGCTTGAACCTGTTCCCTTCAGTAATCACGTATCACATTCAGCATTGCTGCTTGTCTAGTGGTGAGGATCATTTAGCCTCAGAAGCACAAAGAAAAGTCAGTGTCTTTATTATTTATATTTCACAAAAAGCCAAAAGATTACAGCATGTCCAAGTGTTAAATGATAGGATAATACATCTAATGGTCAAAGATTTCTTTTTTTAGTGTTGTGATATTCTACTTTAAAATGATGGAAATCTCAACAGTGTGAGCATGGTTTGGTTAAGGAGCAGTATGTTCACAGCAGTGTTTGCCTATCTACTTGATCTCTCCCTGTTTTTCCGCACCTCACTCTTACCTGCATTCCTTATTCCCCTCCCACAAAACAAACAAGAGATGGTAAAGCAGCCAAACCCATTGGAATGTCCTTTAGTTTTGCAGATAGTCACTTGCTCTAGATCGTGGACCAATGTGTCCAAAATTATTCTTGAGCATTGATATAAATTACTCAAACCTTTGAGATCTGAACTCAACTTATCATGGTGGCTGTGCTTGAATGAGGAAAGTGCTCTGCTGTATCATCAAAAGGAGTCCTAGTGAACATACTGAGTACTTCAATTAAAGGAACATAAATTTATTTCTGACCAAAACAAAATGCTGCTTTCACATGTGCTTTATTAGACTCCAGGAGAAAAAAGTAACCAAGTGCTTCAGAATAGATTTTTTTTTTAATTTTCATCTGTTCTTTTTAGTTATACATGACAATGTAATGTATTTTGACATATCATACACATTTGGAATATAACTTCCCATTTTTGTGGTTGTACATGATATGGAGTTTCATAAATGAACACGGGAAAGTTATATCTGATTCATTCTACTGTTTTTTTGTCAGGTTGATAAAGGTGGCTAACAAAGCTCCAAGAGCCAGAGAGAGAGAGAGAGAGAGAGAGAGAGAGAGAGAGAGAGAGAGAGAGAGAGAGAGAAGCACCAATCAACTGCCTTTCAATCTGGTGTCCTGGACAATCCTGGATCTTAGCTCCCACCAACAACAACTCCAGTAGGACAAGGAACTCTAAAACCCCCTTTTCTGGTCTCAAGTCCTTGCTTCCTGCCCTAAGCCCAATAAAAATTCCCCTCTGGTCCAGCCCCTGCAGGGGTCTTTTCCTTAGACCCACTCTGTTGGTCTGAGGGTCTCCCCAGGAGTGAAATCTCAATAAAGCCTTGTTCAGCAGCCTTTTTAAATCTTCCTCCTTTTGGTCCCCATTGACTACCATACATTTTTCCCATTCCCATCCCACTCCTTTCCCTTTATTCCCCTTTAGAATAGATTTTTTTAATGTTAAGTTACTCATGGTAAAATCATACAGTACCAATTTACTCTTTCTACCAAGGTTTTTAAAGTTGTTTAAAAAGTTATTGATTGTTTAAAAAACAACAACACATCCTTTTAAGCAATAAATTTTGCTTGGGTTTTCTTTATTAAAATGCTATGCAAGCAAGGCATTGTAAAAGTTGGATTCCTTTAAGAAGAAACACTGGAAGAATTTAAATTTGATGATATGGTAAAAACTATAATAGAAATAATGATACCTAAAGCTTACTTGTCAGGAGCTGCCATGGAAGCAGATGCTTTTAAGTCCTGATGCCCAGACACTGACCTTCAGTCTGGATAGTGCCATGGAACCTCCCTATATAAGAATAAAGAATTCTGGTGGCTCTCTCTCTTTCCACAGACACTTAAGGTCACAAAACCTTCTCCAGAATATTGAAAAGTTACTTCTGTGTGTTTGCATGTTTCTTTGTTGTTTTCTTAAGTTATTAGAATAATCAGATTTTATGAACCCAGCATTAGGTCGCCAGCTAGGATAGGTGGCAATACTTACCAACAAAAGAACCCTCTCAGAATAGCAAATACTTGACTCTGGACACTTGAGGTCACATTTATAATTGAAGTACTTTTCTTATAAACTTCTAGAGGCAGATAAGAATATTGAAAATGGAAAGAATAGAATGGAAATAAAAGTCAATATTATATGGGCTGGGGATGTGGCTAAAGGTAGCGTGCTCGCCTGGCATGCGCAGGGCACTGGGTTCGATCCTCAACACCATATAAATATAAAATAAAGTTATTTTTTAAAAATCAATATTATGCAGACATATGCCTTATTTGTTAGCATTTTTTAAGTCTTGGGTCTTTCAAGCAGGTCTTGCTTTTTATTAAATCTATATTGTTTGGATAATGAACTAGTGATTTGAGATACAGTTAATCTCTTTTTTGTTATAATTATTTCTTTGCCTCTTTAAGGTTTTTTAATTTTTAGATGTTTTGGTGACTCTTTTTAGAGGTTCATCACAATGGCAATATATATTTTCCTTAAAATACTGAAAGCAAATATACTGGGAGTGCCCCCTTTTAATCTTTACTAGTTATTGTGAGATTGCTGTGTGAGTTGATAAATACATTTGTAAATATATTATTCACAGGGAGAAAATATTTCTGAGTCACAGCTCAGGAACAGTTTGTTGAATTTGTGTTGTAAGTAAGCATTACTTATGATACAGAATAAAAATGAAAAGACAGTAAAAATAACTTTATATTTCCTCATCTTCTTATTGCTACAAAATCCTTAACTGGAAAAACCTTTTTCCCCTCTAGTCCTCTTCCTCCTCCACTTCTCACTTGTCACCTTTTAATATTCATAGAACAGATGGATTATGGAACTGAATGGAGAAATACTTTCAGATGATCATTAGTTGACTTACTTGTAACTTATACTCAAGGATGGGATGAAGTTATAAAATACTTTTGTAATACAACATTATTGTTAAAAGTAAGAATTGACTCTTGTTTTATTTTGACATGGCATGTCCTGAAATAAATATCAATTCAATATGAATAGGAAAAAAAAGAATCTCAATAGAAGTGCCATTCTCTCCCCCTACTAGATGATAAATCAGCCATCAGTTAAAACAAGCAAACTTAAGTCAACTCTCATGTGGGTACAGCCAACTAGATCCCCACCAACACATAGTAAAGTGCAACTTTCTGCTTCTGATCAATGCATCAATACTACTTCACCAGGAAATAAGGTGTAGCAGGAAGGTGCAAGGAAGAGTCCATTCCTGGGTGGCCTTGTAGTTCAGCTCCTTGTTGGGCACAAATTTGTGCAGCTCACTTTTTGCAACAGGGGTCATAATGGTAGGAACTGATGCAGGCATCACAGGAAACTTTTGAACTCTGGGTGAAAATGTTCATAGCCCGTGGATAATTGCAGAAGCCACAGTGGGAGGTGGCCATAGGTAGAGGGGTTGGGCTTCAAGGTGGGCATCATTTCAATGCGGCATACATCCAGCTGCAGAGCATCCTGCCTGTAGGACTGGCCCTGGGTTCTGAATCATCTACAGATCCATGTCTTCCTGAGTGGAAAGTATGTGCTGGGCAGCAGGGGTGGAGCCATTGTTGGAGGAAGTTACTGCAAGGTCATCTGGGGAAGTGGACAAGATTAGGGGTGAGGAGAAAGAGTGGAGGATCTCATCCTTCAGGTCATTCCACCAAGTATGTGGCCACTGCCTCCTTTCGTAAGCTCAATGAGGCCTTTTAGGGTAGCTTCCTGTTCTCCTAGTAGTCTTACAGCCATCCACTGACCTGGAGGGCTTGGCAACATGAGGCTAGTAGTAGTCCTTAGCTACCCACTCACTGGTGGACTTCTGGAGTACAACACAGGTCATTGACATGATCAGGAGCTTCCTGCCCTTGGCCACCACAGCCCATCTGAACAGTCCTGCATGTCCTCTGTGCTGCTCAAATATACAACTCAACTTCCAGCTCAGAGCAGCCTTTGCTCTTGATTTGAGAGTGGATTTGCAACTGCTGACACTCAACCTTGATCAGACAGAGCTCAAAGGAGACCACCTTCTCCTAGTGGGTCTCCACCAGTTCCTTGAGCTTATGCATAAGCCCCCAACTCAGGTACTTAGCCCGGGTAATTCAGGATGGCTCCAATGTCTTCTTGCAGTAATCAACTTGATGTGGTAAACAAAAGGGATTGTGTAGGTTTAGATGCTTCAGAACTCCTTCTTGTGAAGGTAGAGGAAGAGGTTGATGGCCACCCTCTCCAGCATGCTGTAGGTGCAGTACAGAGCCCGCAGGATGGAGGAACTGGATGATCTGGATCAGCTGGAATCAATAAAAAGGATCATCCTGTACTGGCCTATCACTGCCAGGCTTCTTCTTATGTAGGGTGGCGTCTGCTTTGCTCACATGCAAATAAGTTATCTTTGTATTTTGTATCCATTGAACTGTGCTTCCCCATCTGATTGAGGAGCTAACTTATCTCTTCCCTGTCTTCTGGGATGGAGGTAAGGACATCACTGAAAACACTGGCATGTTGCCCACTTGGACCAGGGAGTACTCCTTGAGTGCAGCTGAAGGATGCTGCGGAGGCTGCAGGGAACCCAATAATATTTTTAATTTCTTTAATCCATTGCTATTGATACCTTACAAAACTTCTTGAAACATCTTTCTCAGCATTAGTTAGAAGGTAGTATCCACAAGTAACAGAAAACATGACCAATTGAGACTTCGATTATAATGTATCTGCCTTTTATTTAGCCATCCAGAGTAGGTGGACCCAGAATTGATTGAACAGTTCAATTATCAAAAATCCAGTCTTCCTGGGTTTTTGATAATTGAACTGTTTTTCTTAGCACAATGTTTGAAAACATGGGATTTGAATTTTAATTCAAAGGAAGTCACTAATCTACCCTTCCTTAATCTTCCTAGTTAGTTATTCTTTGTGCGTGAATGATATATGTCCTTGTGGAGCCAAGATTTCTGGCAAAGCTCTCATGTATCCCCATCTGTATACAATAGAATCCACAGATGAGTTCAGCAAGGCAAAACAGATGGAGAAGGAAGTAGCAAGATGATTCTCAACTCTTTCTCTTTTAAACACCCCCACCCAAGCACATGGTAGACTTCTCTCATGGCTCACTGCTAAGACTTGTGCTATATTGTCAGAATTGATGGTCATCATCTATTAAAGTTATGAAATCAGAGAAGGAATGACTCCTGGGGAGATAGTTAATATTGCCTGCTCTACTTTCATCATCTCACTATCTTGCTCTGCTTCAAAACTCTTTCACTGCACCTCATTGCCTGTCCCAAAGGCTATATAGCCTTCCTTATTGAGACCTTCCTTCATGGGTCAGTCTTCCACTTTCCCTGTCTCATCTCCCTGGGCTTCCTCAGTAAATCTATAGTGGTGCCAAACCATGCTATTAGTCATAATCTAAACGTGACTTGTATTCTCCTGTTGCTATGGTCTGAATATGTCACCCAAAATTCATAGACTGAAACTTAATTGCCAGTGGGATGTTAAGAGGTGAGGCCTTTGGAAAGTTATTAAATCATGAAGGCACAGTTCTCATAATTGGAATTTTAAAAAGAGATTGAAAGATTCACCCAATGCCCTTTTCAGCTTTCTGACACATAAGACACATAGGAGGCAGCATTCAGAGCCATCTTGAAAGAGAGACTGAATGCTCAGCAGATCCTGAAATTGCCAGTACCTTGATCTTGGACTTCCAAGCCTTCAGAATGATGAGAAATAAATTTCTACTATTTGCAAATTACCCCATGTTTGTTATTTTGTTATAGCAGCAGAAATGGACTAAGACACATGCCCTCCTTTTCCCCATGTTTTGAAGCTTATGATCCAATTCTCTTCTTTCTCACTTGTAGCCACCTTAGCACCAATGCTTCCTGCTCATCTCTACATGTAGAATTCAACCTTTCCTCAAGGGTCTACAGAAAATGTCTTTTCTCCTGAAACATTGTCTGATCCTCTAAATCAGAAAGTCTTTCTATTCCTTCATATTCCTAAGGTATTTTGTATTACTTAAATGTTCTTTAGTTACAGGAAAAGGCTATATATTTTCACCTTTATGTTCCATTTCTTTCAACTATGATTAATAATAATAGCAATAATAATAATCCTAAGACTATTGTTTACCATTGCTAGGCATAAATACGTTACCTCATTTTTGTATCACACTAACCAATAAAGCTGAAAATATTTGCACTTTTACAAATGACTTAGTCAAGGGTAGATTAGTGACTTCCTTTGAATTAAAATTCAAATCCCATGTTTTCAAACATTATGCTATGTTTCTTTAATGAAACACTTTGTAAAGTAGTAAGTCTTCGTGTGTGTGTGTGTGTGTGTGTGTGTGTGTGTGTGTGTGTTACTGGATTTAAACCCAGGCCTGGCAAGAATACATGGTAGGGTAATTGTTCTGCACCTGAGCTATATCCGTATCCCTTTTTATTTTAAGACAAGTTCTTACTAAGTTGCCAAGGTTGGCCTCGAATTTGTGATCCTCCTGCCTTCAGTAGCTTGAGAATTCAGGTATGTGCCACCACAACCAGTTCATTATCTTTTTGTTTAAAAGAATGAAAGAGTATTTGTATAATTTGGCTAATAAAGATGGCCAGTCTGTATACTTTATGCCCTACACCCACTTCTTTTCTCCTGTTTTTTTCTTTCCCATCCCTTTGTAAATTTAACAAAAACAAAATTGTGTTTTTATGTTGGTTAAAGTACCTGAATAGCTAACTTGATCTTTCCCATTTTATCTTAGCTATGCATTATTCTGTCATTAAAAAATGACAAATACCAGAATTAATTGAATATATACTGAAAGTATGTGTCAAGCTGTATGCTAAGTCACATGCTGGGCTGCATCCAACCAAGTCCACAGAAAGTTGTTTAATATATTTTTTAATATTTTTTTAGAAGTTGATGAACCTTTATTTTATTCATTTATTTATATGCAGTGTTGAAAATCAAACCCAGTACCTTAAACATGCTAGGCAAGTACTCTACCACTGAGCCACAACCCCAGCCCCAAGAAAGCGGTTTAAATATATAGTGTTTTTTTATTATTCCCTTGGCAATTGGTAGGTCATCAATAAATGGGTGTAGTGGCTTAGTGAGATCAGTTCTCAGAATTGGCTTCTCTGCAGTTCTCTGGATCTTTCCCTCATGGCTGCAATGTGGCTGTTGCAACTCCACACAATTTACCCTCAAACAAACATGTTTAGAGTGGGAAGCAGGGAAATGCAGGGCAGATTTTCTTCTCACCATGTCTTTATCACAGGGAATAAAAACTCTCCCAGAAGATTTTCCAGATTTTTGGATGTATCTCAATGGCCAGAACTGTATCACACGCCTGTCCCTGGTTCACTAGCCCCATCTTCCTTCAGATTAATAATCATCTGATAGTGCAACTACATTGGGATTCTGCTAGTAAGGAAAAATGCAAGGGAAATGGGTTCAAGTCAACTACAAAAAGGTCTCCCACATGGTGTTATACATACTTGGGAAAAACAGGATGTGGTTCCTTCCCAGATGAAGTTCCCTCCTAGCAAAGGAAACAGCTATTAAATTTTTTAAAGTTTATACATTGTGATGAGCAATAAAACAAGAAGCAAACAAGGATCTGTGAAGTAGACTGATGTCTGCTCAAGGTAGGGCACTTCTGGAGTGGTTTCTCTGTGAAGTTGACATTTTTAACTGATACCAAAGAACAAGAATGAATTGGCCATCAGCAGGGGGAAAAAAATTGCACAGAACCAAGTGCGAGACCCTTGGTGAATGCTGGAGAAGATAAGAGAAAGCAAGTGTGACTACTTAGTTGTTAGAACAGGAATTGGAGAGGGGTCAAGACTTCTTGCTGGCCACAAAATTCTATCCTCTTCTTTTATACCTCCAGAATGTGGCCAGGTCAAAGGAGGCCCAACTATGTTATGTTTTCTGAGGTCTCTTCCTGTCAGAGGAGCAAACAGAATGTTAGTGGCAGTGATGGTTATATTTTGGGGATTGGTGTCTCAGACAGTGGATGTAGCTTCCTTATGCTCTCTTGCCCTCCCTTTCTATTGGCTGCTCTCCCTTTGTGGCTAAGACACAGCTTTGGCCATTCATTTGAGAACAGTACTCTCAGATACTTGTTCGGTGTTGCCACAGCACCAGTGAGTGTCACCCAGAAAGAACCATGTTAGAAATATAGACTCTGGAGCCCCTACCCAGACCTACTAAATCAGAAACTCTGAGGGTGGGGTCTAGCACAAGCAACATGTGTTTTTACAAGCCCTTCAAGTGATTTTGATGCTCGCTGAAGTTTGAGAACCACTGTACTAGAAGAAAGAAACCTAAGTGCCTGAATGTCCATGTGGAACAAAGCTGGATATATGATTGTGGAACTTAGAAAAATGTTTTGGTGGGAAATGGTCAACTTGTTGTGATAGGAATGAGTAAGTTAGCCTAGAGGGAGGGATAGAGAAAGAAAGGAAAGAGAAGACCTAGAATTGAGGCATGGGAAACTCCATTCTTTAGAGGGAGGGAAAAGGAGAAGCAGCCTGCAGAGGAGTATGAGAAGTGGTAGCTAGAGAAGAAGTTCAAGGCAAAGAGCGCATTGTTTTAGAAGAGCATTAATTTCAGGGAGGAAGTTGAGGCACCCTCTGCTGAATGCAGAAATTCTCCCCTTCTCATTGAATAACACCAGTGCATTTTTGGAGAACTGACCCTGTCTCAAGAGTGGGTCTCATGGACTAAAAAATAGTCCCTTCCTTGCCAATATTTGTTTCCACAATGAACATGGGCCCAATTTCAGCCAATTAGATGTAAAGGGAAATATATTAAAGGCTTTTGTGACAATTATTTTTTTTTAAAATAGAGAACAATAAAAGGCCAGTTTCTGTCTATCCCATTGGATGTAAATAATATAGCACTAAATATAGTAAGTCCCTCCTTATCAGTGGGGATATATCCAAGATCCCCAGCAAATCTGTGAAATTACAGATAGTACTGACACACACACACACACACACACACACACACATACAGGTACATTATAATGTGGGTTTTTTTCTATATGTGCATGCCTATGATAAACTTTAATTTATCAATTAGGCATAGTAGGAGATTAACAGCAATAATAAAATATAGCAATTATAACAATAATTATAATAAATTTAGGTGAATGTACTCTCTCAAAATATCTTTCTGTATTGTATTCACACTTCTTGTGATAAAGCGAGATAATGCAATGTTTATGTATGAGATGAAATGAGGTGAATGACATATTGTGTTATAACCTCAGGTCACCTCCATAAGGGTTATTTGAACTTACATACCACAATAGGACAATTGACCTCATAACCAAGATGGGGATTATGTGACCAATGGGTGGGTAGTGTATACAGCATGGATATAGGAGAAAAAGGGATAATTTGTGTCCCTGATAGGACACTGAGTGACTATGTGAGATTTTATCACACTACTCATAACAGTCCCCGTTTAAAACTTGTGAATGGTTTATTTCTGGAATTTTTTATTTAATATTTTCAAACTGCATTTGACTCTGGGTGACTGAAACTATGGAAAACTATTACAGATAAGAAAGGCTATTGTACTACTGGCAATCTTTTGTGAGCATCCAGACACCATTTTAAGATCATAAATTTCCTCACTTGTAAAATGGAGATAATATAAATATCTACCTCAAAATATGAGTAATTGGAGGGATTGAAAATTAGGTCTATGGAAAGAACATCTTGAATGTTAAGTATGCAAAATACTATAAAAATAAAGCATATCCACACAAAGTTGTCAAAGGACAGTTCAAGACCCATAATTCAGTCACTACTCTGGACAAAATACTGTTAACGATTTCTCTGGAAATAAATGCAAATCTGCTGGCCCAAGAATTGTAAGGTTAGAATTCCATTTTGCTGCTAATGGCTTATTAATCAGAATTTCTTCTGCATCTTAGGGTTGAACAGTCACAGCTGGATGCAAGCTTTCTCTATAAGGTCAGTAAGATGTTTTGCAATAATCCCAGATTCTCATCTTATTACTAAATTACAACATTTTTCCACCTGTAACATACATCAGTTCTGTAGAAGGGCTTGTTGGCTGGGTTATGTTACATGCCCTCTTTTTTTTTTTTTTAAGAGAGAGAGAGAGAATTTTTTTTTTAAAATATTTATTTTAGTTCTCGGCGGACACAACATCTTTGTTTGTATGTGGTGCTGAGGATAGAACCCGGGCCACACGCATGCCAGGCGAGCATGATACCGCTTGAGCCACATCCCCAGCCCCTTACATGCCCTCTTACTAGACCAATATTTGCATCCTGGAGGATGCAAATATTGGTCTAGTACTACAGTTAGCCTGCCCTGAGACTCATGTCCTTTTATGTGGCTAAAACTGAGAGTCCCTGTTGTAGTAATTAGTGTTGCTCACCAAATATTTCCACTGTACTTCTAGGAACATGGAATAATTGTACTTCCCTGTCCCATTAGAGTAACTTGTAGCCATGTGACTTTGACCAATGAAAATGAACAGAAATAATAGGTGTAATAATAGCCCTTAAAAAAAATGGCTGTATTGAGCTATAATTTACATGCCATAAAATCCACCTCTTAAATCATATGATTCAGTAAAGATTCAGTAAACAATCACACAGTTATGCAGCCATCATTGCTAGTTCCAGAACATTTTGATTTCCCCAAGGAAATCCCATACTCATGGCAGTCACTAGCCATATCTCCTTCTTATCATTCCCTGGCCATTACTAATCTATTTTCTGTATGAGTTTACCTATTCTTGATAATTTTTATGACATGTGGAGTTTTTTTGTTACTGTTAGGTCGGTGGTGGCGACCTAAGAACAAAGCAGCCAGGGTGGGGGTGGGGGGTGGAGGAACATCAATCGCCTGTCAATCAGTGAGATCTCCTGAGTAACGTCTGTCAATCAGCAGGACCCCTGGCCAATCTTGGAGTTCAGCCAACTCCCCTGACCAACTCCAAGGGGACAAGGGACTCTAAAAACACCTTTTCCTGTTCCAAGCCCTTCCCTTCCTGCTGTAAGCCCCATAAAAGTCCAGTCCAGTCAAGCTTCCACAGGGTTTCTCCTCAAACCCTTCTCCTTTCCATTCTGTCCATCTGATGGAGTTCTGCCCAGGAGTGATATCTCAAATAAAGCATCAATTGTCGGCCCTTTTTAAATCTGCCTCCTTTGGTCACTGCCTGCCTTGCCTGATCTGACAGTTACTAGCTTCTTTCATGTTTCAAGGTTCATCTATATTTTATCATTTGTTAGTATTTCATGCCTTTCTATGATTAAACAACCTTCCAACATATGGATGCACTACATTGGGTTAATCTCCTCATCAATTCATGGACATTTGGATTGTTTCTACTTAAGAGTTTGTTCTAATGAATACTGCTATAAACATTTATAAAGAGGTTTTTGTATGGTCACATATTTTTCAATTCTCTTCTTTATATCCCAAGGATATAATTGGTGGGTCATGTGATAGCAGTTTTTCTTAAGTAACTAGTAAGATTCTAGGCTCATTTGAGAAAACTGCCAATGAAGCATTTTCCAAAGCACTTATATAATTATTTGTCTCCACCAACAATATTTAAGGGATCCCTCTTCTCCACAAGCACTACTTGTTTTCTCTTTTAAATTTAGCTATATTTTTGTGTCTCATTGTGATGTTGATTTGCATTTCCCTAATGATGACTGATGTTGAACATCTTTTTACCTTCTTATTGGCCATTTGTATCTTTTATTACTGATTTGTAAGCATTCTTTATATATTCTGGATTTGACTCTCTTGTCAGGTAATAAGATAATTTCTTTAGTTGCCTTACATTTTTTGTTTTTTTCTGGTGCTGGGGATTGAACCCAGTGCCTTGTGCATCCTAGGCCAGTGCTCTACCACTAAGTGTCTTATTTTTTGATAGTGTCCTTTGACTCAAAGTATTTTTTTTTAATGAAATCCAACTTACTTTTTACTTTGTTGTTCATGTCACATGTAAAAAAACCTGAGGTCATAAAGAGTTATTCCCCTGTTAAGAGTTTTACAATGTTGATTTTTACATTTAGCTTTTAAAAACTAGGCCTATGATCCATTTTGAGTTAATATTTGCATATGATGTGAAATAGTGTTTTAAATTTATTCTTTTTTTTAAAATGTAAGTATCTAATTATCCCAACGTCAATTGATGGAAAGATTTCTTTCCTTATTAAACTATCTTAGCCCCCTTTTCAAAAATCAATTGACCGGTGATGTAAAAGTTTACTTCTGGGCTCACAATTGTATTTCATTGATGAGCTTTCTGCCAGTACATATGTGCCTCTTCCATGGGAAAGAGTTAAGAGCTAGGGCTGGAGATGTAACTCTAGTGCTTGCCTAACATACATTAGGCCTCGGGTTCACAGAATCACAAAAGAAGAGAGAAAGGAAAAAAAGGGGGTGGGGTTAAGAGCCAATGAATGATTTTTCCACACCTTATTCCTTTGCCTCTTTACTAACAATTCTCTGAAAAAAAAGGTACAGTCTTAGTCTGGGCTCCAGAGTTGTGGTAAGATGGAGAAGAGCTCTGAGTGAAAGCATGCTGGGCATACAGTTTGAGTGAGGTTAGATTTTTGTTGGAATTTTCTATTATCTGAAGGTTGCATACTGGCCCATCTTGTCAAATATTGCACTATAATTGACAATTCCACAAAGAGTAGGTATGGAGTCCACAAATAAAGTCAGAAGAAGGGAGAAGAGGAAGTATGTTGGACAAGTGAAATCTTAGATATAATTCTAAATCCTCAGGGCTTTGAGCTAGCCATTATTTTGTATTCTATTTCTAGAGGAAGCCTAGGAAAATTGGTTAACTTCCAATATTAACACACAGGACTACTGTGTCCTGGATACTGGGGTGCTAATAATTCTGTGTATGAAATAGCATCTCTACCTTCAAAATTTTGCACTTTAATTAGAGAGAATGTATACATGGAATGTGTACATGGAAAATAAAGAAAGTACAAGCTAACATGTAATAAGAGATGCTAAAAAGATTTAAGGGAGAAGAAATGAAAGCTAGTAGGATAGCTAAGGAGGACTTCATTGTACTGTGATTTAGGTTACATCTGAAGAGAAAATAAGGACTTAGATAATCCAAAGAGGCAAGGAAGATGCATTGGTACATGTGAACAGAGAGGTCCCATCTTGCTTAAGAGACAATAAATAAATAGACTAGTTGATCTGGAAAAGGAGAAAATCTTTTGAGAAGTAATTTAAGAAGAATTTGGGGGCTAAGTTGAAGAAGTCTGTGAGTTCTGAGTTTTAACTAATATTTTTCAAAGAGCACAGAAATATTGAAAATTTTGTGCAAGGAAAATGATGCTTTTGTGAAATTAATCTTATGTCAGTAACATCAGAATCAATAAAGGCAATAAGGCAATTCTCATTCTGCACATATGAAATGACCACTGATGGTAGCTCTTTTGCGTATCAGATTTGCCTTAGCTCACCACTACAATCTTAGAGACCTGACAGTGCCAATTACTCTATCTTCAGGTTCCACATTTGTGAATTCAAACAACTTTGAACCAAAAATATTTTTAAAATATTGTCCATACTGAACATGTACAGATAATTTTTTTGTCATTTCCCCCTAAATTATACAATATAATAATTATTTACATAGCAAGTACAATATAAAAGATACTTTAAGTAATGTAGAGATGATTTAAAGTATATGGGAAGAGATGTCTAGGTTATATACAAACAATACACCATTTTATAGAAGGGGTTTAAGAATTCATAGATTTTGGAATCTGTGAGGCAATCAGGAATCAATCCTTCACAGAACCATTGAATGACTCTATGTTACTACTGTCATTTTCTAAACTATAAGCAAACTACGTGAATATTGAAGTTTTCTGTGTTGGGTAGTATAGTGGCAGTATGTTCAATAATATAAGGTATTAAAATGGTCAAAAATATACATAATGTGAGCTTTAAACTTTTGGATTCTTCAGTCTTACAAACAGACTCCAGAGACAAATGGTAGAAATTAATAGTTAAGGCATTGAAGAATCAACCATCTGAATGTGGCTATTATAAACTGTGCTGAAGGAGAGTTAGCAAATATTTTCCCAACTGCCAATCCTAAGAAATATGCAAATAGAATCCATGTAAGTGAATGCAGCAGTGAACCTGTGTCTCTGTTAATCCACAGAGAAATGAAATAAGCTGATTTTAAATTTCTGAAGGAGTCTTAAAACACCTGCTAAGTTGTAGAATTTAATTTGTGAGATGAATACTTGGCAATGTGACACTTCTTTCATAGCTTCACTTGCTGTTTTAATAAATGTTCACAAAGCTTTGGTTCCATTTTTTGGAGTGGAAATAGCTAACTGCTACTCAAACAACAAAAAAATACAACTTTCTAAAAAAAACTATATCTAATGCCACCAAAATGTAAAAAGACTTCTGCATTGCTTCTAAAAAATGTTATAGTAATTACATCATGGTCTTAACATATAAATAATTTATGCAAAATTGTAAATTTAAAGCATTCCTCTACATTCCATATGTGAACAAATGCTTTTAATATTATCATGACCATAAATCTTACTGCAGCAGGCCACATATTTTCATTATAACAGTTTTCAAGCAAATATTTGGTTATTTTTATAAGCCACAAATCTGGCTGAAGGAGAAAATGATTATAATAACAAAAACTGTGCAAACCACAAAGTATGTTTGTTGCTACCTTTCCAGATTGGAGATAACAATAAACTATTGGATGAAACTTTCCCTAATTTGTTGATTGAATTTATATAGAATTTGTTTTTCCTCTGAATAAGTCAATATTTTAAAATAACTCTCAATAAGCACTAATTAGTATTAAGTACCTTATCAATATGTAATAGGCGAGATCTGTGTTTGAATCAAGTGCAACCTTAGTAGATATTACTTCAAAGAGAGGCAATAAGGGATGAGACACAGAGATGGGAACAACATGTAGAAAAAAGAAAGAAGAACTTTTTCAGCTCCTATCCCATAGGATAATCTCAGAAAATAGTATTTGCTGTCCTGCCTTGAGGTACTGGGAAAAACTGAACTGGAAGAGCTTGAAAGCTGACAGTGACACAGGAGGAGGTCTGAGAAGGCCCTGTTGTCTTTCCCATGCAGTCAAAACTCTACCTTTCCTGCAGAATGCTATCGTCTCACCTTGTGATTCAATCTAGTTTTTGATTCCAGATGTCATGGCTTTATATCAGTTTAGTGAGTAATGCGAGTTAAGTGTCTTTCAATATTTGAGTTTACTAGGTCCCTTAAAGGTAAAGAAACTAGCTGGGTACTAAGATGCATGCTGTGATCCCAGCAACTCTGGAGACTTGAGACAGGACAATAATCAAATCAAAGTCACTCGCACCAAATTAGCAAGACTCTGTCTCACCCACATCTGGCTCCCTGCGTTCAGGTCCCCACAAGGTACAGATGCCACCTTCCTGCTTAAAGCCCTCCTGTGGTCTCCACCATACTCAGAGTAAAACCCCAACTCTAAGCCAGGCTGCGATGGCTGTCTGGAACCCCAGTTACTCGGGACGCTGAAGTGGGGGAATCACAAGTTTGAGAACAACCTGGGATGAGGCCATGTCTCAAAATAAAAAATAAAAAGGGCTAGGGGGTGCAGCTCAGCGTTAGAGTACCTCTAGCATGCACAAGGCCCTAGGGGTAATCCCCAGTGCCATCCCCCTCTCCCCAGCAGGGAAAAAATAAATAAACAGGAAAAAGAAAAAAAAACTTGAGGGCATCACAAGAAATGATAAGACTGTACCCATTACTGGCTCAAGGAAGTTGAGGGTGTAGCTCAGCATCTCTGAGCATCCCTGAGTTCAATCCCCAGTACAAATAAATAAATAAACAAATATTTATTTATTTATTTATTTATTCACACACACACATATATATATATATATATTCATATATTCGTATACATATTCACACACATATATGAAACCAAATAAATAATAAATAAATAAAATTTTTAAAAGGTAAAGAAAGTGAGACCTAGTATACTAAATACTAGCAAGTCAGCTGATTATGAATGAAACAGGAAATAGACACAATATTTCCTTAAAAGCACTCCAAATTCTACCTAATTTAAAATTCAAATTAAAAGGAGATGAAATCTAAATAAATTTACTCTTTTCCTTAGTTATTGCCTGAGAAAAACAACAATAAAATTGGTTTCACTGCCAAAATCACCTAAAGGAAAGATACTATAATAAACACAAAGAGAAGAAATTATTTCTATATACTTAGTAATGAAGCCTAGACTTGAATAAGGTTTTAATTATAAACTAGTCAGGAAAATGTTATAATCTGATTCTAAATCTCTTCATCTGAAAAATGGGTAAAATAATTACCCTTTCTGGTTCATAAGATAGTGTTAGGACAAAAATAAAAGTAAAAACAGGTATACAAAGTGCTTTGTTAGTTAAAATGTGTTTAAAGTTAAATGCAGCAGTGTGATTTCAGTGATTTAGTAGCAAAGCTCTGAACCTTTCCATGAGAAAGGAATGCAAATAGCCAGATAGGAAAATCTCACTCACTAAACTCCACTGGCCAAAGAAAAAAAGAAAAGAAAGAAAGAAACTGGCACAGCTTTGATAAAATGATACTCCAAGGAAAAGACAGACATGAGCAAACACACTCCCGAAAATGTTGCTAAGGAATAGTTGATATTTGTATAAAGCATGAATACCTTAGTCAGCTTGGTATGCTGTAACAAGAACTGATGGCTTAAACAACAAATTTGTATTTCTCACAAATCCAGAAGTTGGAAATTCAAGGTCAGAGTGACTACAGGGAACAATTCCTGTCCCAGGCTTCTTACTAGTTTAGACAGCCCTCTTCTTGCCCTGGAAAGAGAGTTAGCTGGCTCTCTGGCCTATTCTTTTATATTGGAATACTAATCTACTCTCATTCATTTCATGGCCTAATTACTCTTAAAAGGTCCCACCTCCAAATACCATCACATTGGGATTAGGGTTTCAATATTTGAATTTGGGCAGGGGGACACAAACATTCAGTCCATTGAAATGGACATCTTTTAAATGCTACCAGAACAATTATTTCTATAAATAAAAAAAAGGACTACAAAACAGAATTATATATGAGTGTTGTAAATACAAAACACAATGAAAATACAAAATACTAACTGGCAGACTCAATTGAAAGAAGTAAAAGATGGCTGAGTGAAGAGCAGTGAAGAACACTTGCCTGACAGGTGTCAGGTCTTGGGTTTGAACCCTAGTACTGTGGGGAGGAGGAGGAGGAAGAGAAGGAGGCAAAGAGGGGGCGAGG